>NC_088923.1:34585000-34590000 GCF_038396675.1 Hydra vulgaris
GAAACTAATAATAGAGTGAAGACTAGCATAGTTAGAGAGGTCAAAGTGTTTTCTAGAGTTTTGAAAAATTAGAACCACCTATTTAGCACTTTTTAAAAGTTTAGCACTTTTTAAAAATTAAAGAGAGTTCTGGAGAACAGTTTTTTGAGACTATAATAGAAATCTTGTCCAAAACACAAACTCTAGAGATGTTTAATTGAGAATTAACTTTAGCATTGAAAGCCAGAGTAATTTGGATGTTTAACAATGGGTTAATCTATTTAATTGGCAGGAAGAATATGGCCATTATATTCAAGAGTATAATTAGAGTAAGATTTCTTTGCAAATAACTCTGCTTTATTCTGGGGAGAAGTAAAAAGATCAGAACCATGAATTAGAGATCAAATGTTAGACTTACTTTAGTTAATGACACTGATGAAGACTAACCAGAAGTCTCTAGAACTTAACATCTGAGATAAGATACAAGATTTAGTAAACTGAAAACAACAGAGCTTAATATCAGACAGGACTTTTTCACATTAGCTTTTTGCAATAATAAAAAGGGCATTTGTTCTTAAGAGAGATGCTCTTGTAAAAAAGATAAAAAAAAGATTAATGTTTAATAAAGCAACTGCTAAAGAAATGTGGAGTAGAACGAGGCTTGACTTAAAATTGAAGAGAAGTAATAAAAGCTTCTAAACTTTTATTCCAGAAAGTATAAAAGCTTTCAAGATGCACTTTATGCATACATATTATGGATATAAACATATATGTTTGCTATTTATTTAGATGCTGGCATACAATATCCTTACATTGTTACATAAACTTTAGTATTTATATCGATTAGTATTTGCCAAAAGGGAAGATATATATATATATATATATATATATATATATATATATAAATATATATATAAATTGTGATTCCATATATAACAAAAAATAACATAATAAAATTAAATAAAAATAACTGTGTGCAGTCATGAGGTCTAACTGTTTTACAAATTATTAAGGTATAATAAATTGTTGCTTAAACTTGATCAGCTTAAAAATCCAGAGTTTTTAAGATATGACTCATTTACATTTTTAATTTTCAATCTTATTGTGTGTTATAACTACAGCAATTGTTATTAAGTAAATATAAGTAAAACATTTATTTCAAGAATCAATTTTTTATTCCAAAATTATCAAGAATTATTAAATTATAAAAATCATATGCAAAGTTTGAGATAAGGAAAATTTCTACTATGAATGCAGTTGTTTTCTTATAAATAGTTTTATATTTATATAATTTGTAATTACATTTTTACATCTATAGGTATATTTTTATATAATAGCTTATATAAAAAAATATTCATTCTGATATGAGCAATATTAAATTAAGAAAAAATGATGAGATGCTTGATAAAATTTTTGGAAAATCATCACTTACCCTTGAAGCAAAGATATTTAGTCAATTTCCAAGTAATAGAGAGGTTTTAAACCATTATTTATATCATACAAGGTTTTATTTGAAACTAACAGGTAAAAAAAAAGTTGCATATATAGTTTGCAAAAAAGTGAATTTATTTTGGAAAATGTAAGGAATTCAAACAAAACAGAAAACAAAGTTGTTAGAATAATACTGCATCTGATACGTCTTAAAAAGGACTTGATTAAAAATCTAAACAAATATTTTTATATGGCTGAACTTCTGAGCTTTACTAATAAGTCTCTGTTTGATATTGCAGCATCAAATACAGAAGATTTGATTAGAAAAGATACCTCTCATGATGTGAATAGTCAAATGGGTAACTCCATGTCAAATGACCCAGAAACTTTTAAAAATGTCACCCTATATCTCTGATTTTGCTGATTTTTACTGTTGAGAGTACTTAGTAAAATAAGGTTTTTAGTCGAATCTGGCTCCAAGATCCTGAAATATGACCATTCTACTTTTAACAGATGTTGGCTAGGCCCTCTCTTGTTCCCCAAGACTTGCAACGTTTCTATATAGGTTTCATGTTACATAACTTTAAAAATATTTGATATTTTTATTAAAATTTGCACCTGGCTACTTTCAGGGGTGGTGAATCCAATGAAATGATTAGAAATGTAAAAAAATTATTTTTAAGTAACTGTACTTAACAATTTAAATAAATTTAGGCAATTTTATACATATATATTTTTTAATTATTCACCTCCCCAAGAGTACAGTAAGTGACCGGGATGATATTTGAGCGGGTTTGTGATCAGGCTTGAATGAATTAATACATCTTAAAGTATATATATTTTTAATTTAAATTTCATGTTATATTTTGTATATAAATATATATATAAATATCATTATGATCAACATAAAAATCATAACTTAATTATTATCATGATGATGATGATGTGATGATGATGATCATCATCATCATAATTATCATTAACAGCATAAAATAGGAAGGCCAAAGCTTGATGATGACGATGATGATGATGATCATCATCAGACTTTAGCCTTCCTCTTTTATGCTCTTTATTTAATGTAAACAATCTAGAGCTTTTTTTTTCTTAATTAAAGCTTATTCATACAATATGTAAGGCACTCTCTACAAGTTTTCTTACTTCTACCACTACCATTTTCTACTGAAGTTGCTACCTCTCTGCATGCTGATACCTAAATTACTTTATTCTTTTCTAACAAGCGTTTTTTGATACAATTTTTTTTCAATTGTCTAAGATTATGCCTTCTTTTTTTGTCTTGCTAGAGTCAAACCACACACACACACACGCACACACACACATACACATACACACAGATATATATATATATATATATAACCCCTACTGGTTGTCAGAAAGTTTTTCCGTATTTTGTTGACAAAAAGTAAAAATTAAAATGCAAAACTGAAAATTTTTTTTTTTTGTTATTTAATAGACTGCCTTCCCCAACCAAACACTCAGTCAATGTAGCAGCACTCCCTTGCGAGTCAGGATATAAGATCGTCGATGTAGCAACACTCCACTGCAAGTCAGGCTATTTGTCAGTCGATCTAGCAGTACTTTGTTGCAAGTCAGGCTATAAGATAGTCGATGTAGCAACACTCCGTGCTTGATTTACAGTAAAAAAAAATAAAAATATTTTAATAACAAAAATAAAAACATTGTTTATATTATTAAAAACATTCAGAATGTTTTTAAAAACATTCTGGTCAATTAAATTTGCATTTTTGCAGTTTTAAAAAAAAACAATTAATTTGTAATTAAATTAATGGTTTTAACTTTCTGACAACACAGAAATGTTGGACGAAAGTCAAAAGTAATTAAAAGTGACATATTTGTTGGCATAAGAATCATTTTTTTTCTTCCGTACTCCCAAATGCAACAATCTATAAAACTATATATATATATATACACATGTTGCCCCATGCTAAACCCTCAGTTGATATACTCTTTGCGGCAACAGGCTATAAGATAATCAGTGTATGTACTAAAACCTCCAAAAGCAGACTATATATATATATATATATATATATATATATATATATATATATATATATATATATATATATATATATATATATATATATATATATATAATATATATATATATATATATATTATATATATATATATATATAGAACCCTTAGATGTTGTCCGAAAGTTTTTTCCATATTTTGTTGACAAAAAGTAAAAATTAAAATGCAAGACCGGAATTTTTTTTTTTTAATAATGATAGACTGCCTGCCCCAACCAAACCCTCAGTCGATGTAGCAGCACTCCCTTGCGAGTCAGGCTATTTGTCAGTCGATGTAGCAGCACTCCCTTGCGAGTCAGGCTATTTGTCAGTCGATGTAGCAGCACTCCCTTGCGAGTCAGGCTATAAGATAGTCGATGTAGCAACACTCCGCGCATGATTTACAGTAAAAAAAATAAAAATAAAAACATTTTATTAAAAAAAATAAAAATAAAAACATTTTATTAAAAAAAATTAAAATAAAAACATTGTTTATATTGTTAAAAACATTCAAAATGTTTTAAAAACATTCAGAATGTTTTTAAAAACATTCTGGTCAATTAAATTTGCGTTTTTGTGGTTTTTTTAAAAAACGATTAATTTGTAATTAAATTAATGGTTTTTACTTTCGTCCAACACGGAAATGTTGGACGAAAGTTAAAAGTAATTAAAAGTGACGTATATGTTGGCGTAAGAATCACTTTTTTCCTTCCGCTCTTCCCAAAGCCAACAAACTATAGATCTATATATATATATATATATATATATATATATATATATATATATATATATATATATATATATATATATATATATATATATATATATATATATATATATATATATATATATTAGTAATAGAAAATCACTTAACAAAAATTTTTTCCATTTAACACTGTGTTTCATCAACAAAGATTCATCAGAAATGGATGATCAAATTAATAAAACTTCAATTTATACCAAAAGTTAAATTACAGGAAGTTGCAAATGTCTTAACTACTGTAAATTTTCACACATTTGTGGAATTTGCTGACACTATTATAAAAAGAATTCTTTAGAAATGATTACTTATGCTATTTTTTTGAAATGTTTTTTTAAAAAGGGTACTTAATGTTAATATTATTTGAACTCATTTATTTTTATAGTTTTTTAGGAGAAACTTATTTTCGTGCCTACATTTAGAAATTAATTCCGATCTTTTGTTTAATAAGCATTCTTGATTTGCATGTGTAATTATTTCAAATTTTTCTTGTAGGCATAGTATGCATTTTTTGGAAATATTGTTATATGCAGGCGCTGTTTTAAGGATAGACCAATTCAGTATAAAATCATCAATATTTTTTTCTTTTAATTCCCATATATATTTTGACAGCATGGTGTCTTTTGAATACTTTTTATTCTTGAAAGATTGCTTATGATTGGCAAAACGTTTTTTCCATTCACCCTCTGTTATGCCAATATATTGTTTATCAGGTACATTCTTAGAGGAAACAACACATTTATATACCACATTTTTTGATAAACAACTTCCACTCATTG
>NC_088923.1:34595000-34652500 GCF_038396675.1 Hydra vulgaris
GATATCGGGATTTACTGCTCACATTTGAAAAATTCTCGCCACTTTTTAACCAAGTAACAAATTCGTCAAAAGAAACTTGGCCATTTCCATCTTTATCAAGAAGTAATGAATATACGTCACATTGTTCTTTAGTAAATCCTAAATCTTCCATAAAAAACACTTTCAGTTCGTCTCTGTTCAACTGACCACTTTTATCGGCATCATACTTCAAAAACAAACTTTTTAAAACAATAATAGGTGCATTTGAATCAAAATAGGTCTTTCCAGCTTGATACATTTTCAATTTAAAGTTAATTGCCTTAAAAACTCAAACGTAAGTTGAAAAACTTGACCCACAATGCATTCTAAACCTTTTTGATCTTATCAAAGTCAATATTTACCCATACTGTAATGACGCAAAAGTTTGAGTAATAATTTATTGCACAATTTTTTACTACAACTAATTATATTGATATATTGTGTTTCGTGAAATTAAAAAGCATTCCGGTTGAAGTAATATTCCCAAAACTCCGACTCTCTCGCTTTTGATCAAACAGTTCTACATCATCCAAAATGGATGATGTAGAACTGTTTGACCAAAACTGTACCATTAAACGATTGGTGCAAGGCAAAATGAGCAGTTTTTTAGTACCTTTTTCTTTCAAGTATAAAAGACATACCAAAGGTCATCAAATGTGCTGCCTTTTACTTAGGTCGTTTGAGAAGTTGATAGAACTTCATCTATAAAGATACAATAAGACAGGAAATAATTTAATATTTATATATCATTTTTAATATTTATATATCATTTAATATTTATATATCATTTAATATTTATATATCATATATACTTATATATCATTTATATTTATATATCATTTTGTGTTTAATTATGAACATTTTAGGTACTTGTTGAAATTTTTTGAATGTTTATTTAAAAAGTTATTTAAATTTTATTATATACGTTTAAAAGAAAAAATTAAAAAATGGAAAAATTTGAATATCGAGCATATATTTTAACCCGTCTACTTGGAGTTTCAGTACAAGCCGTAACCGATGAATTGGTTTTAGTTCATGGTGACCAAGCTCCGAAATATAGTACAGTTGCCAAGTGGGCTATTTTATATAAAGATTATAGAGAGAGTCTCGAAGATGATCATCGCTCAGGGTACCCTCAAACCACGTCTACAGCTGAGAATATTAAACGTGTGCGAGCCATTATTGAAGAAAATCCGTATGCAACACATAATATAGTTGAAGCCCTGACATCGATTCATCGTTTTAAATTCAACAAAATCATTTACCACGCACTTAAAAAAAGAAAATTAACATCACGTTGGATACCCCACGAGTTAACCGATCAAAACCGCAAGAATAGGGTTGAGGCATGTAAAGAAAATTTAGCCCTTTTCAGAAATGGCCTATGGAGACTATGTGAAATTATTACAGGGGATCAGTTGTGATTTTATTTGAGAGAAGTTGAACTCAAGTCGGCTAACGCTAGTTGGGTCGGTGAAGGTGAAAGTCCAAGAACTATAGTAAGATGCGATAGGTTTCAGCCGCAAAACATGTTCTAGATCTTCTTCAAAACGACAGCTGTTGTTCATTTAGGTTATGTTGAAAAGGGAGATACCATTACTAGCGAATATTATATAAAAACTGTTTGAAAGCTCTTATATACAAAATAAATAAGCAAAAACCTAAAACAGGCACTCAAAGTTTCAAATTTCTCCATGATAACGCTCGACCCCATGTGACTCAAACCGTCACAAATTGTTTAAACCAAGCTGGAATTACAATAATTCGCCACCCACCATACTCACCAGACTTAGCTACATCCAATTATTGGCTATTCGACTTGATAAAAAAAATCTTCATGACGATACTGACGTTGAAAGACAAAAAACTCGCATAACGAAGCTACTTCAAAGTATATCCAACATGGAGTATAAAAAAACATTTCACAAATGGCTTGAAAGAAGGCAACTTTGTATAGATAATAATGGACATTATTTTGAACATTTAATAAAATAAAATTAAAAAAAACTTTTTTTTCTTTTATAGGGGAGTTCTACGAACTTTCCTAACGACCTAAGTACTTTATTCAAATACATCCACCCAAAGCATTGAAATTCATCAAAATGTTTCAACCACTTTTCTAAATAAAGAATGCATGCTTCATACACTAGCTTAACTTCTGCCATAAAGCAAATACCATATTTTTCTCTGTCACTTTCTTCAAGTTTTTTTAATATATCTACCTTAAGCGAGTTATTATAGGAATTTTTTATTTAACCAGTCTTTTAAAACTTCCAAGGTAGAATGAAGAAGGCTCATAACTTAAAACATAACATAAAACTGACGTTTCTTCTCTTTCAACTTCTGCAATATTTACTTTGAAAGAGAGACACCAAGGAACGCAAAAACTAAAGATAAACTTCTGAAAGTTCATTCTAAAAAAATACTTTTTATCTTAACAGGTGATTGAAAGAAAGTATATTTTCAAAAAAACAAATTACCTCAGCAACCTTTCAATAGCTGGAAACAAACTCAACCATCTAGTTTTAGAGTGATAGATTAGTTGAAGATAAATAATATCACAATAGTTGCATAAATTTTTTAAAGCTTCTGTTCTAGCTGTGTACAAAGAAAAATAATTTAAAATTTTCAAGACAACAGTTTCAGCATTAATTTTCATTAAATCTGCTCCATGTTGAATGCAGTAGTGCAAAACGTGGGCAGAACATCCAACACTTACTTACGGTTTTTTTAAAGATTTTTTCAAATATGAGAATTCATTTTTGCCTACTTTTCTATTAATGTCTCCAAAATTTACATTAGCAAGCAAAATTAACACACTTAGATGACAATTCATATTTTAAGAGTATTTTCAAAATATATTGTGATGTAGTTTCAGAGGTTTCATTTGGTGTGTTATCTAAAGTGAGAATTTTAGTTTGGATACCACTTGCCTTCCAGTCAAAGTATTGAATTACGATCAGAAATAATATCAAAAACATGAAATGTTATCTTATGATTTTGCCAGTTGATCAACAGTGTGGAGGCTAATTACCTGGTTTATCATTGCCTCAGTGTTTGTTTTTGAACAAGCGTTATTTAATGCAATTTCCGAATCTACAAATAAATTGTGCTTTAGACCAGCTGTGCTATATCTTTGAGTTTTTAGATTGAAAAAAGAATGTCAACTTATTCAAAGACGCTGACACTTTGATTACGTTTTTATGCTTCTCACTGTTAACAAGGCGCTCTATATCTGCAGCTACTTTGTTAGCGACGGACAAGTAATTATAACAAATCGTGCACTTTGTCTTATTCTAGTTACGCCCTTCAGCAAAGCATGAATACTTTGTTTTCATAGTATTTGAGAATTTGCATTTTCTTTTTGAAGAAATTGAAGTCATTTTTATAAAAAAGCCGCAATTCAATTTAAGTGCTGTTGTTGCTATACGAGCAAAAACTGACATAGGCAAAATGTGCTAAAAATTGGCAAAATGAGTTAAAAACGTTTAAATTAAAAAGAATAGATCTATAGGGGAAGTGGGGGCATAGCCGCCCCTGTAACGTTTGGATTAATGTTATATGAAAATAAAAACGAAATAAGTTTTTTTAACAGTTTATTTCAATAACCACATCATTAAGCTTTAAATTGATGCAATTAAGAAAAAATTTAAACGGATTTTGAAAATGTTATCACACAAAAATTACACTTGTGCCTCACAATGAGTTTTGCCCCCATTGTGAGGCACAACTGCACCCTCGCAAAATTCGTTGGAATACATTTTTCTTGGTACATTTTCTTTATAATTGTCACTGCTCAGATTATTTGCTAACTTTGTTGCACGTTTGCATACTGTGTAGGCATTCTTTGTACTTAGAGTCTGAGTTTTCTCATTCGATATACTTTTAGCTTTATTTTTTATTTTAAAACTCATTTATAAATATTAAATAGAAAAACACGAAATCAAATTTCGAACATCTCAAAGCAAAACTATTTCTATTCAAGTATTTACATGATCCCATTCAAGTGTGACGATTGTATTTATTGTTATTCGTAATTACCTAACTTTGATAAATATTAAAAGTATGGGGATGTGCTTTTCTGCCAGAGAGGAAAGTTTTTAGAAAGAATACAGTTTTATACTTGCTTATTAGATTATGTTGATATCAAAAATTTGATATCCATATGCGGTTATGCCCCCACTTCCCCTACTTTTTTTAAATTTTTTCATTTCTTTGCCGTTCTATAGAACAACAATTGGAAAAGCGAAACGCGCAGAGTTAAAGGTAGAACCTGACATTTCAATTAAAGAATTAAACGTCAAAAAAAACTTTCAAACGTCAAAAAAAACCTTCAAAAGTTTTAAGAATAACTATAATAGTTTAAATGAGGAAAAAAATGAGGCAAAAAGAAGGAAAAAAAAAATGAGGCAAAAAGAAAGAAAAAAAAAATGAGGCAAAAAGAAGGAAAAAAAAAATGAGGCAAAATGAGGGAAAAAAATAATTGCTTAAATGAGGAAATACATATAAACAAAGCATATGTAATAATAAAATCTTGTTGCTTTTATTATTGAGTTGATTGTAATTCTCAAGTCCTTCACACTCGAATTTGCAGCGACCATTTTACACAGGTAAAATTTTCATATAACTTTGAATATATAATACCATTACATGTTCAACATTTTCATATTTTTATTTAGGAAAATCTTTTTCACTTTTCTCAAAGAATGGCTCTAATTGGAATCCATCATAAAATTTGGGGCACAAAAAGTTTAAGTTTGGAGCTCAGCAATGTAAAAAACGTTACTTACGACATAAAAATTGTTCATTGCTATCAAGTCAAAATAACTTTAATTATTTTGACTTGACAACAATGAACAGTACCCCTGATTTAGACAATTCTGAAGATGTATTTGAAAATGGTTATACAGATTTCCAAATAAATAAAACTTTAACAAATAAATTGAATATTTTAGAAAGTGTCACAATTGATAACAAAAACTCAGTAGATGTAAGTGTTCAAACAGATGTAACTGTCGAAAACATAAATCAATTAGAAAGAGAGCTTATATATAAAAATAAGCTAGTTTATGACTTGCGTGCAAATTTAGTAAAACTTTGAGGGAACTATGTGGGAACTATTGAATGGCTTGAATTGAATGGTTTGGATTAAATTGAAACTATTGAATGGTTTGATACAGATTCAAAAAAAGATTTTTTGCTGTATTATCAAATTTGAAAATTTTATGTTGTTTGTTTAACTTTTTGAAGCTTATTCTCAACGAAATTAAAACTCAGTTTTATCTTACTTTGAAGAATTTTCTTTAACACTTGTGAGATTACGACCAATTCTATCTATCGCAGACCTTGCTTACATTTGAAATTTCAAAATTAATATTGCTTATAAAGGTTTTAACATTGCTGATAGTGTAAACTTTTTGGGGTCAAAAAGTCGACATTTATTGTGGGGAAACAAATATTTCAGGATTTGCAAAAAGGAAACTACAATTATTTTGTTTAAATGTAAAATCAACCCAAAAAATCGCTTATGTTCGTGTTCACTTTGAGAGAGTTATTGGTTTGTTATGTAACAAATATAAAGTTCTACAAAGTATTATACCATTAGACTATTTATATACAAAAGATTCTGGATTATGCACATTAGACAAAATTGTAATTATTTGTATTTCTTTAATAAATATATGTGATTCAATTATTCCATGGGAATATTTATAACATTTAAAGAGATTGAATTGTTAGTTAAAACTAAAATTTATAATAACAAATAAATGATATAAAATATTTTTATTAAAATACAATGCATTTTTCAAAGTTATTACTTATTTTTTGCTGTTATCATGCTCATTAAAAAGTTTGTTTTCTTTTTTAAAGTAGATGTCTATTAATAAGTTAATTTTTATTAATAAGTTTATTTTTATTAATAAGTTTATTTTTATTAAATAATATTATTTTATAATAAGTTTATTTTATTACTTTGTTAAAACGGTTTTTCCTGCTGTAAAACTTTTCAAGTAGTTCAGGTAAAATACATTCTTCAAAAAATTTTCACATTTTCTTATATTTATTTCCATAAACTCATAATCCTGAAATATCCTTTCACAATACCAGTCCTTTGATGTTTAAATATAAAAGTCAGAGTAGTTACTAAATGAAGCCTATAGTTGGCATGGAACTTGATAGTAATATTTATGTGATTTTTTGAGAGCCACATAACCATCATTATTCTTTTTTGTCTGAAGTCGTGTTGCACTCTCAACATTTTTGTTCTGCGTAAGAGTTATTATAAGTTTTTTCTTTTTCAAACATTCAAGAGTTCTTCATTGTTCGAAAAAATATTATTGTTCTGATAAAGATCAGACAAAGATTCAGGATATTTTTGTGTTATTATTGTTGGTTCATAAGCTTTAGTAAACCCAGCGACAATAGAAGGAATAGCTGGTTTGGTTCCTCATTGGCTTCAGTCAAAAAAAATATATCAGTTTCTTCCTTTGTTGAAACACAAATAGTTTTTCGAGGTGTACTTTTTTTTTGTTATTATCTATTCCAATTACTTTATTTTTTAATTCAATATGTAACAATTTAGGTGAGGTAAAATCAGTATCTGCAACAGACTTGTATACGATATTTTTAGAGTTTAGTAGTAACCAATAGGCTTTTTCCTCAGTAAATGTTTTTGAACTTTTGATGTTAACTGAACATTCAACATAAAACAGTACCGCACCAATATGTGAGCAGCTTAATCCTAGACCAGCCAATTAATACGATTGCAATGGGCACAATTGCTAGCAGCCATCCCAAAACTAACAAAGGAATATCAGGAAGGCCTTGGGTGTGTTGACCATATACTTAACCTTGTAGTGACTGAGTGTCTCAGCATCCCCGAAGCAAAGAATGCTGTTGATGCATTCAGGAAACTGTCATCTAGAACTCACAAAAACAACATTGATCAACAGAGGATCAAAAAAGAGCATGTCAGAATAAACAATCAATGTAAAGATGATTTAAACATTAAAACTAGTGATTAGTTACTTTAAACTTTCAATTTTCAATTAAAAAAGTTTTCTATTTTAAGTTTGGATTATACATTCATTATATGTATATACTTTATATTATGAATATATTTTATATTATGTATATATTTTATATTATGTATACATTATATATTATATGTTTATGTTTATATTTAGTTATAATATACAAATTTGGTTATTACATGCCAGACATTTCTAAAGAAGTCTATAAAAAAAAGCTCCGCTAAAAACGTTTTAGTCCCTAAATGTGCGGGGCTCGGAGTTTTATACCCCTAGCTCCCCCTCCTTAATCCATCGCTGATACTATTGTATATTGTATGGTATAAAACTATTAATTTCACGGTTTGAATGAAGCTGCGTTTGGTATAACCTAGTTTGACTAAGTTTAAACCAAATTTTCAACAATATTTCTTTTAGTTGAGTTTGTCAAGATCATTGCACCTGTTGAAACTCGAAAAAATTTGAATGAACCTGTTGAAAAAATCCCTACATCAGAGGAATTTTAACAGGTGAATGAGATTTTCTTCCGAATTGTTGAAATTTGTTATTCCCGATAATTCCGAATATTTCTTAAATTAATTCGCTTTTTTCAGTTTTTTTTTAATTATTTAGTTATTGAATATTAGGTCCTACTTCACAGGGTAAGGAAAATTTTCTAGCCCAGGTCTGCATTAAAAGGGGACAAAATGTTTCTCCTTTTTATTCATTTCTAATATTTAGAACCCACTTGTCATCAAGGGCCTCTAAATTTCAAAAATGCCTGAGCCATTTTTAAGAAGAGTTGTGGCCTGTTTTGTATAAATTAGTTGAATATTAATCATCAAATATTAATATTCAGATTGTTGCCCTCATTGGTCCACTCACCAAGATTGAAGAGATGTCTTTATTATTTTCTTTTGACAAAAAACCAACCATCTGCTATGTGGTATCAAAACTTTTTAACATCGATGGTTATCTAAATTCTTAACTCAATAAAGCAACATTCATCGAGGAGACCAAAGTACTCTACAAAACATTACCTTTAAGTTAAAGTTGGAAAAAAGATTTCCGGTTTGTGGGGCCAAAAACAAGCTCTATGCTTATGGAGCAATTCTCCACTCATTTTACAAAGGACTTACACTTGCCAAAAATGAAAGTCCAAATTACAGGAAAACGATTGAGATCAAATTATCATCAGATCAAGGAGAATAAAGTTAAGCTAGTACAAGACTTGAATCACGAATTTTTTAAGGAAGTTGATGAAGAAGACTACAGCATTGAAGCTAAGATTAGGTAATTGAAATTCAAATTTTAAATTCGAATAGTTTTAGGCTAAAAAAAAAAAGAATTATATACATATTCTTTTTTTCGCAATAATAATTATTGTTTTTAAGGCTATAATGAGATCTTCTCAGTTTAGCCAGCCCACTCGGTCACTTTTTGAGGCAGCTATTAGCCCCATGCAGTTGGAAATGAACAGGTAACTCAACTTAACAGATCCTCCTCCAGCCGATATCGATGTCCTGCAATGATGGAAAAGGCATCTTTTGGACATCCTCTTATTGCCAAGTGTGCCATAAAATAGCTTTTCAGAAGGGGTAGGGACACGCCAATTTTCTAAAATTCGTAAAACTAAATTTTTGAACTTTTGTCACTAAAATTTAAATTTGAATTTTAGCCGTTTGAAAGTTTTTCCCAGTCTATTTTAATTTAATTTATTTAAAAATTTGACACAATTTTAAATTCATTTTACTTTTTAGACATCGTCTGCTAGCTCTGAGCTAGTGTTCTCATCAGGAGGTGCAGTTGTGACCTACAAAAAGACAAAGCTTGATGTCGAAATTGTCCACATGCTAGTTTACTGTAAGGACAACTTCCCAAACGTTAGGATCTCCACAAAGTTTTACGAGGATAAAGCAGAGGAGGATGCTAAAGCGGAACTTTTTCTGGAAGAAACAACTGAAGTCTTGGTCGAAGGTTCAACCAAAATTCATTTTATTAAGGAAGAGGGTAAAAGAAATAAAAGAAAGTTGGATGTCAGTCTTCAATCCAAGACTGGGTCTTCTTTAACCAGCCAAATTACAATATTTTCAAGCGTAACAGCTAGAATCTCTTCAAGCAACAGAGATGGAAACCCACCAACTAATAGCATACAATGCATTTAAAGTGATTGATTTATCTAAAAATGTGGAAAATGTTCCTTTTTGTTCCTTGTGTTAAATGTATATGTAAAAGTTTTGTTAAAGATCAGGAATAACGTCCAGTAATCTTATATAAATATTATTTTCTTACTTGTTATTTAATAAATACTTGAACTCAAAAATTTATTGTCTAAAGAGAGAGTTGCGATAGAATGACGACCGATTATAAATAGTGGAGTATTGCCCTTAAATTATATTTGCGCTAAATATTTTAAACATATAAAAGAAATTTTTTCCAGTCTACGAAACCTATTCTACATCCACCCCCGTTCGGTATTTTAATTTTAAAGGAAGTTTAACACTTATTTCAGTCTTTGCAAATTCTTTCGGCGCACTTATGCCATTTTACACTTATGCCAATTCGCCTGTTTTCACAATTGATTCCCACTTGAGCTAGTGTTTCCAAATTCCTTTGGCACACTTATGCCAGTTAACACTTATGCCCGTGTTTGCAAGTGGGGAAGGAAATTGCAAGAATAGATTGGAGAAAAATAGATTCGCCCTGAAATTCGAAAATTCGAAATTGTGACATATTCGAATGAATTCGACCGAGCCTACTCCGCAGTTCGACAGGGATTTATACTATTTATTTTACTGTTTATTATATACATAAACGATACTTTTTTTTTCTTTCCTTTTTTCTCTTTTTTAAATCCTCGCTTTCTTCAAGGCTGCAAGCAACCACTATTAGAGTCGGAAGATACTGGAAAAGAAAAGATGAAGATTGTAGAGCAAGATTGACAGACAACTTGAAAGATTGCAAATTATATAAATTAGGAAAGCAAGATGAAGGAAGCGAACTCCGAAGAACTGATGTTCGAATAAAAAAACTAGAGGAATGAGAGTACTTGGAGCACTTATGAACAGTCACAGAAAAAAGGATTAGACTTAATTGAATGACGAGTAACACGAGAATGAACTTTAGTAGATGGTACAAGAGACGCTAGCTCTTTAGAACAGTGCCCATTTTAGTATTTGTAGAAAAGAGAAAGAGAAGCAACATTTCGACGATGTGATAATGGTTGGAGGTTGGCTGCAAGAGCAGGTCCAACTATGTTTACAATGCGTTTTTGCACCTTGTCTAAAAGAGAAAGGGCATCATTAGATGTTCCGCCCCAGATAGGCCGGATTTGAGACTTATAGAAATAGAGAATAGAATCCGAAGTAAGAATATGTTGAGCTCGATAAAGAGATGCAACCTTAGCAATGCTGATTTAGCAACAGATTTGATATATGGCTTCTAAGTAAGATTGGAAGTAAGAGTTAATCCTAGAAGATGAATGGTAAATGACTCTCCGAGTACATAGCCGTTCATAAATATAGGAAGATCTAAATTATTGCGAAAACGATTGGCAGAAAAAAATTGAGTTTTATCGGAATTAAAGTTTACCAGTCACTGTGACCTCCATGCTGCAGCAGAAGTGAGATCTTTTTCATGTTTAAATGGCCCCTTTAAGCAATCAGTGAGTGTTATTTTCTTATCATGACAAGAATAAATGATAGATTCATCTTTGTACAATGCCAACTTAGATGGCATTGTGAGAATATTTTAAAGATTGTTAATGTAGATTAAAAAGAGTATAGAGTCAAGGATTGAACCTTGAGTAAGAATAAGAAGAAGAGTCCTGTCCATCGAGTACAACTTTTATACTACGATCGGAAAGAAAGAACTAAATATTCTTAAAGATGTTACCAGATACACTGTAAGAGGGAAACTTATGGAGAAGGCCAGCATGCCAAACTTTATCCAAAACGTTAGAAATGTCAAGAGCGATGGCCTTAACCTCTCCACCTTTATTGAATGCACGATAAAACCTATCGGTTATTATTGTTAACAAATCAGCTGTAGAACAAGAAGATCGAAATCCATATTGATTATCAGAAAGTTATTAGATTCAAGATGAGAGATTAATTGTTTGTTAATTAAAGATTCAAAAACAGTAGTTAGACGAGTCAAATCGCTCTCCAGAATTTTTGAAAATAGGGATAACAGATTGGGGAAACAAGACTATGTTTACCACTTGTTAAATTATTTTGAAAGTATAGATGACAGCTCTGGACACGTTTTCAAGACTATAACAGGTATGTTGTCCGGGCCACAAGCTGTAGAAGAGTCTAATAGAAAATCACTTTAGATACAGAAGCTGGAGTGATACGAATGTCAAGCAATGGATCAACCTGTTTGACAGCTATATCAGGTAGAATGCAACTAGTGGAATCAAGAGATGATATTGATGAAAAGATTCTAGCAAACAATTTAGCTTTGTTTTTAGGTGAGGTGACAAAGTCTGAACCATACAAAAGAGGTCTAATAACAGATTTGCCGTTATTATTGGTACTATTAAAGATTCTCCAGAAGTCACAAGAGCCTAATTTTTGTGATGAAATACGCGATTTCATTACCTGAGACTAGCGGGCTTTAGCGTTAGACAAAACCTTTTACAATGGTTTCTTACAGCAATAAACAGGCGTCTGTTTTCTTGATAATTGTTTTGCTGATAGATACGGAAGTAAAGGTTTCGATTGGAAATTGCTGCAGCACAATGTGAGGAAAACCATGGAAAAGAGTGAGACTTGACCTGGAATTGTCAAGAGGGATTAAAAGATTCCATGCCTGCCTGAATCCACAAAGTATGTAAGAAGTACATTTGTCAACAGGAAGAAGAAAGATTACTTCCCAAAGGCCATCACGAAGAAAATTATGGAAAGAGTCCCAGTCAGCTTTAAGGTTGTTGTAAGAGTTACAATCATAGGGAGATTCAGATGAGGAAGAATTATGACATAATAGTTTTAGAGAAATCAAACTGTGATCAGAAGCATCTAAAGGTAAATGTGGAGAAACTGAGCACTGACTAGGATCAGAAACAAGACATAAGTCGAGTAGAGAAGGTAAATGATTCGGGTTGTCTGCAAAGCGAGCTAGAAAGTTGTCTACTTGAGTTAGGGATTGTTAAAGGCAAAAGTTGTGGGCTTTAGCGCATGCAGATTAACTGACACTAGAGCTAAGCCATTCTGTGTGATGGGCATTAAAGTCACCAACAACAACGATATTGGCTGATGGATGAAAAGAAAGGGATTGGTTCATTTGATCAGAAGTAATATCAAAAAGAGTGCAGTCTTGAGATGAAGAAGAGCAATATAGAACAAAGAGAAAAGCGATAGAATGAAGTGGTGCTAAACAAAAGCACATGAAGGAATAGTCTGTGGATTCAAACCTAGTTTCACGACAAATGGGTGAATTCTTACGAATGTAAATACCCAGGCCATGCATGGGCTACTAGAGTCTTTACGAATTAATAGAAGATAACCATCAACACTAATATCACAAGATGAGACAGCTGAACTCTAATTAGTCTCATAAAGAGCAGGTAGGTCAGGTGAACTTTGCAAGAGATGAGACTCTACGAAAGAAAAGTTACTTCGAAAACCACTAATATTAGTGAATGATAGGTTTAGAGAACTTGGCGATGACAATGGTTTTTTGTGTTTTATAGTTAGGTACTTTGTTCATTTTTAAATTTGTTAAAAAACTTGACTCAAAGCAAAGATAGTACTCAGTACACTGTTTAATAGCTCAAGCAATTGCCTCATTACTATTAATAAACTCTAAGCCGTAGCAAAGGGCTCCAAATGTGGCCTTTTTTTAATTTCCTTTTAAATGCGAAAAAGTTCCAGTTTTAAGAAAAATCGAAATGTTTCAAAACCGTATTGTTCCATAAAAACGCCCCTCGAAAAGAAATACCAAACTTGCCTAAATTGGTTCTGAAAACTGGTTGAAGAAGGGAATTGTCTTTTCATAAATTATATATATATATATATTTTTAAGGAATATAAATTGTGAAATGAAACCGGAGCTGTACGAGTTTAACATTTAAACATAAAACACAGTAGATTAAAAATATTTAGTTGAAATATTTTTAAAATATTCATTTCAATAAAAAGAGGCTTAGCATGTAAAAAACGGTCTTTAAAATTAATAAGACGTGCAGCATGTTTCTGTTGGCGATGAAGAGGTTTTAATTTTCTTCTATTGACACTACCCCAAGCCGCATTCGCATAGTTTATTTGGCAATGAATGAATGAGCGGTATAGTTGAAGTAAAATATGTTTATTTAACATGCTTTTTGCTTTATTTAATATACCTATACTTTTCGTAGTTTTGCAGGTAATGTTTTAGATATGTTTTTTCCATAAGAGATTTTCATCAATTAAAACTCCAAAAAAGTTTGTACATGTTGCTCTCTTAATTAGAACGCCATCAATAAAAAGAGGAGGAAGCTCGATCGGAAGTAGACGTTTTTTAGAGTTAGAATAAAAAAAAAGAGACCATTTTTTTTTTCAATATTCAGAGAAAGTTTGTTTGATTTAAACCATTGAGAAACTTTCATTAGTTTATTGTCCATACAAGAAAATAGCGTCGCTATGTCGCTATGAGATAAAAAAAAAATTGCGTCATCAGCAAAAATAACTGTCATCAAATTGGATGCTTCATAGAGGTCGTTTATGTAAATGAGAAAAAGAAGAGGTCCTAGTACAGATCCTTGAGGAACTCCGCAAGTTATTTCTAATAATTGAGATCGCTATGATTGGTTGAAATGAACAAATTGTTTTCTATTGCTTAAATAACTTTTTATTAGCTTAAGAAAATTTCCTGGATTCCATAATATTCTAGTTTTTTGAAAGGGGTTTCATGGCTTGATGTGCTAAATATTTATCGTATACTTTTATTCATGTTTAGATTAAAATATCATATGCTACCAAATAATTTGAAGACCTTTCCTTTATTATAGAGCATAAATAAAATAATACTAAAGCTATAATTTAAATTCAAACTTTTAAAAGTATTTTAAAAAACAGTTACTTAATTTAACTTATCTCAAGTTCTATTTTATTTTTAAAATATTCTCTTTTACTTTTTGATCTCTTCCTCTCGTTAGAAATTGCCATTACTATACTTAGCATTACTTATCTTTAAATTTTATTTTTTATTTTGAGTTATATTGTATTTAGGAGGAAAAAAACACTTTTTATTTAAAAGTAATTAAATATTTTTGCTGAGATTGTTAAAAAATTTTTAAATGATAGCTTATTGTTTGTTTAGTATGCAAATGATATACCGGGGGCAAACGATAAGACTTTTGTCTTCTGCCTGCTCCTGTCTAATCTTAACTCAAAAATATTGTAAAATATTTATTATGGAGATAACGAAAATATATATATATATATATATTTATATATATATATATATATATATATATATATATATATATATATATATATATATATATATATATATATATATATATATATATTCGAAAGAGTTATTGTCATTGACGAAGCTTGGCATGTTTCTTTTTTCCAAACTGAATTTCCCGTTCTTTACAAAATTTCTGCTTTTCGAGTTGTTCTGTTTTTTGTTGGTCAATCTGGCCATTGTACATTTTACGATTACTCTTTTGATCGAGCCAAAATTCTCATTCCTTAAAAAAAGAACTTTGATGGAACAATGACTGTTTGACCGGTCCCTGATACCACAATTAACAAATTTGCAAGGACAAATTTCAAATACTTTATTGAACGAACCAACTTGGTACTGAAGCGTAGATGAATTTCTCTTTTCATTAACATATTTCCTCAATCATTTTGTATCAGTAACCAATTTATCATAACTTTTTAGATTGCCATTATATAAAATTGTTGGTAGCACCACCCTCGACCATATGTTTACCAAATCATCAGCTACTTTCTTATTTACGTCTCTGATTGATGGTTCTTCAGAGTCTAAGGATTGTGAGAAAGTCTTTACGTGCCTGATGTATATATAATGCTTTAAGACTTTTGCTTTTGTCGGCAATTGACTTTCTGGAAGTTTACAAGGTTGGCCTAATACTGAGTGTTTTGTATCACTTTTGGTTTTGATAAACTTTTTCTTCAAGTTCGTTGACATTAACATTAACAATCAAAACCTATTTAAAGTATGCAGATTTCAATATTAATATAGCAATGTGCATTCAGGACACTCACAATATTGTGAATGTTGCATTATCGCGATAATATATATTAAAAAACAATTATCTGAACTTATTGATTCACGTTCATTACAGAAAATCTTACATATATATATACAGATTAAAACTTAAATGACAGTTCTTTAACTATAATAGTCATTAAAATAACCCTTAAAAGTAATCATATAAAAATGCGTAAATTTCAACACGCTTCTTTGCGTGACATCTAACTCGTACAATTATAATTCACCAATCTTAAACAATAGAACAGTGAGTGATAAAGCAAAAATGAAATTAGAAATAGGGTTAATATCAAATATGGGTACAGTTAATTACAGGGTTTTGCAAAGTTATAAAGGCTTGTTTGCAAAGTTATAAGTGCACGTTTAAAAGTTATAAGTGGACGCATGCAAAGTTGTAAATGCATATATATTTTTTTGGAAATTATTTGCTTTAGTTTTAAAAAATAAAAAATATTGCGCAAAATATTAAATTAAATTACATCATAGCTATCAAAAAGCGTTTTTTTTTAAAAAAAAAGTGATTAATTAATGAAAATTTTTTACATTTATACTTAATTTAGCATATTGTTATATATCAATAAATTTTCTATATTAGATACTACTTTCCATAAGTTTTAAAAAACACTATACATTATTAAATCATGAATTTTTAAAAAGGCATGCAAAAATATACATTATTAAAAAAAAATTAACAAATCATTTCAAATATTTTAATTTTTCTCTCCTTATTGCCTTTCTCAACCATCTACTCTTATTTATATAAAAGACATTGCACTGTTGACTATAATTATTATCAGGTTATAAATATAATCTAGAGTTTTTTCTATAGTCATATCGGGATTAGCATTTCTTGTGAATTTGAAATTGAATTTTAACATTGAAAAGAGCCTCAATTGGGTTCGAATCAGGGAAGTATGGTGATAAAAACTTGTGAGTAATATTTTTTTCTTTTAGTAATTGAAGCACTGCAGCTGCTTTATGAAATTTTGCATTATCTATTAAAAGAAATGTTACTTGGATTTACTGCAAAGAATGGTACTAGTTTGTTGTTGATGAAATCAATAAATGATTGTGTATTGTATGCGCCGCTTTTGTATTGGAAACATTCAACTCCTAAATTGGAAGTTAAGCACATGAGCTTAATATTCTGTCCTTTATTTGCAGGAACTGTTAAGTATGCTTTTGTATCTTTTGGAGAATAGGCATATGAGCGCACTGAATGTTTATTGAATCCAGTTTCCTTTTACAAAACCAAACTTAAATCAGCAATTCTAATAACTTCTGCCGCAAAAATTGCTCTCTAACTTATTCTTTCCATGGTGTTTCTTTCTTGAGGAATGACTGCTAATTTTTTTCTACTCAAGTTTAATTTCTTTAATTTACGGAAAACAAACGAGGTCGAAATGTTTTTATCATGTTACTCTAAAATTTGCGTTTGAATTTCTTTTTAAATTGGAGCATTGTTACAGACCACGGAACTAAATATTGACTGTTCGATGTTTGTATTTAATGAATTTTTAATTTTATACGTTTTTTTCCTTTTTACTGTAGATGACGTGAAGGGTATATTATTATCACTATTTTTTATAACGCGACTAACAGTATTTCGAGTTAAATTACAAGCGTTGGATATTTCCTAGATTAAATATTTTTCACAATTTCTCATTGAAATAATCGTATTTTTAGTTTCTTCTGTCATTGTTTTTCGTACTTTTCTTTCCATTGATATTTAAAATATAAGGATCAAAATTAATTTTATAAATGCACTTATAACTTTTCAAACGTGCACTTATAACTTTGCAAAACCCTGTGAATAAAATTTGAAACACTCCATTTGAAGTATTGGTGAATTTGAACTACGTAGAAAAGCGTTATTTAAAAAGTTTAAACAAAAAAAAGTTGCCCTCTAAGATGTTAAAGGAAGCTCGAATTTTCATCGTTTTCTTATTATCTTTATATTATAGCAACTTTTTATAGTAGTGACAATAAATTAAAAAAATACGACAACCACCTTAATATATATATACTTTTTCTACACACACACACACACACACACACACACACACACACACACACACACACACACACACACACACACACACACACACACACACACACACACACACACACACACACATTTATATATATTCTAATTTTTGTATTTTTTATTAAAACTATTTAACTTATAAAATACATGTTTCGACTATATCATAGCCATCATCAGTTAAAATATATTAAAGTTCTTAAATTAGTAAAATCTTAGTAAAATTAAGTTGAATTAATGGAGTCCTTATAATATAAAATATAATAAAAATGCAATTAAATAATGTACCAAATGTTTTAAAAAGATAAATGAACTGGTAATGTTAACAGAAATAAGATTGAAACTGTCATTTTTACATGGTTCATTTGTTTATTAATAGTGGGGTTTTCCCTCTCTATGTACATGCTTTCTTTGAGCTTTAATATAAATTTGTTGGAGGCCGAATCCAAATTGAAAAATTATCATAGTTAAAACTATTAAAATAGCTTTCATTTGAATGAATATGTTTATAAATGTGAGAGTTTTTATCCCTTTTTTGGTGCTCGATTATTTGTGTCTTTAAGGTAGTACACCCAATTCAAAAAAATTTATTTAAAATAATGAATACAAAATTAAAAATACATTACATAGGTACGCTGGTACGCATAGGTAATTTTTTTTTTTTTTTTAATGAAAAACAGGTACGCTGATTTTTTTTAATAAAAAACTCGATTGCCCAATTTTTGCGTAACTTATTTCATACGAATTGCGAAAAAGTAGGTGTAATTTAAAACAAGGCTCTGAAACTTTAATAAAATGTTCGCAATAGTAATAAAGAAGTTATGAACCAAAATCTTGCATTGAAGATGCATAGAACATTTTAAAAGTAGTTTTGCGTATAAATTTTCTAACAATAAAATCAAGAAAAAAAGGCTTTAAACATACTTATACATCTTAGTTAAATATAATTTTGGTTCATTACCAAAGTCAACTAATAACAAAAGCACCCTGAAAATTTCAAGTCAGCGTTTGGTCCCAAACTGAAAATATTGCATTTTAAAATTTACATATTCGGTAAAAATGACATTTTGAGAAAAACACAGAAAAAAAATTAAAAGTTTGTTATATTAGAAAAAGAAGCGTGAGCCAATTAAAAACCTCCCCCATTATATTGTGGGTCCTTTTCCAGTTCTTTTTCAATATCTATATAACCTTTTTTGATGGTTCTAAGCTGTTTTCTTCTTAGTTTACTTTTAACACTGTGATTCATTTTTTAATTTTGGTTGCAGTTTAATCTACGAAGTCCTTCCTGCATAAAATACTTGGTTCAATACCTCCAGCACTTATTACTTTTTCAGCTGCTGTGCTTCCATCATTAAATGCTATAATAGCTGAGTTCATACTTATTTCAAGAACTTTTTTCCCATTAAAAAAATCTTTAGGACATCTCTTCTATATTAGGCCATTCAGACTTTCATTGCTATTTTGAGTTTGTCTGCGCAAACATTTTGAAAATAAAGTTTCATTTGGCAAATCTGTAAATATAGGCATAAGTACTGCTTTAATTGCTAATGATAAGCTTAATTAAGTTTTTCATGTTGTTTCACCTCTTACTTTAAAACTTTGCCACAAACACCAACTAGTTCTAGTTCGTGGGCAAACTTTGTGTCTCTGACTCTTCACTTATGTCACTGTTATAAAATAAAACAGTCCAAGCAGTTTTTTTCATTGCATATAGGTTATAGTTTTATTTCGAAATTGAATTAAGACATTTTCTATTGTCTCTTGATATTGCAGTGACAATACCATTTAAAGACTGATGATCTCTTTTTTTCCAGGTACCATTAAAAGAAACTTGGCAAGCAGTAACATCATTAACATTGCTTAATTTAAAAAAAATATATCTTTGTTTTCATTTGCTGCACTTGACATACTTGAAGAAGCAACTTCATTATAAATATTTAACAAATTATTATTTATTGTACTATAGTTTTTAAAATTCCTAGGAGATGGCATGTTTATTACTGCAGCAAATTTACATATAGATTGATAACCTTTACCAATCTCACGAAAAGCAGAAAACTAAGACGTATGCCATCCTTTTCTATATGGGCAACTACGACACTGTAAATAAAAATAAAAACCTTTCTTGCTTTTTAAATCACTTTCTAAACTAATTTCGTTTCCATCTTCGGGGCACTTAAACTCACTAACCATTAGTTTTAAAATATTAAAGTTTATAATAATGTTGTAATTTTTTCACTCCTAGATATTTCAGTGTTTACTGCTTTTTCTGGAACTTGCTGATAAACTTGAATCAGAAATTGATGTCTTAAGCTGAATAAA
Organism: Hydra vulgaris; assembly: GCF_038396675.1. NCBI lineage: Eukaryota > Metazoa > Cnidaria > Hydrozoa > Anthoathecata > Hydridae > Hydra > Hydra vulgaris. The sequence continues at coordinate 34,614,630 of NC_088923.1, forward strand.
CTTTGAAAATTTTAGATGTTGATTAAAAGAAAACTCTCTTTTTTTAGATCGAGCAATAGAACGTCCCATATCTAATTTAGTAATTTATCTACAAGAACATTAACAAATTAAAACAGCATGCAAGTATTTTATGCATGTTCACATTAATAGCTCAAGTAATAGCTTTTAAAATAAACATGAAGCAAAAAAGTAAACAAAAAGCTGTAGTAAAACTACTAATGTTTATAAGCTTGAGCAAGTTTAAAATTTTTTTTTTTAATGCGTTGCTATGGCGTTGCTACGGAATTCGCAATCTACTATGGCCACAAAACACATAATTGTACACACTTCCTTATTTATTTATAAAAAAAAAAACTCTTAGACTTGTTCTATGAAAAATTTTGAATTAGAAAATTAATTTTCAAAAAATTGATTTTTTATAAAAAATTTCAAAATTAATCGGGATGTACCACCTTAAATGGCGAGTAGTTTCGCCTATATAACAGGATTTACAGCCTGCGCATTCAAATTTATAGACAACGAATGAATTAAAGTCAGTAGGAATAGGATCTTGTGCGGAAAAAAATTTTGAAATTTTAAATGAAGTAAAAACCAATCTTACGGTGACCGATTTACAATATCTTTTAATGATAAAAAGTCAGATATTTTTCCAATATAAGGAAGTTTAAAATATTGATAATTTTATAGATTTTCCGAACGCGATGAAATGTCGATATTGGTGTTGTTAATATAAGAGCTATGGATTTACTTAATCAACCAAGACGGGTACAAGTTGTGTTTGAGAACTTTAAAAAGATTGTTAATATCACGACTAAGACCGAGATTAGTGTTGTTTATTTTATAAGCTCTATCGATTAAACATTTAACCAGACTAACTTTATATGAAAATGAAGTAAAACTAAAAAAGTTTGTGTAGAGTCCGGAGAAAGTTCTCCTATGAAAAACAGTGGTAATTGTGGAATGGTTTGTGTTATTTAGAGTTAGGTCCAAAAAAGATATTTTTGATCGAATTTCTTTTTCCATTGTAAAAGTAATGGAACTATGTTTATTATTGATATATTCCAAAAATAAATCGGTGTAATTTTTGGTGAAAGCTACAAAAATGTCATCTACATACCGTTTATAAAAAGCTGGTTTTTCTCCGTTATATGATTTGAGCCATTTATCTTCAAAATTTTCCCTGAAAAGATTAACAAGAACAGGTGCTAAGGGAGAACCCATAGCAGCACCATAAATTTGGTCATAAAGTTGTCCTTTGAAGAGAAAATGAGTTTGAGATATTGCAAAATTAAAGAGTTTTTTTAAATCACTTTTACTAATTTTAAGATTAACTTTACTTTTTACAATGCTATGACGGCAATATTTATTGTTTCTTGTAGTGGAATATTGGTGAATAAACTTGTTATATCGTAAGATACTAAGAAACATTTATGAAGGCTAGCTTGGTTTATTTCTTTAGAATAAGTCAAAGAAAAAAACTTATATTATGGTCAGAAGAAATCATCTTATACAATTTTGGAAGACAACAGGTGCGGGCCGGACGAGAGCCTGAAGGGTATTTTTAATTATAGTTGGATTCATCAAAGAAACCTTTTTTCTTGAGTTTCTTTTAAAATTTTTGAAGTTGTGTTTCTCTGGTGATAGTGAAAGCTTTTTTAAGTTTTTTAAATTTGGATGGATCATTAATGATATCGTAGAGACCGTTGTCATAAACTTCTTTATCTAGAACAACCACACCATTTCCTTTATCTAATTTTAAAATAACGATATCTGGATTTTTACATAACTTTTTCAGAACTCCATGCTTTTTTAGAGTTTCTTTAAATGGACGATATTTATATATTTAGGAAGTAGAAAGATAAGAAATTTTAGCTTTAAGTTGACTGGAGTTATTATTATTTTTTAAATTATGCTAAAGATATCGGTTTATGAGTTCGAATGAAGAATATATATCGGTTCTTTTAAGATGGTGTGGTGGGATAGAGAAGTTCAGTCCATTTTTATGGATGTCTAATTTGTCTTCTGAAAGCTTAAATGAAGAAAGATTCTTTATAATATCTGAAGGGTAAACTATGACCATTTGTTAAATTTTTTAATTTCTTTTCGTGTATTTTCAAAAATTTTTCTTTTTTTTATTTGATGTTATTTTTCAAAGCTCTTGTTTAAATAAACCAATCTACAGCAGATAGGTGAAATTTAAAATTAGCTTCAATTAAAATAACCTCATCATAAAACTGTTATTTCTCCTTGTTACGTTTTACTATTGCACTTCGGAGTAATCTTTTCCTTATAAAACGAGTGTCCAATTTTGATACGCCCGGTAAATTATAACAAATAAACTTCAAAAAAACTCCAAACTTTTTGCCATTATTTAAAAAACTAGTATCTAAATCTGCTTTGCATAATTTAATTTTTCTAGTTTTCTAAAATCACTTTTCAAAAATTGCTTGTACTTACGTGCTATGTCATTTATTACATTTTCAAAGCTTCTCTTCAGCACAAGATGAGTAAATATTCTAATAAATAAGACAATTTTTTAAATTTTTGTTAAAATTATTTATTTTATAAAATACATGTTTCGACTATATCATAGCCATTATCAGTAAGAATATATTAATATGCTTAAATCAAATTACTAAAATTAAGTTGAATTAATAGAGACCTTATATTAAAAATACAATAAAAATGCAATTAAATAATGTAACAAATATTTTAAAAATTACTTTTAACACTTTTAATTCAACTTAACTTTACTAATTTGATTTAAGTATTTTAATATATTTTAAAAAATGGCTGTGATATAGTCGAGACATGTGTTTTATAAAATAAATGATTTTAACAAAAATTAAAAAAATTGTCTTATTTATTAGACTATTTACTCATTTTGTGCTGAAGAGAAACTTTGCAAATATATATGTATTTATATATAATAATTATTGATTTTTTTTTGGTTTGCATTTGTTAATCGTTGTACAGCTTTAAATAACCAATAATAAAAATAATAATATAAACTTACAATGATAGAAAATATAACAAATATAAACAAGGTATCTGAAAGAAGATGGCAAAGATCTTGTCATCAGAACCTTAAATAAGCATTTATCAAAGATAAGATAAATGAACTTTTACAAAATTGCAAGGTAAATAATCTGTGTCTGAAGAAAGATCAAGAGGATCTTCTCATCAGAGGTTTATAAAAGAGTAAACCAACATATAAATTAAAAAGTAAAGGTATAAGAACAATAAAATAAATAGGAATAAACTTTTATAAACGTAAACACGTATATAAACAATAAAAAAAGTAGACACAAATATATTTTTAACTTTTATCACTAATAATAACTCGATATAATATCTAATGAAAGAATAAAATTTATAAAATACATGTTTCGACTATATCATAGCCATTATCAGTAAGAATATATTAATATGCTTAAATCAAATTACTAAAATTAAGTTGAATTAATAGAGACCTTATATTAAAAATACAATAAAAATGCAATTAAATAATGTAACAAATGTTTTAAAAATTACTTTTAACACTTTTAATTCAACTTAACTTTACTAATTTGATTTAAGTATTTTAATATATTTTAAAAAATGGCTGTGATATAGTCGAGACATGTGTTTTATAAAATAAATGATTTTAACAAAAATTAAAAAAATTGTCTTATTTATTAGACTATTTACTCATTTTGTGCTGAAGAGAAACTTTGCAAATATATATGTATTTATATATAATAATTATTGATTTTTTTTTGGTTTGCATTTGTTAATCGTTGTACAGCTTTAAATAACCAATAATAAAAATAATAATATAAACTTACAATGATAGAAAATATAACAAATATAAACAAGGTATCTGAAAGAAGATGGCAAAGATCTTGTCATCAGAACCTTAAATAAGCATTTATCAAAGATAAGATAAATGAACTTTTACAAAATTGCAAGGTAAATAATCTGTGTCTGAAGAAAGATCAAGAGGATCTTCTCATCAGAGGTTTATAAAAGAGTAAACCAACATATAAATTAAAAAGTAAAGGTATAAGAACAATAAAATAAGTAGGAATAAACTTTTATAAACGTAAACACGTATATAAACAATAAAAAAAGTAGACACAAATATATTTTTAACTTTTATCACTACTAATAACTCGATATAATATCTAATGAAAGAATGAGGTTTTTCAGTTTTTTTTAATTGGCAAAAAGTAATAGGTACTTTAAAATTAAAAATCGGCAAAACAATTTTGTTCCAAAGTAGTGGAGCTCGATAGGTAATACAAAATTGATTAAAGTTTGTTTGACAAAAAGGTTCATTTAAAAGGTTATTACTTCTCAAAATATATTTTCTGATTGGTTTAAAAGAGGAAAGATCTTTGAAGACAGCTAGGGAGTAATCCACGTATATACAAACATAAACTGATAAATACATTTAACTCGTATGTATTCAGAATTTTCATTTCAATAGAATAATGGTTCGTATGAGAGAAGCGATTTGCAAAATTAATTTGGCGGATTGTGCGTTTTTGACGGAGATAAAGACGTTGCTTTTTAATAACATTTTTCTGTACTCCCCCAAGCAATGATGGCATAATTTAAATAACTTTGTTTAAATGAGTAATAAATTTGGATTAGGACTTTCAATCAAATTTACTACAATATCAAAATTACTACTTATTAAGTTTTTCAAAATTGCATTATAAGCTTCTTATATTGAAGTGGAGAATTACAAGTTGATTATTATCTTTTTTGCATTCTTAAAAGGAAACCCTTTTAATTGGGTAGGTAAATGATACGAACAATTGGATAAAATACTGCGATTAAAATTATTTTCAGGGTCTAGGTTTTCTTCTGAAGAAAAGAGATTTGTTTCATATAAATTAAAAAAAACGGATTCAAAGTTATTAGTCATAGCCATGATAATAAATGAAAGAAAAAAAAATTGCAGCAAAGGATTTAATTTTAGGAGTGCTAGTTATTTGTTAAGATTTTAGAATTATTATTAAGATAAATAATTATTATTAAGATAAATAACTTATATTACATATCTTGCCGTTACATTTTCACCATTTGAGCGTCTTTGTTTAACTTTTGCAAATAACTTTTTCCGGAACAGCAACGGTCTCACAAGAAAAATCTTCGTTAATGAAGGAATTCGTGCCTTTAAGTCGATGAGATTTGTTCAAGATTCTTATTTTGTCTTTGTATTTATGCAGGCTAAGTACTGTTGTCCTTGGTCGTCCATTAATCTTCAATTCAGTGCGGTGGACACGTTCATTTTCGATATTTTTCAGTCTAACTTTTTGCCAGAAGAATGTGTAAACTTTTCTTCAGGTTCCCCCATGATTCTTGCCCATTTTCATTATTTCCATCGATACGTAGGTTATTTCTTCTTGATTTAACTTCCAGGTTTCGTTTCTTTTCCTTCATAAATTTTTCTATGTTTGAATATGTTTGAATTTTTTACCTAGTTGTCTATTGTTGTTATCAATTTTTTTGTCAACGAGTTCTTCCTTGTAATATATATATATATATATATATATATATATATATATATATATATATATATATATATATATATATATATATATATATATATATATATACATATATATATATATATATATATATATATATATATATATATATATATATATATATATATATATATATATATATATATATATATATATATATAAATGTATATATGTATAGACAAATTTTTTTCTTTGTTTTTCAGACTTTTTCATAATATATATATATATATATATATATATATATATATATATATATATATATATATATATATATATATATATATATATATATATATAAATATATATGTATAAATAAATTACGTTAGTGTATTCTGAAAATAGAGTGCTCAATGTTCTTAAAAAACAGAGCAATAATAAATTAATAAAAACACTTAACTTATATTCTTCAACAAGTTGTTTCACCATCAGCATGTTGATCAGAAAGAATGCCTAAACATTAAAAAATTCAAATTATAGCAAAAACATTTAACAGAAAGTTAGGAATTGTTATATTTAATTATGTAATAACTGTGGTTATTATATAATTAAGTAAAAGGTTTATATATATATAAATACATGAGAGAATTTCAATCAAGACGAAAGTGAGTAAACGTAAAACATACAAAGGGCTACAAATAACTGTGAACTTATTTATTTGGAAAATAAACTCTTACTTACCAGTGCAATGGTATTTGTCTTGACTGAACGTTTTACTCAAGACACCCTGGAGGAATATTTTATGAGGAAGCTTAGCCTTGGTCGCCAAAAAGATAATCCTACCAACACTAAGTTTGGATACCAATCAAGTGCTATTAGAATGCAGCGATCTGTAGCTCTAAGTAAAAGAAGTATGACAGATGCTCGTATAAAAAAGCGAACAATTTTGTGGAGCATTGCTTCTAATGAACCATAAGGAAAAAAGTATGAGCAAAAATAATGTGTGGGAATTTCAGAAATATATAAAAGTAATAACAATATTTTATAACAAATTGTTTTACTTTATATCATATAAACAAAGATATATAAAACTTTACAACAATCTTGTAACTTTTTGTATTGTTTTTAACGCTCTTTGCAATTTTCAGCCTTACTTTTTTTCTCTCTCCATTTCAGTTCTTGTTTAGAGGTAATATCCTTTGCTAAAGAAAATGCTGGCTCACAAAAGTAAAGTTTTATTGTATTTTCTAAAATTTTTTGACTTATGTCACTATCAATACCAGCCCCACATGCTGTCAAAATAGAGTAATAAAAGTTCACTATTGAAAGATACTTTTGTATCTTTTAATATTTGCACAGTCACTTTGATGATGTCAATTTTTTGCAAATTATCAATGTTTCTATCATTTTAAAATTTAAGTTCAGCTTTTAGGAATGTTAACTGATATTCCAAATTAACTGCTATAAGTCTGCCTTGACTCTGTGCCTATATCGAGTTACGATCCGTTGTTTTTTGGTAATAGTATTGTTTGATATTTTTATTACATTTTGATTTTCAACGGATTTATAATTTGAATAATTTTTTGTTCATTTTGTTAAACTTTTTAACAACATAACAAGCTAAATATTGCAAGTATCAATTTCAATATTTGTTATATTTCTTGGTTTTGTTGCAACATCGTTGGGAATCCAAATTCGTTGGGAATGAAGTATAAAAGCGACTTGTCAGCCACTTGTATTGCTAAAAGGGTACTATCATGCTTTCCCAAAAAAGGAAAATAAACAACTGCACCAATAACTATTTATATAATAATAATAAGTCAGAGCCGTAAAAACAGAGAACATAAGGTATAGTTCTGCAACAGCAATTATTAGTTGTTGAAAAATTATTGTTTTTTATTTCTACACAATTTTTCTTGTTAGTTCTTGAATTGGTCAACCGAGTCAGCTTCTATGATCTCATCTGTCAAGTTATACCATTGATTAGTTACTCTGTTAAAGAAGAAATCAAATCCGTACTTGCTTGTGCTCAATTTTGTATTGTTGAATTAAATAATCTCGACGTTTTTGTAAGGTTGTCAATTTCTTTATTTTTAATTATTTTTTAATTATTTTTTTAAGAAGATTTTTAAGTGATGTTATGAGTTTGATTGCTTTACGTTTAATTTTTTTAATTTTGTCTCCTGTTTTAGATAGAGACACAAAACTTGCAAAATGTTATATTTTTTAACCATTTTTTCATCTAAGTTTTTCAATGTTCGACAAATAAAACCCAGGATTGAGCTAGCTTTACAAATTACTACATTAATTTGCAATTCCTATTTTAGATTTGATCGAATTATGACATCAAGATCATGTTCAAAACTACTGTCAAAAGCTAGTTACTGTTAAAATATTATCTTGATTTATATCTAAATCATCCATTACATAAGCGGTGTTAGAATTTTTTTTGCCAATATGCATGACCTTGCATTTATCATAATTGAATTTTGTTAACCAGATTGACGGCCATTATAAAAGATAATTTAGATCTGCTTACAGCTTTATAGAATCTTCAGCCAAATTTCTAGTTATTATTTTACTGTCATTTGCAAACAAATTTATATAACTTTGGATATTATCAAGTAATTAATTGATAAAGATTAGGAACAGAAAAGGATCGAAAACTGAGCCCTGAGCCGGAACCACTTATATTGGTTTAATTTATAATCAAATTAGAATAATTCGCTGACTTCTGTTATGTTAAAGACCTCACCATTTTAAAATATTTGCAACAATACGATATATTTCTATATTTTTATTAATCTGGCATGTTGCATCTAATTGAATGCCTTAGCAAAATCTAAATATAACAAATCTACAAAACAGTTATTTTCTAAAACATCTGCAATTAAATCTAATGTTTCCAATAGATTAGTAGCAGTTTTTATTTTTCCTATACACATGTTGATTTTCATTTAATATACTACTCTTAATTAAATGATCTATATCATCATGAATAATTGATTTGATAATCTTACATGGAATTGATGATAAAAATATAGGTTTGTAATTAAGGGCATAATTTTTACCTCTTTTTTAAAAATAGGAGAAATAATTGACGTTTCCATAACTAAGGTCATTTTTTTTTCTGATAATGACTTATTGTATAGTAGTGATACAAGTGGTATGCTTATACTTTAATAACAATTTTTTAAAACGTAAGAACTAATTCCATCAAAGCCAATATCTTAATTAACACTCAATTTTTGCATTTTTTTTTTTAATTGTATTACGACTAGTTATATCAATAAGCAATGTGCTATTTGTCTTCGGTACTATACATGGAATACTTTTTGTATCTCCATTTACAAATACAGAATTAAAACAATTATTAAACACGTTTGCAATATCATCACCATTGATTAAAAAGTTTCCTTCCATATAATAAATAGAGGTTATTCCTTTTTTTATTTTTATTGGAAATATTTGCGTAGCTCAAAAATAGCTGCGGATTATACTTAGATAATTCTACAATTCAAGTAGTTTAATCGTTTTATGTTAACCTGCTGCTTTGATAATTCTACAATTCAAGTAGTTTAATCGTTTTTTTTTTTTTTTTTTTTTAGATTATTCACCTCCCCAAGGCCCGAGGGGGGCCACTACAGTCGAGGAGGCTACTCATTTTTTTTTTTTTTTTTTTTTTAGTTGTTATTCGTGGTACAACCCTCTCTCAACTCTTTAACTCCGAAACACGAACCTTTCCGAGCAAGGCCGCTGCGCGGAGAAACTAAGTTGAGCGCGGTACTTCCAGGGACGTGGAGGTAGTCGAACTCCGAACCTCTCGCTTATGAAGCGAGCGCTCTTACCACTTCACCACTACCGCATCATACCGCGTTTTATGTTAACCTGCTGCTTTGATAATTCTACAATTCAAGTAGTTTAATCGTTTTATGTTAACCTGCTGCTTTGATAATTCTACAATTCAAGTAGTTTAATCGTTTTATGTTAACCTGCTGCTTTGATAATTCTACAATTCAAGTAGTTTAATCGTTTTATGTTAACCTGCTGCTTTGATAATTCTACAATTCAAGTAGTTTAATCGTTTTATGTTAACCTGCTGCTTTGCTAACTTTTTTTGTTGATTGTATTGTTGCTGAAGAAACAGTGATTTAAGTTTATTTGCTACCAATATGCTTCATAATACTTTAATCTTATAACTTGTTTGACTTCTTCATCATGGTTTTATATAAGATTTTTTTAATGCTCTTTAAGGTATTAATTTTTTACAAGTGGTATACATATATATATATTAAGCCTGGTCCGTGTCAACGTCACTGAATTCTTTTAATAATTAAAGGAAGTATCCAGAAGTTTCCAGAAGTTTCCAGAAGCACGCAGAAGCTTCCAGAAGTTTCCAGAAGAAGCATCTGGAAGCATCCAGAAATATCCAGAAATATTCAGAAGTATCCAGACGCATACAGAAGCTTCCGGAAGCATAGAAAAGAAGCATCTAGAATCTTCCAGAACAGGTTCACACAGGTTCATTTTACTATATAAGAGACATGTAAATCGACATGTAATTCAGTCAGTATATGGAAGTCAATCAGTCAGTATTATCAAGACAGTTTATCAAAGTGAGTTTTATCAAAGTAATTTATCAAAGAACATCAATACAAGAAGTGAAATACAACAAGTGTTTCATTACATCAATACAGTCCACATCCAACCAAGACGTTGTGTTCCACAGAGCGTTATTGTATCATCACAAGGTAAATGTAACACGGTAAGCCTTGAGAAGCGTGATTATTTATTTTTATTATTTTTATGACTTCAAGTGCAAAAATGGCTCCCGACAGTCTTGGATTGGAACTAAGAAAGAAAATTATTGGCGATTACGTAAGTGGAATGTCACAAAAAAGTATTTGTGATAAATATCGCGTGAAAAAATGGACCGTATAAAGACTATGTTCCAAATATCGTTCTACGGGGAAGTTGGCAGCAGATAACAAAGGTGGAAGACCGCGTTTCACCACTTCTAGTGAGGATTCTATGATCGTCAGATCCGTCAAGAAGGATCCCTGGATATCATCAGTCGAGATACAAAAGCAATTAGAGCTGCCTGTATCGGACCAAACAATCAGACGACGTGCTGTTGAAGCCGGATTGTTTTCTCGACGCCCTGCAAAGAAACCGCTGATTTCACTAAAAAAACCAGAAGAAAGACTACTGTTTGCTACATCTCATATTGACTGGAATGTGCAGAAATGGCGAACTGTCCTGTTCAGTGATGAATCGAAATTCAACATCATTGGTAGCAATGGCATTTGCCGTGTACGTCGACCTGCCGGAAAACGCTTCGATTTACGTTACTGCCATAAGACCGTGAAGCATGGTGGAGGCAATGTAATGATCTGGAGGTGTTTTTCTGCTAACGGTCTAGGTCCAATATATTAAAACGATGGAATAATGGACCGTTTTATGCATAAAAATATCCTGAAAGATGTTATGTTACCTCATGCTGAATGGAATATGCCAATAAAATGGGTTTTTCAGCAAGACAACGATCCGAAACACACTGCAAAAGTAGTCAAGCAGTGATTTCAAGACAACCACCTATCGGTGATGGATTGGCCGCCTCAATCTCCGGATCTCAACTCTATCGAGAACCTGTGGGAGATTGTCAACCGCAGAATTTATCGTTAAGGTGTTCGTAATAAGGATCAACTGTTTGAACAAATCCAAAAGGCCTGGTCAGCAATTCCACAAAGTTTCATTGATCACCTGATCGAATCTTTGCCTCGAAGATGCAAGGCTGTGATCGACAACAAAGGATTCGCCACGAATGATTGATAGCGAAATACAGCTGATTGATAGCGAAATACAGCTTGGTCAACATTTTGTCGAGTTGCACTTGTTTTGTCGAGAAGGAAATCAACTTTTTTTAATACTTTTGATTAATTTATTAATATATATATATATATATATATATATATATATATATATATATATATATATATATATATATATATATATATATAGATATATATATATATATATATATATATATATATATATATATATATATATATATATATATATATATATATATATATATATATATATATATATATATATATATATATATATATATATATATATATTTGTAAAAAGTTTATAACTTTGATCTATATACTCGTTGATGAACATTTTTTGCTAATTAATTTGTTTAAAATAATGTTCTTCTTTTTCCCATTTTGCTGTAAAATCTGGAGCGAAGTTTTTCTATTCGTTTGAATTACCAAAGCATCATAAATCTTTCCTACTTCAGCATACAGTGCTTGAGTTAATATAAGATTGTAAGACTTGATGCATTCTCTTCAAATTAAATTGTAGCAGATATTCTCAGATAACAACTTTTGAGATTCCAGAACTAAGTTTCTTAATGTTGTGCAATTCAGTTCATTTATACTTTGTTCAGATATCTATTTTACTTGTTAATGCTTGCAGCTTTAGTAAGGAGAAATTCATTCTTTTGTTTGTCAAGTTTTCCTAAAATCATCACAATTAAATCTGCCTGGTGTTGACACCTAAAAGAAAATAAATCTTTAGTCGCCATGAAAAAAAGTTTCATTAAATATAAAAATTAATTTCACATAATATCCTGGGGAAATTTTTTACCTCTCCAGCATCTACAATATTTTCAATAGAAAATTCTTTATCTAAAAGATCCTCATTCTGAATATCTAATAAGAAAACTAGAGCTTCCTGTTTATTAAACTTTATCTTATATAACCTTAGTTGACACCATAATATGGTTAATTAAGATAAAGTTTAATAAACAGGAAGCTTAAATTATGGTTAATAATTTTAAAATAAATATATTATATTAAAATGTTTTGCACTCTTTTTGATCACGTGATTATAAAAACTATTTATACCACCATTAACATCGTAACAATAAGAAATAACAATAGACTTCTAGACCGTGGTTATATTCTATTGACTATGGTACATTAAAAAAAAAAATTATAGTAAAACCAAAACAATTTTAAGTTTTCATGCGATTAAAAAGTAGTTGAAAAAGTTGGTTAAAAAAACAATAAAAACTTTTTAATAAGATTCAATCGAGAAAGAAAAATTAAAGCGGATTTGCAATGAATCTAATAGTAATAGAATTAAGACATAAAACAGCAAAGACTATAAAAGATTACCATTTTCGGCACGATCAAAAAAAAAAAAAATTGTGGCATGTCAGTTAATGACAATTTGATTAACATAGTTCTTTAAATTTACATTACTGATTGTTGTCTTTTCCTTTATGTTTGTAGAAAGAGTTGCATTTAAAAGATTTGTTTTTAAAAAAATTTGAGGTTTCGAGATTGAAATTTGAACTTATATATCCTGCAACTGAACATTTCAATATTGTACCAGACAACACCCCCAGCGGGCACAACAACGCTGATACAAGATAATAATTATAACATTTTATCTTGCCGTTTTGACATCGAACAACATTGGATTAACACCATTCAAAAGTTGCTTAACCTTATTCTAACGCTTGTTAAACGTTTGAATAGATCTACTTAGCTGAAGGTTAACGTTCAAAAAACAACAGGTTTGACAACAAAATGAGAAGAAACTGTTTAAAAACGTCGATTTACAAAAACATTACAACGTGGTAGAGTAATTTCGTTCATTAAGAAATATTCCGAGGGAATTTTTACATAATAAATTAAAAAAAAAAAGGTTAGTTATTCTCTTGTTGCTGCAGTTTTTTGGGACGTCATTGGTTGTGCTTTAATTTTGTTTTGGCCCGCCATCTTCTACGTTTACCTTGTCTGGTGTGTATCTCAGAACTTTCTGTATTTCAAAATTAATCTCTTTCAACGTGTTTTCTTTCCAAGAAATTACCAAGGCTAAAAATGCATAGCTTAGTTAATATAAATTTAATTATTTATAATATCTTTAAGTATATTTATTATTAATTAAAATTAATACTTGTAATATTGATAACAAATAATTATATTAAAATTTATGATTTTAAACTTTGGCCATGTTGCAAAATAACAATAAAAATAGGATTTGTGCTTTGTGAAACTTGAAACAAAAACTTGAAGAAATACAAATAAATTAGAACTCTGTTAGAAAATAAAATTTATAACAGTGATTTATAAATATTATTTTCTAAAATTTAATACAGTAAAAGTATTTAAAATAGTATTTTACATACTTGGCATTTAAAATACTCCCAGCACTGTATATATATATATATATATATATATATATATATATATATATATATATATATATATATATATATATATATATATATATATATATATATATATATATATATATATATATATATATATATATATATATATATATATATATATATATATATATATATATATATATATATATATATATATATATATATATATTTTATTATTTATATATATATATATATATATATATATATATATATATATATATATATATATATATATATATATATATATATATATATATATATATACATTTTATTATTAATTAAGTACAAACTTGCAGAACTTAAATTTTGCTGTGAAAGTGTTGGCATGCTTACATTAACAATTATGACTAATGCTTTGAATCCATGGCTTAAAAAAAGTTTTTTCAATAAAATTATTTGAAACTATGTAACATTTTACATTAATTAATTTTTCTAACGCACGATTTAAAGATTTATTCGAAGTAAATGTTTGCGTTCTTGTTTATGAATAGCACGCTCAATCATAGAGAAACAAATTCTATTCAAGATAATGAAATATGCCGGCATCTTTTTTATGCAGTGGCAACCGGTAGAAATGTCACTATTTTCACCCTTTTATGTACAATCAATATTTTATTTATACTTATATCATATATTGCCGTTGTGTTCGGGTTAATAAACTCAAAACGAATAAAGAGTTTCACGAGAAATGAAAAATTAGTATTTTTATTAGGTTGTAGTGATGTCTTAGTTGCGCTGATACACGAACCATTACAGATAATATTGGTAAAAAATCTAAACACAATCTAGGACAATATATCGCTGTCTTCCACAATAACCTAATATGGGGCTTTTATGTTAAAGTAATTCATTTAGTTTTTTCTGTTGTATTCTATTTTATTGCATCAATGGTGTTAAGTCTTTGGTATGCAATTGATATTCTTAGATCAACAAACATTTATCGTATGTCTATTTTCTTTTTCAGCGTTGCAACTTACACAACATTTATTTTGACTGCGGTGGTAATAGTTAATACAACTTTGCTTAGGAGCACTTTAAAAAAGTTGTTTGAATGCATTATTTGAGTTTCTAGAAAGAACCAAATAGAAAGACGGCTAACAGTAACTATTTCGTTTATTTCAATAACTCTGGTCGTAACGTATGCTCCATCAGTAATTGCGAACTTTTATACCGCCATAATTGCATTAAAGAATAATGAATCCGATATGCTAAACGTAATAAAACCCTTTATGTGGACACTCTATGTATGTGAATTGAAATCTGCATTCAATGCTTTGATATATATTGGACGAAACAAAAAAATTATAAAAATGTATTTTTTTTCTATTTAAACAAATCGTAAAATGTCGAAAAACGAAAAACTGATTTAATGTTTTAACATTACGTAATTGCAAATACAGGCTTATGCTTAGTGAACGGAAACTTTCGGCTTCGGCCGAAACCGAAACCGAAATTTCTGCTTCAACAATTTTTTTACTTTTCCTGTTTCGGCCGAAATTTCGGTTTAAACCGCAACCGAAATGTACTTTTAAAAGATTTTTTTTAAGTTTTAATATAGAGTGGGATCATGACAGTTTCCTAATTGTAATCGTTTGTTAGTAAATCAGTTTTTAATTATAACAATTGTAAAAATTTTAATTGAAATCACGTTACATAATAGTTTTTAGTTACTATTCTCAAATCATTCTTAAAATGAATTGACGTGTAAGTAAAGCAACCCAAACTAATACTTTCATCAAAAGTTTCTCAGTGCTAAATTTTACAATGGAAATAATCAATAAAAAACTCTTTTATAGAATCTTTTTACCGTGACAGTTAGTGATTTCAAATACGGAATTTGCAATTTGAAAAAATCTCGTGGATCGCACAATCTTAAAACTTCAATCACTTAGCGGACTTTCATCATGTTTAAGAAGTGGTTTACTCTAAAAAATCTCTTAACTGAAAAAGCAATACAACTACCGGCAGTCCTATAAATCTCAAAAATTGATTCAAACTTTAAAGAAGGTCCGAATAACAGGAGATCCAGGCTCAAAACGAGCTTCGGATATATTTTTGCGTCACGGTAATGAAGGAGACGTGAACTTCCTGGTTAAATGCACTTCTGCGGTGCTCTGTGCCAAGACCTATAGGTCTTCTTGGGGCACCTAAATAACAGAAAGAAAAAAAAGTTTCATAGATATATATATGAAAACAACATTAAAAGCAAAGTTTGGTTTCTGCCGAAGTTAAAAGGTTGTTAAAATTCTTTCAAATGAAAGAAACATACTTTTGCCAGAAAACATGAAAAAATTTTTACCTTCAATTATTACTTTTAATTATTGAAATGTCTTAACATATTAGAGTTTCTATCAAACTATGTTACATGGTGATTGGCTAGATATATGTAAAATAGTTTTTTTTTGCTTTGATTTGGTGATCATAAAAGATTCAGGGATTTTAAACATTCATTTTCAAATTTCGGCTGAAATTTCGGTCTCGATTTCGGCCGAAATTTCAGTTTCGGTTTCGGCTACGGCTTCACTGAACCGAATTTTCGGTACTTTCGGTTTTGGCTCAAATTTCGGTTTCGGTCGATGTAAGTGTGACCACACATACTTGTAAACATAAGTTATGCTTACAAGTATGTGTGGTCACACTTACATTTTTACATGTTTTCAAGTATGATTGTACAAATGCTTATAAATTATAATTACAAATATACTTATTGCTTGCAAGTATTTTTTACATTAATAAAGTATTTTAACTTTATTTTGTCAAACTTTTTGAATCATATTATTATAAATAAAACACATGGCCACTTTAAATTTTTATGCCTAAAAGTTAAGTTAAAAAGCGTTGTTTGTGTAATCTTTTACTTTGTCCACATAAAAGTTCTTGTTTTGCACTTGAGATCACGCTCAAGAATGAATTAACTTTAGATAAATAAACCAACGCCACGGGTTATTAAACCTATGCCATGACATTTTAGATCCACAACCAATGTATGTATATATATATATATATACATATATATATATATATATATATATATATATATATATATATATATATATATATATATATATATATATATATATATATATATATCTATATATATATATATATATGTATATATATATATATATATATATATATATATATATATATATATATTATATATATATATATATATTTATATATATATATTCAACCGTGAAAAGTTCACAGTTTGCGTTCAGTATGCTGAGGCTGAGGCTTTCTACTTTATAAAAGTGTATTGTTTTATGTATGTAGAAACATATTCCTCCGCCAGTACCTATACCAAAGCCTATCCAGTCAGGCATAATTTCATACATTTCGTTGTAATTTTATCGTAAAGCACTCTGGGATGTCCTGCCGGACCTCAGAATTTTATAATATTAAGTAGTTGTTAACAATGCCATCGTGTGCTGCTATAAACAGTGGAAATAAAAGTGGAAAAAACTGTAATGAAGATTTATTTTTTCGTTTTCCTTAAGACGAAAAAAAGCAACCTAATTTATATATTATTTATAATAACTTTTTTTTTCATAAAAAGTTTATAAAATTATTATTGTAGTATTTTAAAACATATTCTTTAATTGATTAATTTTTAGATGTAAACATCAAGTGTCGCAAGAAAGATTTAGACAAAAAAGATTTTGTACAGACGTGTGAAAACTATTAGACTCAACCAGATTTTTTTCAATAAAAATAGTTTTTATATTCTAAAAAGAATTTATTGAATAATTTAAAGTTACATTATAAACTTGGTGGGTTGTCAACACTGCTGTATACATAAAGGTGGTCAATCAGCTGTAGTAAGGAGAATTTTTACTTTAAATACATTCATCAATGTACATTCAGCAAAATAAAAGCTGAAGGTGAGTTTAATTAAATCATTATGGTTAACCATTAACATATTAATATTTATTTGCTATAACTTCCATTTTAAAATGTATAAATGTATAAGTCTGATTACGAACTGTTTTGTTTTTTTCTAAAGATTTTGAGGTTATGGGGAGAACCAAAGATCTTTTACCTAGAAAAGTTGCTGTTACTAATACATTGCTTGAAGAAAAAACGTATTCACAACAAGAAATAGCTTCAAGATTACAAATCTCACAGAAATCTGTAAGCCGTATCAGCCAGGCTATTAAAAATGGGCAAGATTACAATTCTGCACAACAAAGAAATTGTGGATGCAAGTCCAAAGTGAGCCTGAGAACCCAACGCAAACTTATCCATATGGCTAAAGTGAATAGAAGAGCCACTAGTGAAGACTTAAAAAAGTCCTCGGAGAAGTATGGTGTTGATATTTGCAGTTCGACGATTAGGAGAAGGCTTATTAATGCAGGTCTTCCAGCACGTCGGCCAAGAAAGAAAGCCAAAATAACAAGGGCAATGGTTAAAAAAAAGGTTAACTGGGCCCATGAGGTTAAATCTCGCTTTGGAAGTGATTAGAGTAAGGTGGGTAAATTAAACATTTCAATAGTTTTTTTTACACATGCTTCTTTAAACAAAAATTTCTACCCTAACACCAACCAATCCATGTTCCTTTTTCTTTCACACTTAACCGTCAATTTTCAAGATCTTTTCATTACTCATCTGCCAATTCCGGTCAATACTCAGCTGTGTTATTGCAGTCTGTTATAATATCTGATTACAGGTCTGCTTCTCTGATGAATCCATGTTTTCAATATGTGATAAAAGCAGTCAATATGTGAGGAGATCTTCAAATGAAGAGTTTTCTGAGACTTGTGTTGCTCGGACTGTGAAGCATCCTACCAAAGTTATGGTGTTGGGTATCATCTCAGCCAAAGGCACAGGGCGTTTATATATTGTTGAAGGCACAATGAATCAGCACCAGTATAAGAATGTTTTGGAAACAAAACTGCAGTCCCAATTGAGAGACTAATTTCCTGATGGAGACTGTGCTTTAATGCACGATGGTGCACCATGCCATAAAGCCGAGTCAGTGACAAAGTTTTTGACAGAAAACCATGTACAAACATTGCCATGGCCAGGAAACAGCCCAGATATGAACCCCATAGAGAATTTACGGGCGGTTGTTGAGAAAAGGCTAAAGAAATACAGCATTACCACAAAAGTTCAATTGATTTAACAACTTATCAAAATATAACACCATGATGAGGAAATAAAAAATAAATGTCCCGTTCTTGTAGAAAGCATGCAAAAGTGTATAGAAATGTTACTTAAGGCTAAAGGCATGCATACAAAGTATTAACGTAACTTTAAATTGTTCAATAAGTTCTTTTTAGAATATAAAAACTATTTTTATTGAAAAAAACCTGGTTGAGTCTAACAATTTTCATACCTCTGTATTTTTAAACAAAAACTTTTATTTGTGCAGTAATCAGCTTTGAAAATACAATGTATCATTCTACATATAGTGGTGGGAAACGTTTGTTACAATCTGTAATTCCTACTATTTTTAACATCCCAAATCCTCCTCCACTTCTTGGTTGCAAAAGGAAGCCACGAGTTAAATGTCATTCAGTTCCAGCAAAAAAGCAAGTTATTTGTTTACCTCTTAATTTAGATGGTAATTTAGAGAACAAAATGTCTACTAATAAAAAAAACTTCAACTAACTTTAAAGGTTATTATTAACATTGCGAGTCAAAAATTCTTGACTACGTAAATAAGTTCGGCATCTAAAATCCAAACAAAAAACCCAAAAAAACTGTGATGGGTCTATAAAACATATTTTAAACTTATCTAGGAAATACTTATCTCCTATACAAGTTAATTTTTTTAGAAGTCAATTAGAAATGAGTAAACGAGTCATTAAAGGAAAAATGTCTTGCGATTCTGTTTACCAATTCAAACCTGTTTATTATTATTTTTGTCCCGCGTATTTTCAGATTTTTAAGAAGGGTTTTCTACTTAATTGTTTTCTTTATTAAAGTTACGTCCTGATGCAATGAATCCGCTTGTTCGTAATGTCGGTCTTGTTATGGATGAAATGTCATTAAAGCAGCATATAGAGTATAAAAGAAATTCTGACAGGGTTTACAGTATGAAAAATGGAAAACTTTTAAACCAGGCTCTTGTAATTATGGTTTAGTAAAAAGTATCAAAAACTATTTGCGAAGACATAACATTGAAACTAATGGTGAAATTATTTCTTGGCAACACATCCAGTCTCTGTATAATTTAGACAAAATAAACTCTGTACGTTTAGCGCAAAAACTAACAGATGGACAGTTAGACCCTTGTCCTCTTTTTCCTATGAAGGTTAAACTTGCCACTCAATTTTTTAGTTATCAGGTTGCTTCTGCATTATATTGCTGCTCTTATACAAATTTACTTACTAAAGTGTATTACCAACAGTAAGATTCATTGAACGCATGGATACTTTATTCGATATATTGAATTCAATAAATTATATGCAGATAAAGCTGCCTATAGAAACGCTTTATGACATTTATCTGTAGAAAAAAAGGAAATAAAGGAATATTTCGTCCAGGATCATTTATATGTTTATTGAAAAAAGTTTAATGCAACCAAAGAATCAAGCCCTTTTACACATGGCTGGATGGCTTATTCAAAAGGTTAAGTTATGTTATACACTGTAAAAAACCTTGTGTTGAAAAGCAACACTTCATCTTGAGTTGCTTTTATTTAACACAAGTTTGTGTTAAATTAAAAAAATATGATTTAAAAGCGCATGCGTTTCCTGGAAGCAAAAATATTTTGCTATTTTCTTGCTGACACAAGTCTTGTGTTAAAGAAGTCTCAAGATACGCATGCGTAAAACCTCATGGAATTTGTATTATGTTCATATAACGGATTTTTTAAATTTACATTACTGCTTTTTCGAAATAAGATTTATAATTTTTAGTTTGTATTTAATTACTTACAATATCTTCATCAATATTAACTATTAAAACTGGGTTATTTTTGTTTATTTTCAGAGTCCATTTTTGCATCATTGGAGACTGTAAGTGATCTTTTGAAACATTTTCATTATCACCATGGTATTTCTTCAACACAAATTTGTAAAATTCCTTGCAGACAAGATGGTTGTTGCAGAACATATGACAGTGCCCATGCCCTTAAAATTCATTTATATAGAAAGCATACAAATGATCCTTATCTGGATTATGAAAGTATAAATATTTCTCCTGTGGAAAGCAATGGTGAGCTAATAGATCAGCAAAGTAATTATACATCAGCACATATTAATAAAGGTAACATTCTTAATATTTGTTCAAGTGCATTAAGGAAAAGATAAAAGAAATGATTATAGATGTTTTAATGACTCTCAGATGCCGTAACACAAGTGAAGTTGTAATTCAGTATGTAGGTAAAAGCATTCAAAATATTTTATCCACTGTAATTGAAAGTGTACAAAAAACAATGCACAATGAAGAAACAGTCGCTAGTAGAGTAAACGATGTCCTTAACGATATTGAATGTGAGTGTGTAAAATGTAGTTTAATTACATCTACATACTTGCAAAGAAAACAATTACAACAAAAAGGGATGGTTGTACCTGTTGAAATAACTGTTGGGTTCAGATCTGAAATGCGTCATAAAATTTCTAGAAGTAATGTGATAAGTTATGTACAAGAAACTATGCAGTATATTCCTATACTAAAAACCATTTCTATGGTGATTTCTTAGCACACAGTTGATAAAATAGATAATAACATTTATACAAAATTAAACAAATTAAATTGCTATAGTGATGCAGAACAATACAAAAATCACCCATTATATCAAAAACATCCAGATGCTCTTCAACTGCAACTAAACTGTGATGATTTTAAAACAGTAAATCCTTTAGGTTCAAAAACTAAAGTTCACAAAGTTTGTGCTGTTTATTTTTTCATAAAAAATGTTAACACAAAGAGATGCTCTTAATTGGCCAATATATATCCAGTAATTTATTGTTTTGCATCTGAAATTGCAAAGTATGGATATGAAAAACTTTTAAAACCATTAATAAAGGACTTGGTAGCTCTAGAGAAAGGAGTTAAATTGTATATAAACGAAAGTTACGTTTGCATATATGGTGCAGTAGTTATGTGGTCTGGGGACAATCTTGCATTGCACCAAATTTTTGGATTTAGTTCAAACTTTAATGTTAATAAGAGCTGCCATTACTGCTATACAACAAAAGAACAAATACAACACACTTTTTATGAAGAAGATCTAAAATTAAAAACTAAGGAACATCACATTGCAGATTGTCAAGCACTTTTTGGTGATGCTGATAGTAATAAATTGTCTGGTGTATATAAACAAAATCCCTTGTCAGAGCTTCAGTATTTTTCTGTTCCTGAGAACATTTGCCCAGATTCAATGCATGATATACTTGAGGGTTGTTTACAGTATGAATTAAAAATTGTTCTTAATTGCTTATTACTAATTGATTGCCTGTTGACTATTGACGAATTCCATGACCGACTGCAAACTTTTAGTTTTGGCATTGATAGAAAAAATAGGCCATTGCCAATAACATGTGAAAAACTTGTTTCCAAAGACAAAAGGTTAGATATAAATGGAACACAAAGTTGGTGTTTAGGAAGGTTTTTTTGTTTGTTGCTTGGTGATGTTGTAGAAACTGATAACCAGTATTTTCATTTAATTCATTTACTAATGGAAATATGTGGAATAATTTTTGCTCCAAAATTGACTGTTCATTTAATAACTTATTTAACAGAGATGATTAGCGTTCATCACAATTTGTTTACAGAAATTTTTTCTGGTCATACTGTTATTCCAAAACAACATTTTCTTATTCATTATCCTACAAAAATGTTACAACTGGGACCTTCTCCAAGTTATTGGTGCATGCGATTTGAAGGAAAACATGCTCTTGTAAAGGAGCAATGTCTTATTTTGCACAACATCAAAAATGTTTTCAATAATATTGCATGGCGTCAACAATTACAATTACATCTTCATTGGTCAAATTTTGCAAGTATACTCAGTATAGAAATAGGTCCTGCTTTTGAAATTATGCCTGCTTGCTTACCATTGCCAATATCTGTTTTTAGTAAAATTCCACTAAATGAAGAATGTTTTTGTGCAAATTATGTTATCAAAGATGGTGTAAAGTACATGCCAGACTTTATTGTAGTTTTAAGGATAACCAAACTTTGTCTTCCACGTTATGGAAAGATTCTGTATCTACCTGTCCGTGAAAATGAATGCATACTTATAGTTAAAATTTATTTTACCAAACACTATGATGCTCATATTGCTGGCTATAATGTATGTAAAACATCTAAATATAAAGTTGTTAAAATAGACAATTTATTTGATTCTCATGTAATGTCATTGTCAACTGGATTCAGAAAGTATTCTAATGAAAGTTTTGTTATAACAAGACATGAATATATTAATTTGGATATATTACAATAATTTTCAATTTTTGTTATTGATTTGATTCTATTATTGATGAAACAAAATTATCATAATGAAATGTTTACCTTCTTTTTTTTCTTAACTATGAGTTCATTTTGAAATATTTTTGTGTTTATTCACGGTTACCATTCAATCTGAAAAACCTGGAATAGCTGGAAATAACTTAAAGCAAAACCTGAAAAACCCAGGGATATTTTTAGAAAAGTCATGGAAATTATATATATATTTTTTAAATAATGAGCAATAGGTTTTTTGTAAATTTAAAAGGCTAAAATTTTAAATTTTAGTGGCATCTTGTTATTTAAGATAATTTTTGATAATGTTGTTCTAAATAAGCAATTTTTGTTCAAACATTGATGATGTTTATTAATTTTCTTACTTTTAATAAAGGTTTTTTATAATAATGGATGAAATTATTAACTTCTTAAGTAAAGTTCTTCCAGTGGAAGATATTGATCGTCTCTTACCACTTCTGGTAGAGCTAGGTGCTAGTTCAATAGAAGATTTGCAGTTTTTGAACGTTGAAACAGATCTGTCTAATGTGCTACCTCTTTTTAAGAGACGGAAATTAGAAGCAGTTTTAGCAAATTCAAAATCTAAGCCTGTTCAATCACAAAGTAGGGCCTGATTGATATGTTAATTCAATTTATTTTTAATAATTAATGTCACATCAATAAAAAAATGACAAAAAAATTATATTTTTTTGTCATTATTTTATTGATGTGACATGAAAATAGTAACAGTTAGGTATATGATTTACTCTATGATATACTATAGAAACATCTGTGGTAACTCCTGTTGTATGTAACAAATCAAGCGGTTCAAAAAAGATGGTGCATACTTTTTTATTATTTTATTATATTTTAACTTTATTTATATTTTATATATGTTTATTGTATTTAACTTCATTTAAATATATTTTTTACATGTTTTTTTAAATTTTCAGGTTTTATAAATATTTCATCTGAGTTTTTGAATTAAAATTAAATATGGTTGCTAGAAGATTCTATGTAATTAAGTTTTTACAGCTTTATAAAACTAAAAAAATCATCTATTGGTTTCTTCTATTAGATTGTGTCAATAATGGATGCAATAGAAAATCACCCTTTAAAAAGTAGTATGAGGCACAGGAGATTGTAATGGATGATCGCTTGCATCGTCTTTTTGTCAAAATAGCTTGCTCATACTTAATTGATTGCTACGGAAAGTAAGTTTTATAATAGTATTCATAAGTATATATAATTATAAAACATGATTATGTAATTACGTTAATAAATTATTTATGCACCATTATGTATGTTAATTATATCATGTAGTTAATTTAATCTATTATTATTGACATTATTACATAGTTAAATAAGTAACATAATAATATACGTAAATGTATGTAATATAATTACATAATTGATAGCTAAAAACATTTATGAATTAACTATATACTTGTATATATTTAAATTAAACATTAATAACTTCTACAGCTATCCTCCACCAGAGCATCAATTAGCCATGGAAAAAAGTATTGTTTCAACTTTTAAGTTTAGGGCATGTCGAAGCGGAAATGGACATGTAAGTTTTTTTTTTTTTTCAATTAAGTAGTAGTCTATACTATTATTATGGAACCTAATATGTGAACCCTATATTTAAGGAAAAACACAATCACTGCGCCAGGTTTACATGACCTCATTCTAACTTTTATGTCTCAACAAATCACCCTTGCAGTATTTATTAAAATTCATTGTGGTGATAACTTGTACTTAAATTAAGCAAAACTTTAAAAAAGAAATCTTCCATTAACATTTGTTTGTTTACTGCATAGTTCAAAAAACTTAATGTTATATGATTAATTTTGAAAAGTTTTTTTATTGTCTTCTAATTACAGATATGTATTTTACAAAATAGGAATAATACTGTCCAGGTACATCAAAGGGTTTTCTGACTAATCGTTTTAGAGAAATTTATCGTCGTTATCCATCAGATATAAAAAACAGTTCTCGCAATAAAAAGAGTATGTCAATTTTTTAATTTTTTTTTTGTTGAACAATTATATTGGAGAATTATAATTTTTTTGTTGAATAATTTTAATTTTCTATATATTTTATAAAAAACACTTTTTAACATTTGATAACTTTATAAAGCATTTATTAACAATAAATTCATAACAAAATTGTATTGATACATATAATATTTTAAAATAAATTAAAAGTTTTATTTTAAAATAAATTAACATTT
The DNA here is from genome assembly GCF_038396675.1 of Hydra vulgaris. Taxonomy (NCBI): domain Eukaryota; kingdom Metazoa; phylum Cnidaria; class Hydrozoa; order Anthoathecata; family Hydridae; genus Hydra; species Hydra vulgaris. The sequence continues at coordinate 34,639,993 of NC_088923.1, forward strand.
AAACACATAACATTTTAATGCTCATGTTAATGCCATTTTTTAAAAATTGCAAAACTCCCCCTACGAATTGGGAAGGACGTAAAACAGGTTTTATACAACTTTTATGTAATAAGGTATAAATATTATTTTTATAGTTTTACATTTTATGTGTTCTTTAAAAACATTATTTGTTTTGTAATATTTTTTTACTGTTAGGTAATGAGTTTTTTGCTGTTGGAGATGGCTAAATGCAAATAAACAACGAAGAATATGAACTAATAAAGACAAAATTGATGCATCTTATTTTGTCGTGTAGATTATCTTTTTCGTTGTGTGTGATGGAAAAGCAATTATAGTAAAACCTTCGAAAGTTTCTGTTGCTTTCTATTTAAATCTTTTTTCGTTTTTAATCTTGAATATCCAAAGCAAATACAAGTTTTATATAATTTCTTTCAAGAATTAGTTTATAAACTGCCTGGATCTGTTGCCAGGACAAAAGCACGTAAATTATGTCTTAAAACGAGAATTATGATCTAGAATAAACCGAAAATTAACTTTGCGATAAAATGCAAGATAATGAATAAATTTCTACACAATGCCTTATGTTTTTTTTTTAACACAAGGCATTATGTTGAATTAACATCATCTTGTGTTGTTCATATATGACAAAAGTTTTGTGTTGCGAAACACACAAGCTTGTGTTGTTTTAACACAATGTTTTTTAGAGTGTAGCTGTGCAGATGTTACTCTTTTCAGCTGACAATCCATCAGCTTTTGTCACTAGTTTGTGAAAGGGATACAACTTTTATAAAATTTATTGATAAATATCTTGAAAGAAATGGACTGGCCATGATTCTCATCAATAAAATTTTAAAAAAATGTAATTTTCGGTTTTTGCACCGACAGCATAAAGAACATGCGCTTTATTTGAAAAACATTGTTCTGTTTTTTGTTATTGCAAGAATTTTTTATTTCATAAAATTTTTAAACATTAACCCACCCAATAAATCAAATTGTAATTTCAAAAATATTGAACGTATTGCCCTTTGATATATTATGATATTAATTTTTCAATTTAATAATTTGTAATGAGACTTTGTTATGCTATAATGTATAATATTAATAACTTTTACGTATAATAAAATACTTTTATAGGTAGTTTAACAAACGTCCGTTTGCGGCGGAAAATAAGGTCTCAAAAATTGCTTTGACTTTCGTTCTACAAACTGAGGCAGAATTTTTTAGTACCTGTCGGTAGATGCTTTTTTCTAGTTATTTACAAAGGAAACTGCCAATAAAAATGACGCCATTTTTAAAGTAGGATTCCTGCTGATTACAGTGATCTTTTCGTTTTAATTTTAACACAATCCTTTTTAAAGTTACATCTCTTTAATGAAATAAGGTGAGTTTAATCTTTAGAGAATATTTTTTGTAGATTAGTAAACTTAAATATTATTGTACCTACTTCTAGCTTATTATATTACCTTTCTGAAAATGTATAATATTATAAAATATTTCATTGCCGGCCAATTTTAGAGTACACCTCTGTGAAGTTACTATATTCTGAAAAGTTTTATTCATTTTTCGCCAAAACCGGGTGCGTAATAAAACATTGTTTTTATAATAAAAACAATGTTTCGTCAAACCAAGTGATTTTAAACAATAAAATTTATTGTTTAAAATCACTTGGTTTCTAATCTTTCCCCATCTAGTATTAAAATTTAATAAATATGTATCCTCATCAACTATTAAACTAAATAAATATGTAATATACTGCCCATTTCATAATAAATTGTAAGTCACCTAACACTTGTCCATATCATAAATTATAATCATATGCCAGTCAACATATTTTCAATTACTTTTAACTTTGCAATCATGTCAGTCATTACGAAAAAAACTGCTTCTGATTTCAATGCTTATGTTGACTCCTTTAAAGTGGATAGTAATGCCAGCACAGTTTTTAGAAATGGTTTTGCAATCTACATCTACTTGTTAGAGAAAAAAAAAATATCAAAAGCTAGTGTGAGACTGCATGAAATATTGTCTTCACATGGGTATGAATGTAATATTGGAGCTGTTACAGTAGCCTTAAAGAGAATTTTTTTAGAAATTAAATATTTCAAAAAGAGGCTCAATGAACTATGGTGCAAATTATCAGACCTATTGGAATCACCATTTAAAGTCCCCAAAATGAAGGCCTAAATAGTTATGCCAATGGAAGTAGAGGAAGTATTGCAAACTGGAAATGTGGTGACAGTTAACATAGAGAATACAAAGAAATTGAAAACAGACTGTTCGAAATGTCCTAATTTAAGAAAATCCCTAGTACTGCAAAAAGAAACAATGGGTAAACAGATCAAATACTTGAAGGCAAAAAGTTTGCTATGTTCAGATAATGTACGCTTAAAACGTTTAACCCAAGACCTTAAAAGGAAAAAAATATGTATCGATAAGCTCATACAAGAGAAAAGAAAGTTGAAGCTAGAAAATTCTTTATTAAATGTACGTCTTGAAAGGTTGATATTAAAAAATTTTAAGAGGATTTTGAATGCAAAGAGAAAAAGTAAAAGAGCTGATAAACACATAGTCAAGCCAACACAAAAGCTGAAAGAAAAAAAAGAAAAACTCAAAGACATTGTCAATCTGGGCTTGGAACTAGATGATCTCAAAAGTCAATAAGACCGCCCACAGAACAACTCACCAACACACATTTTTACTACAAAGTCATATAACAAAAGACAACATAAAAAGCAAGTCAGATATACAACACATATCCGTAAGTGCATCTATATGTGCCTTCTTAACCAAGTACCGAAAAAATATGCTGGGCAAGTTATTCGTTTTGTTGTCGAAGAGCTGACTGGTTCACGTGTTTTGTATGTTCCCCGACCAACACAGACTGCACAGATGGCATATGAATTAGGTGTTATCTCAGATATACAAGTGGCAGAACACCTCTAATACTCTACATCTGCTGTAGCAACACTCTCTTGGGATGCGACAACTAAAGCTGGGGTTCATGTCAACGAATGTCACACAGCTACTTCTGGACGACAGCTAACAATACAAATTGCTGAATTAGCAGGTGGCAAATCAGGGGACTATATGGTGCAGCTAGTAAATTCTTTTCAGGACATTGCATCAACTTATTTAAAATTTACAGGTATACAACAGCATATTATACTTAACAAATTTCGCAACACCTTTGAGTCTACTCTTACAGACAGAGCAAAAGTGAATTACTGTATCAATCAACAACTCAGTGACATGTTTTGCAAGCCACTAACTGAACTCAACTGCAATGTTCATCCTTTAGATGGTCTGGCAACCGAGGCTCGGAAAATTCTACGCAAACTTGACACAAGCTACAATGTTACAAGCCAAGTGTATGGGAATGAGTGTATGCTGCGAATATGCTTAATGCTGTGTCTAAATTAAAGTAACTTTTTTTATATCCATATACTTTTAGTTTTAGGAATTAGTAATAAGCATGATTATATGATAATTATGGATATATATATAAATAAAAGGTATTTTTTTTGAAATTTAGGTACAAAATGAAATCTGGTGACCCAGCTGGTTTTAAGACATACTTAATCAGCAATGGTCTGAAACCTGGAGTTACTGTTCGGTATGTAGGGAATCGGCTGCATATTCTATTCTATATGACAGGCACTGTTTACAAGCTGAAAGACAGTCTCATCACATATCTCAAAAAATACTGTAGCGCAGCTGCATTGAGACTTGCTCTCCTGGGTGATTTTAACAATCCAAAAATTATGACTCAATTGAGAGTTTTAGGTAGGTTTGCAAGTCTTTTTATCTAATAACTATCCATTATATAAGTTTAATCATTCTTAATTATTATATAAGCATTGTCAACAAGATATCTTTTTTTTAACAAATACATTTTTATCTTTTTTTCACAGGAGTGTATGGCAAATGTTTGACAGGTGCATGGATGACACAGTTTTATGAAAACAAAGAGAACAGAAGTCATTTAGAAATGGTACATGTAACATAATTTAAATTTAACACAGGTTGATAATACAGATTTAATTTTGGTTGATATCCACAGTAAAAAAACATATTTCAATTAATTTTACTTGATGCAAAAATTTTAAATGCATGTACTGAATAAAAAAAAAAAATCTAATAAGTTAACTTGTTTTTATTTAACAAGTTCCATTATTAAAATCATGTCTTTGTTGGCTTACAGAAATAAAGAATAACCCATTACTCCTGCTTTCATTGCCTGTGGATTGTTTCAGTTGCGAGCTGGTACAAACAGATACTGTACTTGTTTTACTTAGAACTGCAGAGTCTGATAATTATTTTAAAGAAATTGCCAAGTCTCTTGCCGAAGGATTTATTATAGTTTTAAAGAGGCAACTAGCGCCATATCTCTCTGGTGCCCTATCCAACCCCAGTAGAGATGTAATTAACAGTACACTAGAAGCACCAGTGCATAATATGCATAGTGAAAGAGCTCTGGGTATGTTTGATGCACTGAGTAAGAGAGCTCATAATGCTACCACTGGATTTCTAGATGGTAAAGTAAAATGCAAAATCAATAAGACCTTTAATTGGTTGATGCAGTTGAATCTGTCTAAACAAAAAGATATCATTACTTTTGCCATTAAACAAGCAGTAGCAAACAGAAAGCTGTTGCTTGTGAGGAAGTCTGAAATTGATGCTGCTGCCAAGTTACGTCAAGTAGAAACTGCTCAAAAACGGGACAAAACGGAGAGGAGAAAAATAGAAAGAGCAATAAAATTAAATTTAGACAAAAATGTGGAACCAAAAACATTTGCCAGTTTTTCTGATGAAACAAGAGACATTATCAGGCAGATATTGAACAGAGTTCCTGGTTTGCTACAAAGAAGCATAAATCATATTTGGGATATAGAGGGGAAAGATGTTATTTTTATGGGAAGTATTCATTCCTTTTCATCAAAAAAGAACCACAACTTAATCAATGTTGAATATTTGAACAACGAAAGAAAAATATTTTTAATAAGTGAATTTCTTGCTGACATTGCTTTGCGAGACATTAGCTTCCAATAGATACAATATCTTAAATTTTTTATGGTTTTCTACATTAGTAATTCCAATCCATTTCTTTAAAATAAGTTTTTTTTCATCTGTACAAACAATATTTTCATGTACATTGTTTTTTTTTATTGCTATAATAAAGTTAGGTGAGGTTTTTATTATAATATATTATATAAAGTCTTCATGTAACTCTTTTTTTACCAATTGAAAAAACAATGAAGTTTCCAATTATGAATTTTCTATCCCTTATAACTTTTTTAAAGCTATTATTGGAATGGTAAATGTTTTTTATTTTGTTTTTATTGTACATTCTAACTTTAACGTTTAAAGTTTAAAAACTCAAAAAAAAAAAAAAAAAGAACCGCCCCCGGCGGCGTGTGGCCCAAACGCCCCCGGGTAAATCTGCCACTGTTTTTTTTACTTTTTTTTTAATATATTAATGCAGAAAGCAACCCTGAAAATTTGTGTTCAATATCTATAAAAATAATTAAGTAACACTGATATTTCTCTCAAATTGTTACATTCGTGGTCACAATTTTTGAAAGAATTTGAAGCACAAAGTTTTTCACCTTTAAAAATTGATAACTTTTTAGCCAATTTAGTTAGAGATAAAAGGATTGCAGTTTTGGAAATCGTTCATTCTGCTGTTTCCAATGATATATGTCATTTCAAAAAAAATGAGTTTGATTTTTTTGTTGAACTACCTAACTTTTATGTTCTAAAAAAATTGCATTAACAAAATGCAATTTCGATCAATATAAAAGAGTTTCGCAAAGTGGATAGGCTTTGATTACTACTACGAGTTTGTTGGAGAGCTTTGCCTATTGTTTTTTAGCATTTCTTTTAAATTTTCAACGTTTTTGCTCATGCCGCGTAGATTTAATTTCAGCACTAAAGTTTTTTGTGACGCATTTATGAAACAAGGTAACTTCGATACTATAGTAATTAAACTGAGTTGTTTTCAAAATGAATTGTTTTCAAAAATAAATTGTTTTCAAAAAGTAAATGAGTTGTTTTCAAAAATTTTTTTGTCCCGGTTGTTATTGTTCAGAAGAAGAGTGTTTTTTTTATCAAAAAGTTTAAAATACTTTGTTTCCGTCAATGCCATGATTAAAAATTTAACTGTTTAAAAAAAATAAAAGTTAAATATAACGATATATATATATATATATATATATATATATATATATATATATATATATATATATATATATACATATTTATATATACATATATATATATATATATATATATATATATATATATATATATATATATATATATATATATATATATATATATATATATATATATACACACTAAAAATTAAAGGTAGAAATTTTTAGTTAAGGTAAGGTATGTGATATACCCTTAGTAAGGTATAATTTTCTACCTTATAAGGTAGAAAATTATACCTTTAAGTTAGAAAATTGTATGAGAAAAAACTGTTTTTAATATAATTTTCTACCCTAAAAGGTAGAAAATTATACCTTACTAAGGGTATATCACATATTCTACCCTAAGGTAGGCATTTCTACTTTTTTTTTTTAGTGTGTATACAGTATGGTGCAAAACTGAACCAGAGTTTTTAAAAAAATACAAAACTATGGTTTATTTTGTTTTCGATATATTAGCGCTGTCGGGATTATTACAGTAGTAAAGTGCTAATTTTTACGACTTTTTACGCCTCCTCCTTTTACCCCAATGCACAAGTATTTTTATCTAGTGACAAACGTCTTTTGACTCAGTTTTGCACCATACTTGATGAAGGCAATATCTTTATTATTTTTCTCAAATTAATTTAATAATTTTGTGTGCAAATCAATTGACTATATTTATATCTAAAATAATTTTCTATTTTCATAAATTTTATTGTTTAAATTTATTGTTTTTGATAGTTTTTTTTAATATAATGAGAATTTCAAAGACAATGAGTGATTTAATAAAAAAGATGATCGAAGAAGGAAATACAACTCGTAAAATTGCTTCTAAATTAAAAGTTAGTCAAAGTACTATGCAACAAACTAGAAAAAAATGTGGACATATTCTAAAAAAAAATGCTGGCGGTCGACCAAAGAAGTTGAGTGCGGTAGACAGTAGAAGAGTAATCAGATATTTGACTACTGGAAAAGCAAAATCGACATCTCATGCAGCTAAACTTTTGCAACGTGATATAGGAAAAAATGTGAGCAGGTGGACAGTGCAGCGAGATCTCAAAAAAAGTAAATTTCGAGCAATTGAAAAGAAAAAAAACCATTACTTAGTAAATATATATATATATATATATATATATATATATATATATATATATATATATATATATATATATATATATATATATATATATATATATATATATATATATATGTATAGATATATATATATATATATATACATATATATATATATATATATATATATATATATATATATATATATATATATATATATATATATATATATATATATATATATATATATATATATATATATATATATATATATATATATATATATATATATACAAAGTAAGATATAAATACTTATTGTTAGTATAAACAACTTAAGGCTGTTTTCCACATGACGAAATAAATTGTGAAGTCAAAACGAAGCGCCTCTTTGATTTCCACGTTGTTGTTTTTTTTCGCGCTACTTTTTTTTTGTTATCAACAATAAAAATAGCATCTGCAAGTTTATGCTGTATATTTGACTAAAAGCAGTTATTCATTTTTCGTCATACTTTCTACTTTGAAACGTGAATAATTATTTCCATGAATTGTTTTTAACATTTCTGTTTTTGTATAAAAGATATGGTAACATTTGAAATGATATGATTTATTTTTTAATATAATAATTTTATATAAAGCTTTTTCTAAGAAAGTATAAAAAATAAATTTTTTATACTTTCTCATAAAAACTTTTTGTGACTGTTATAACACTTTTTGTGCCAGATAACTTTTATAAACATTAAATCATTTAAAAATTACGGTAAATTATAGTAATTGCGTTTGTTTTCCAGCACCAACTATGAAAAGCAAAAGATATAAATTACAATGTTGCGTTTGCAAAGCAGTATTTAATAACGACTATAAAACCAGTCATGAAAGATCTGTTTATGGTGGTAGAAAGGTTCATATACAAACAATGGGAGCCCCTTTTGTAGCCACCACATTGCTATGAACAGCGAGATGTTGTAGTTGTAGTCCAGGAACAAGCAGAGAAATTTGCAGAATTAAATTCTAAATCAGATCATTTAACTCAGGTTCCTGACCGAGATGAGAAGGATGACACGAATATTATTAACTTGAATACTACTGAAGTAAGCAGTGAAACAACAAATTGGACTTTGCTCATGGGGAGTTTAGGTCTTTTAATAAATAATCTAAAAAATTGTTATGACGTTTATAAAAAATATTGTAAAAAAGAACTAGTAAATTAAAAATTCGCTGCAATTGAAATTGTGAATGCAACAAGTTCTGTGGTGGAAATGTCAAAAAATGTTTTGAAAATGGGAAACGCTTTTATAAGAAAACTCGATATCAAAGCTCAAAATATTTCAATTGACAAATCAGATTCATGAGCACTGATAAGCCATGACCCAGGTTTACGTCCACATACAATTACGGATAACCAAAAATCGTATTTAATCCAGTTAGGGCCACACCAACCAAAACTTGCTAGTTTCCCAAGTGACGGTAAAAATAGATTTAATCCCCACTGGTACAAAGAGTTTGAACATTTAGATATACTCGCTCCAGCGAGACCTATGCCGATAGGAGCTACAACGCCTGTACCTGGGAGAATGCCACCAACAAGTCCTATAAATAAGTCTATTTTATTGTAACTTGCAACAGCGACAGAAAGGCGTTGTAAATTTCTGTACGACAAACCCTTTTTTTTCGGAATTCATCACCAAGTTAAATAGCCCACTAAAAACATTTGACAAAGCTGTTTGAAATTGCCGAGTCGAAGGTTTGATTGGTATAGACTGAAGCGAAACATTTTCTAAAGGAGGAGCCTTAGTTGAAAATCTTTCATTATTCTTTGGCAGCACTGGATATAACCAAAACTTCAATTTTTCCTATTATTGATATTATATTAGTTTTTATTGTTTAATTCATAGTAGCAGTTATCTCAAATATCAAAAACTACAACAACTTGAGTAAAAGAGATTGGTGTTCTATCAAAACAAGTAAATTTAAAAGTAATCTAATTAATTTTTTGAAAAGGTTGTAAAAAGAAGCAAGTTCAAATTTGAAAGCTCATAAACTATAAAATCAATCCCGTTAGATGCAGAAGTATTCTTAAAGTATCTAATACATTTGAGGGTTTCCTTTAAATGTTGCCGTGTTCGAAAATATCTTATCACATTCCACTAAATATAAGGTACCAAGTGTAGTACCAGTACCTATATAGTATATAACTTTACGTAAAGCTATTTTAGTGTGTGCTAATTTTGTTATTGGTACTATTAAAATAACCGTCATAGTAGTACCCGTAATATTTACTTGGTGGGCTACGTGATTTTGTTTTATTTTACTTTATAATCAGAAATGATTTATGTTTAATATTTGAAAATTGTTTAATAGATTATATATCGTATGCCGTAATATAAAACAACTAGTACACCTCCAAATATAACCACAAGAAGTTAATTCCTCTTTATGGTTGTTTGTCTTAACATATTCACTACTTTTATTATTTTTTTCACTTGTTGAACCTTCAGTAGGTTTTACTGTTAAACTGTCCGTTGGTTTTTTTGTTGAACTGTCTGTTAGTTTTGTTTTGAAAACTTATAGTTGTTTTTAACTTAAGCTTGTCGTAAGCCCAAATGCTAATTCTGGAGCTCGTAAAAGCTTGTTATCCCAAGTTGTTGATATCTTGTTTTTAATGCAAGATTGCTTGGAATAAAACAAAGCAAAGGAGCTATTGCAAAGTCTACGTAGCTGTTCGCGTTGTCAAAACTTTTTGATATCTTGCAATGTCTCCAGCAAAATCTGCGGGGCGTGTAATGTATCTTTCTAATGCAGCAACAAACTCGCGTTAGGCATCAAGAGCAGAAGCTGATGAACCTATAATTGAAGACCGAGCAGCAAGCTAAGCAGAAAGCAGTAAAACATTATAATACCTTATTGAATCTGAAATTTATGCAAGTCCTGAATTTGTAAGACCATAAGTGATTTTAGAAACTTAGCCCATAGCAACCTTATTTCTTTTTGAATATTAAATCACATGTTAGTGAAACATTTTTGAATCCTGTAAAATTCGACGTGCGTTGCAGCAATATTTCAAACTCGCCAACCTTATTTCTTTTTGAATATTAAGTTCTTTTTTTATTGCTTCAAACACTGCGTTATCAACTAATACATATCACGGATTAAAACCATTTCCTCTTGGAATAGGCATTGTAAGACGCTATAATCACTCCTCAGTGTAATAAATGTGAAATCTATAAAGAGCTCTCATAAATATAAGCATAATAATGCTTACCCCACATCCAGTAGAAGTCATACCAGTTGCAAAACTAAGTGAGTTAATGTATGTGTTAGGTCCATCTCTGATTTACAGGTTCGTTATCTCTAAGAACAGTCTTTTCTCCCCATGAGAGTTACCCACATTCCTAAATACTTTTTTGTTGGCAAGGATTTTTTAATGGTTTTTCTGCCCGTTTTCAACACAATTTATGATCGTTATTTTTTAATTATAATTTTTTAAATTGGAGAGTTGTTACGTAGTTTTTAAGCATTTAAAAGTTTATTGTTACATCATAAAACTCTAAACTATAAATAAATATAAAATTACAAGCTTAAATAACAATTTTTTTTTTTTTTTTTTTTTTTTTTTTATTCACCTCCTCAAGGCCGAGAAGGCCACTACAGATGAGGAGGCTACTTAATAGTGGTTATAACCCTCTCTCAACTCTATAACTCCGAAACACGAACCTTAAAGAACAAAGCCGCTGCGCGGAGAAACAAGTTTTTGCTAACAGTTTTTGCTAGTACGAAAAGCTACTGTATATATCAAAAATTTTTTGCGTAGTATTCAGTTAATTAAGGAGAAATATACAACTCTTATGCTTTTTTAGACAAAATAAATCTAGTCTAGAGGTTCACTTTCTTTTTAACAGATGTCAATGAGGAAACTCCAGTCCCGATGACTTGGTAAATAGAGCTAGTGTTGCTCGGAAATTTCATCTTGCATTATTTAATTTAGGTACTTTTTTAAGCATAGCTTTAGGAAATACTCCAGGTTCTTCAAATAAATGAAATACCATTAATAAGGTTGAATGAAATAGAAATTTCATATCATCAGACCATTCTGCTGTCTCAGTAATAAGTTCTTTATTATTCTTGAAATTCTTCCTGAACTGTTAGTCGCTCTTTACAAGATCCGAGATAAACGAATATTCAATTTAGGCAACAAGTTGTTTACTTCAAGTTCTTTATCCGTTACTACGCAAAAGACTCGGTCAAGAACATGATGTTGACAACCAATTAGTTGTGGTTCTTCAAGTTTCTTTTGAGTAAAACATCTTTGTAACTGACTGACAATCCAATTCTTTTTTTAAGTGTTTACATTAGTGTCCGCTACAATCGTTTTTATACTCTTCCATATATTTTATTCATCAAGAATAGCTGTTATACCTAAGCTGTTATACCTATACTTAATAGTGGTATCTACTTTTCCGTTTAGTAGATGTAGTGCTTGTAACTTAACTTCTCTTTATTTATTCTTCAGCACTAACACTTGATATTCTTGTTGACTAATACGTTTACTATCATTGCGCAATGATCAGCTTTCTAAATGTAGTGTTTTCTTTATTTCTTTTTTGAGTTTCTTTATTTTTTGATCTGAATATTCCAGACTGTGATAACTTTTTGATAACAGTCGAAAAATGGTTGCTGCTATGCTGGTTGATCACTTTGAAGATGTTACTAACCAAGTTACAGTTTTGGTTTTGCTGCAGTTCTTGCTTGTACTTGTGGACTGTTTTTCTGAATCTTTCTGAGTTCTAAGCAGTTGTAGCGCAGTGGTTAGTGCGCGTGCTTCAGAAGATAGAGATACGTTGTTCAACGCCACCTCTGGGCAAGTTTTATAACATCGGTAAGTAAGAAGGCGTAAACTTCCTTTCAATGCTCATCTGCGGCGCTCTGTGATAAGACTGTAAAGACTTTTTAGAGCACCTAAAATTAAGTAGGCATCAAGTACATTTTTCTTCTTTTGAATCGATGAATAGTTTTTGAACTAGCAGCCTTCCCAGTTATACCCGACTTATTCTTTGCTTTCAATCTAAAGATGGTACAATCTTTTGCCTCACTTAAGAGAAATTCGCCATCTTTTTGTGTGATGCCAAAAATTTCATTCAATGGATCGTATTTTTTTATTTTACACACTTATTGAACATTTTCAGCACCTGATCCAATTTGCCTGTACGACTTGAGTGGACAAATTTAATTTCTTTTGCCATAAA
>NC_088923.1:35002500-35017500 GCF_038396675.1 Hydra vulgaris
AGCATTTTTTGGTCTTTGAGATAGCAAACTTTTAGACATGGAGCAAACTCCGAACATTTATATGTTTATACTTATGTCAAATAAGGATGCTTTGCAAAAAATTGCGATGATTGGAGCTTGGGAACAAAAAAGCCCCAAAAATTTAGCCCCACCTGCCCCAAACGTGAGAGCAACAAGTTAATGAAATATTTTTTGTATTACTTTCAACTAGACTCATATTCATCGATAAATTTTAATTTTCATAGTAAAGTATTTTAGCGTTCAAAAATTATGACCATATAAAGTTTAAACCCCCCTCAATTTAAGGGGTCGCAAATTTTATATTGTCATAATTTTTGAACTATTAGAGATAATACTATGAAATTTAAAATTTATCGATGAATATAAGTCTAGTTGAAAATAATACAAAAAATATTTCATCAACTTGTTGCTCTCACGTTTGGGGCAGGTGGGGTTAATTTTTGGGGCTTTTTTGTTCCCAAGCTCCAATCATCACAATTTTTTGTAAAGTATCCTTATTTGACATAAGTATAAACATATAAATGTTTGGAGTTTGCTCCATGTCTGGAAGTTTGCTATCTCAAAGGCCAAAAAATGCTTTGGGCGTCCCTGTATATAACTCATTGACACGGTGTTGTACTATTACAAGCATTGAAGCTCAAGCAATACTATTAGGCAGCTTTCAGAAATCAAGTTTTCATTTTCCATCTCTACATTTTGACTCTGATGACACTCTTCTTTGGAATACTGAATCAGACTTAAATTTGCTTTGCTGACTCAAATGCCCAGACTCAGATGATGATTATTTAGACTCAGCTAAAGACCTCAAACGAAAACGGAACAAAAAAGATCAAAACTCAACAAATGAGACCACCATGATTATCTTTATCATAAACCTGCGATAGAGTAGGTGTTTCAAGCAGAGGTGCGAAAATGCCCAGACTCAGATGATGATTATTTAGACACAGCTAAAGACCTCAAACGAAAACGGAACAAAAGAGATAATTGTGCGGCCATGGCGCAGTGGTTAGAACGCTCGCTTTATAAGCAGCAGATCCAGGTTCGAAACGAGCTCTGGACATATTTTCGCGTCACGGTAAGGAAGGAGGCGTGAACTTCCTGGTTAAATGCACTTCAGCGGTGCTCTGTGACAAGACCGTTAGGACTTCTTGGAGCACCTAAAGTAAAAAAATAAAAAATAAAACTGAACAAAAGAGATTACCACTATTATCTTTATCATAGACCTGCGACAGCGTAAATACTTTAAGCATAGGTGCTGCATTTATAGCATGTGCAGTGCTTGAAGATGTGAACATAATTTTAAAAGAAGACCAATCTAAAGTAATTGATAAAAATATGATTCAAAAGAACGAAAGTAAAACAGATTTACAATGCAACATTTAGACAAGGAAAATATTCAAATGTTAGCATTTTGATTGAGGAAAAGATACAACATTAGTTATTGATACTAAAAAAAAGAAAAATATACAAAAAACTACCAAAGAAGAACATGCAGTTTTAGTAAAGGAACCAGGGTCAAAGAATCTGTGGCAATTAGTGGCTGCATTTGGACATTGATACAGTGTTAAGATAAGTATAAACACAATTTTAAAACAACATTGATACATCCATATTAGTTGCCATGGGTAATGACGGAATAGTCTATACCGGATTTCTAAATGGTGATATTGCTTATTCAAGTTAGAATTAAAAGAAGCTCTACACTAGTTTATCTATCAAATACGTGCAAATAAATTGCCTATACAGCATCTAATTCAAAAAATTGATTAGCATTCGTCAGGACTTAACGGATGGTCTTGACCAATTAGAAGGAAAATTAAATTTTGTGGTACCTTGCCATTAGTTAATTCCTGTCTGTGTCGCATAGCCAAAGAAGACAAAAAATCTTTTATTTCTGACCAAGACATTTACTTGATATTTGTACGGCAGTTTCTACAGGTTATAGTCCATTCGGTTCGGCTAACTGAAATCCAAGAAAATTTAGCAATGCCAAGTGGGTGATTGACCACTAAAAAAGTTATTGAAGTTTACTGCCAAATGTGGTTCAAAATAAAAGTAACCCATCATGCACTAAAAATGCTAAAAATTTATGATTATCCAGGTATGCCATTAGTGATATAAAAACTATCATTTTTCCAGTGATACAAAAGAGCGTTTTTTTCGCATCCGAAAAACATGCTTCTTGGTATGATAATGGGTACTTGCCCGCATCTATGAAAATTGGCATTACAACCATAAATAAAAGCAAGGTATGTAGTAAAACTTTTTTGAATACAGTTTTCGTGGCGCAATAGTTAGAGTTGTAGCACAGTACTAAAAGGTTAGAGGTTCCATACTGGCTCTATGACTAGTCAAAACCGTTGAGAGAAAAAAGATTCAAAAGGGCAGCTTTGTAGAAGAAAAACATACATACATACATACATACATACATACATACATACATACATACATACATACATACATACATACATACATACATACATACATACATACATACATACATACATAAATACATGCTTACTTTGAAAAAACAATGTTAATAAAGTTACTGATAAGTCCAAAAAATAGTATTTTTCAATCCACATTATCTTTAAACAAATTTTTTAGAGTGGTTTTAAGACTTCCTCTCTGATTTATATGCTTTTAAACGTGCTTTTGATTGCATATAAAATCTGCAATTGACTGCATATAACAGGACCGACGACATGGGTTTCCAAGTGGGGGGAGGGGGTACAATTGTCAATTCTTAAAAAAAGTCTTCTAGATCTAGAATTTTCTTAAAAAAAAAAAAAGTCCTTTCGAAAAAAAAAGGGAGAGTGAGTAGCATAACCAGCATGTCTGATATTAATTTTTGATGTTAAGGTGATGTTAAATATATTTGTATGAGTATACAAAACTCTTTTTTAATTTTTTTATTTTTAAATCAATATAAAAGTCATTTTAATATTTGACAAAAGTTATGAACTTTTAACGTTTTGTGTATATTTTATTTTTGTTTATAAAAACGGGTAATATATAAACGGGGCTCGGTGATAAGACAGTGAATGTCTTCTTCTTGCTCCGGCCAACATTTATATGTGATATGCCTTTATTGTAAATATATAAAACGGAAAAAAAAAAAAAAAAGTTTAAGGTTTAAAAAGAATGTTTCACCGATCAGAGCGATTGCATAACTTACGATAAACCTTTTAAATAGGTGTTGGAGATACTAAATTTTTTAACGAGATATCAAAATCTGATCCTTATCCAGGTTACAAAATTATTAAAGGAAAATGGGTAGGAAATGTTCAAAAACGTGTTGGGGCACGTCTTTGCACAAATAAAGCTAACTATAAGGGGAAAAAAACTTGCTGATGGTAAAGAAATTGGAGGTGGGAAGGAAAGGCTAACTGAAAAAGTGATGAATACCTTGCAAAATCATTATGGTATGGCTATTAGGCAAAATACCAACAACATAAATGCAATGAAGAAAGCCATTGCTGCAGTTTTACACAACTCAAGTCAGCGGGATGATCCTGAAAAACAGTATTTGCTTTTAAATATCTTGGTTGCGATGAACTTCTGAAAAAATGTATGTATGGTGAAACTCAAAACGTTAACGAGTCTCTCAATAAACTGATTTGGAAACAAGTTTATGTTGGGAATAGTACTTAAAAAATGTCTGTAGATTCTACTGTTATTGACTATAATGATGGTGCTACAGGATTACTTCCTGTGTTTATTAAACTAGGTGTAAATTGTAGCTTTTATACTACTTAGCTAATTCAAAATAAAGATATTCATCGTGTCAAACAATCGGACCATATTACAGAATATTGTGTTAAAAAAAGACGTAAAAAACTCAAAGCCATGAGAAAAGGGTGTAATGAGAAAGATAAACTTGAAGAGGGAGAGACATATAGTTATGGGCAATATTAAATAATTTATGTTATCACGTAATTACAATATATTATTTTTTAAAACTTGTTTTAGATTTTTTGCCACTTTTATTTTTTGCTAAACCTCAATTTTTCACAAAAAATAAATTTTGAGAGAAAATAGATAATGGGCTGAAATTTTGCAGGTTTAAAGATGAACGTATTAGGAATGTTGTCTATAAAGCAAAATATTTTTTTTTTTT
Source organism: Hydra vulgaris (assembly GCF_038396675.1). NCBI lineage: Eukaryota > Metazoa > Cnidaria > Hydrozoa > Anthoathecata > Hydridae > Hydra > Hydra vulgaris. The sequence continues at coordinate 35,006,642 of NC_088923.1, forward strand.
TAAATCTCATTTTTATCATGCTTCGGTCTCGAGCTTCCTTTAATTTTAATAAATCCTAAAGTTTGAATGTCAACCTGGTAAAATTAAAAAAGTTTTCAAAAATTCTGTTTATAGACAACATTCTAAATACATTAAATTATGCATGTTCAAATTTTCAAACAGTTTTGACAATTTTTGCGTTAATTATATTAGACGAAAGAATAGTTTTGGGAGTAAAATAACACTAACTATGCGCATAATTAATGACGTCATTACTTAAAAAATTTGTTTTCGAACTTTTTTATATTTTTTTTATGTTCATTAATAGAAGAGAGCTAAAGTCTATTAGTAGTTTTAAAACTTTGGTAAAAGAGTGGCCTCTACCCTGGTGCCACCTTAAAACTATGTTGTTATCCGATGTCAGATCGACGTCAAGAACTTATTTGCCAGAATATGTACATTGTACATATTCTGGCAAATAAGTTTTTGTACATTGTACAAGGTAAATTTACATCAAATATTTTACCGGCATGATAAGATCACAGGATCTTATCATGAAGCCCTTTACAATCTATATAACAAAAAAAAAAAAATCGAATATTCTTCACAATCTATGTAATAAACAAAATAAAGTATAAATAAAAAAACAACTAAAGTACTAAAAATAGATATAAATATTATGTGTTGAAAAGATAATTTCTTTTACTTTCCGTTGAAAGAAGAATAAGGCCATTTAAACGAAAAATCAAAATTAGGTAAAACTATTTTATTCTAAAGAGAAGGACCACGATAAGGTAAAAAAAACTTGTCATTTTTAGTTTGGCAAAATGGCTCTTCGATACTTTTACTTTCGCAAAGATTATATTTGTTTTTAGGCTTCAAATTGTAAAGATTTATAAATACACAAGGTGATATATTTTCTTTACATTTAAACATAAAACAAAAAATATTCAAAACTTTCATTTCTTTAAGCAGTAGTGTTAAGCTTGAAAAACGATTTGTAAAATTAATTGTAAACTTAATCGTAAAATTAATCGTAAAATTATAAAAATGGATAAAAAGTATCCATTTTGTTTTATCGGTATTTAAAGATAATCTTTTTTTTATTTAACCAATATGAAATTTTTTTAAGTTCATCAGTCATATTATTAAAAGGTATTTTAATATCTTCGTGTGACTGAAATAAACTCGTATCGTCAGCAAAAATTATAGCCGTTAAATTAGAAGCTTTGTAAAGATCATTTATATATATACAAAAAATAAGAGTGGCCTAAGTATGAATCCTTGGGGAACACCATATGTTATATTCGTTAATAATTGCGATTCGTTAATAATTTCCTTGTTATAAACAAATTTTTTACGGTTACTCTACTGAGACTTTTGAACCAGTAGGGTTTTATTTTACACCATAGCTTTCCAGCTTTTTCAATTAAATATGGTGATTAACAGTGTCAAAAGCTTTTGACAAATCAATATATATGCCCAGTGTAAATTGAGAATTCTTAAAGGAGTCGGCAATAGTGTTTTCTCTGAAAACTAAACTGTTAAAGGAGTCGGCAGAACTGTTTCTCTGAAAACCAAACTGTTTTTCATAAAGAAGTTTATTGTCAATAAGATAAGTGTACTATCTGGTATACATTATTCTTTCTAATATTTTTGAAAAGATAGGTAGAACTGAGACTAAACGATAATTTGTTACGTTTGTAGGGTCATCTGTTATAAAGATTGGAGTTAGTTTTGCTATTTTCAAGCTATCTGGAAAAGATCCTTGAGTAATAGATGCTTTTTAAAGAGGATATCTTTAATCAAATCAAAAGAGTCAGTTATAATATTCCCATTTATATCAGCATGCCCAGTTGCTTTATTTCTTTTTATCGCTTTAAATGCTATTTCAAATTTACTATATGTTAGATTTAAAAAATTCAGAGTTGAATTTGTTAATGAAATCAACGGAGTTATTACCTAAATAAGGAATTTTAATTGATAGACTTACTCCTATTGTTGAAAAAAACTTGTTAAATTCGGCGGCAATTTCATTCAAATCGTTAACTATTTTATTTTTGATTTTTATTGAGGCCGGCATAGAATTTGTGCTTGTCTTATGTTTACAAGTAATTTCTTTCATTATCTGCCTCGCTTTGAATTAAGTTTGTGCTTCATAAGCAAATCCGAAATTTTTTCGGCTTTTTTTGTGGAGTTTCTCAAATAGATTCTGATAGACTGTGTAAGTGTGTATGTTTTTCAGATTTAGTTTTTAGGTATTTAACATAGAGTTTTTGCTTTATTTTTAATGACTTTTTAATTCCTTTAGTTATACAAGGACAAGATAGTTCTTTGGCGTTAAGAATTATTTCACGCAATGGAAAGTTTGCGCTGTAAATTTTATAAAAAGTTTTAAAAAAAGAGTTATAGATGAGTTTTATATTGTGATTGAAATTTATATAGCTCCAGTCTTGATTCAAAAGTTGCTCTTCAAGTAAATTTAGGTTAGTGTTGTTATTTTAACAATGTATAACTTAATTCCTAAGGTGTAAAACGGTGTAAAATTTTTCACATCAATCCCCACAATTTTTTTTAATTTCGCTTTTTTAAAAAATGGAATTATTTAAAGAATGGTTGAAACAATTAAGAGAGAAATTATCATTCTCAAAATTCTCATTTTCTAAAGGTCACTGAGGCTAAGAATAAACGAGAAGAAAGAAATTTGTTGCCAAAATGTGGTATCTATAAAATTTGAAAAAACTCCATTACGTCATCATTTAATTCCCCATTTTGTATTTTGTTTTTTAATAAATCTATTGATAATTCATACTATTATGGATTAGACTGGAGCCTGTTTCATAGATTTAAATGTTTCTAAAAAAATAATCATGTATCACACTATTAATACTGTAATGCAAACTATAATTTGCATAATATTATTATAAGTGTGATACATGATTATTTTTTGAGAAGCATATAAAATCTATGAAACAGGCTCGAGTCAATGTCGAAGTTACTAAAGAGCTGTTTGGGCTACATCCCGGGATATTAATTGCATTAAAAGGAGCCCCGCATCTAATAAGGAAAATAGCTTTAAGCTTACGTTCGTAAATAATTAATGTTTAAATAAAAACAGACTTTAATTTTTTAATTAAATATGTTACCAGCTCAACACTGATTGGTTAAAGATTTTTTTGCATTAGCAGCTCAATACTGATTGTTGAAATTTGATCTATCATCCACAATTTGTGAAAAAGTGGTGCTAAAGTAAATAGTTTCTTGGATTAAGGAAAAGAAATTACCTATTGAGAGATTTGTAATATTCATATCAAATGCTGTTGAATGCTACACTGACTCAAGCAACAAGATGTTGTGCGACGTTTTGAAAAGAAAAGATAGCAACTGTGCATGTCTACCTAAAAAAAATCACATCAACGCGTTAGCAGAGTAGATGGTAATAAGACTCTTGCAAATGGCTATTCACAAAGATAATCTAGCTGAAGTACGATGCAAAAACTCAGGGTTTTTATGCATGCATGCTGCCTCTGGAAACTGGAATATATGCAATATTCTGGCATGACAACTTAGAAAAAGCAGATAAAACTAATAAGGCATTATAAAATTTAAAACTTCAGTTGAATAACATGGCAGTCAGCATCCAACCATTTTCCATGTCCTTAAAGTTTAAATCTACTAAGCTTTATGTTGTATTCTCAAAGCTTTCCAGGCAAAGATCTTATTTGTAAAAGCAGATCATGTAAAGATCCTAATTATAGATGTACTTCTTCATTTTTAATGGATGTGTGAAATAAGGCTATAATAAATAAGTTATGGAGAAAATCTTATATCTAAAGCTGCTATAACTGCTGACCCTGAGTATAAATGACATTGTAGCCTAAGAAATGAATAAGAAAAAGAAGACAATAGTAAAGATGGCGACATTCTTTATTTCTATATACTATAAGACCTGATCATTAAAGTTCTACATGACGGACAAGTCCACTCCAAGGAATTAGTTGCCTTTAAATGATTGTTTGAAATATGAGAATACTATCGAATACTAAGATAAATTTTTTTTGTGACCATGCAGCACCATATTTAGTATTTAACAGAACAGTTAGTTAAGCTGGTCAATAAACCGGAGCTGACAATTTTTAGCAAGTTGACAATGCTTACTGAACTTGAAGGTTCCCAGATCTGGATCCTGTTCAAGTTAACTAAGATTCTTTTTGAAGAGTTAAAGTATGGATCAAGGGCGATGTCAGTAAAACAAATGATATTTTAAAGTTTTATAAAGCTGATTAAATGCGTTAATGACAGCTCTGAAAAAAAATACTCTATCATTTTATTAAGAACTTTGCTCGAGGCCACAGGTCAGACAACATAAAATAAAACTGTATGTTGGTTACCATAAAGAATCTTAAAAAGAACTTGAAAAAGACGCAGCAACGAAAACGTTAAATTTTTTAAATTGAAAGTATACATTATACTCTTTTTTCTATTTTTAAGTATACATTATATATTTGATCTAAGAAATCATAAGAGATAATTATACATATATTTATGCGTGAATAACTATATATGTATTATTAGGCGATTATTATTTGTTTATAATCTGTTTAAGTGGTTCTTATTAAAAAGTTAACAAAATTTGTAATTCTTATTTTATATATTTTATTCATTTTCTTATTGTGAATTTTTTATTATTGAAAATCACTTATTTTGAATTAAAGGAACAAAAAAGAAATTTTACTACCTCCCTAAGGGTTTTACATACAAAAAGTATGCAAACGATAATTGATCAGCCGTGGCGCAGTGGTAGCTCACTTGCCTCAGAAACAAAGGATCCTTGGTTCAAACCCCACTTCTGGGCAAGTTTAGCGACATCGATTAGGAATGAGGCGTAAACTTTTAAATGTTCATCCGCGGTGCTCTGTGATAAGACCGTAAGGATTTCTTGGGGCACCTGAATAAAATTAAAAAATATATATCCTCTAGTGTAGATACTTGGTAAAACACATATGCACAAAAACTTATCCTCACGCAATAACCTAAATAAACACTGTGCTAGAGTTGTTAACCGGAATATTTTGTACAATTCCGGAAAAATAAAATTCTTTCGAAAGGATATTGAGAATCAGGAATTTTTTTTTTTCGTAGCGAATTTTACGAAACAAAAAAACCCGTCGATGATCATTTCGCAAATGCTACTTACGAAATGTAGCCTTTCGCAAGTTGAATTACGAAATAAAACTATTTTACTACATACGAAAGTAGTGCTTACGGAAGTCGCACTTGCGAAACGAGCTCTTTTGCTAAACGACGTTTCGAAGTCTATAAAAAAATTTTGTTGGTCAAACGGATATAATTGTGAAAAATAAAATTTTTATATACCAAAATGTTTATAATAAAATTTTCAGTATTGCAACATATGAACATTTTAAGGTTTTATTTTTTAAAATAATGATAAAAAGCCAAATTTCTTTCGAAACGAAACAGTTCTTATCGGAAAAAAACTTACGAAACGCGGCATAATAAATATATTTAATTATGTTTTATGAATCAAATACGTATAATTAATTAAGTAATTAAAATACTAATTTTTTATATGATATTGATAAGTTTCAGTTTTAAACTTCTATAAAGGAATCAAGACTTTCATAAAATATACTTTTTAGAATGTCATTTAATGAATAAGAATTAAATAATGACGTTGTTAACGTCATTATTTAATTCTTATTCATTAAATGACATTCTAAAAACAGACGTAAATAACGTTGTTCAAGTTAAAAAATTAACTTGAACAACGTTAACATACGAATGCAATTGCGAAATTGGGAAACAATTCCTGTTGAAATCAAAAAAGACCTAATTTAAGTGATGAATGCTAAAACTTAATTATATAATAAAATGCCTAAAAATAGCTCTTACTTGTTTTCAAATAGTATAATTTTATGTTAAGTCAGTTTCAATTTTTTTATTTTTGAAGTGCTCTGTTATATGCTCCTTTGCTTTTATTACCTCAATAACAACAAGTAAACTAAAAAAAAAAATTTAAACATCCTTTTCAATGATTTTTTCTTAAATGTTTTCCTTAATAAAGAAAAAAAGTAAGGGTGGGAGGGTGCTAAGGGCGTTTGTTGTCCCTTGTACCATTGGCTCTGGAAAATGCTTTGATTTTCAACATCCCAACGTTATTGGGACTATACAACTGTTGAAAGTTTTAAAGCTTTAGCTGTTTCGGAAAGAAGTAAAAAATTAGCTACTAGATTTTGTAGCAAAAAAACGGGTACGTATAATACAACTCTTCCCTGGTCTTTGCGCCTGGAAAAAATTTTAACATAGAAGCTCACCAGGACTATACAAGCGCTGAAAGATTCAGAGCTGTAGCTAGTCTGAGAGGTAGTGATAATTTAATTGCAAGATTCAGTAAGAACTGACAACGGTCAAACAACCCTTAAAGTTCAATTAAAATTTGTAATGGAACTAAATATTTTACTAAGTTTTTATATATGAGAATATAAATAGTAAACCTCCAATTCTGCTAAGCCAAAAATATAAACATATATAAACACTGGCGTAGAGACATGTTGCGGAGGGAGCGTTGGCCTTTCCCTCAAAACTAGCACAAAGTAACAGTTTTTTCTCTTTACATTTAACCTGCGTTAGGCCCCCTTAATTTCTGTTACAGCCCCCCCCCCCCCTGCAGCCTAACTTTAACCTTTCTAGGTCACTGTTTATATATATATATATATATATATATATATATATATATATATATATATATATATATATATATATATATATATATACACACACATATGTATATATATATACACACATATGTGTGTGTGTATATATATATATATATATATATATATATATATATATATATATATATATATATATATATATATATATATATATATATATATATATATATATATATATATATATATATATATATATATATATATATATATACACACACACACATATGTATATATATATATACATATGTGTGTGTATGTATGTATGTATATATATATATATATATATATATATATATATATATATATATATATATACACACATATGTGTGTGTGTGTATATATATATATATATATATATACACACACACATATGTATATATATATATATACATATGTGTATGTATGTATATATTTATATATATATATATTTATATATATATACACAGTGTATATATATATACACAGTGTGTATATATATATATATATATATATATATATATATATATATATATATATATATATATATATATATATATATATATATATATATATATATATATATATATGTATATCAGATATATATGCATAAACTATTGAAGAATCATTTAACAACATCATTTTATTTAAATAATAAGTAATAACACTTTTATGTATAACAGTTTAATGAATGCTTTCGAGTCTATTCCGTAAGCGCACATTCCGAAACGCTCCTTCCGTAAGGAACTGTTTCGCAAGTATTCTTTCGAAATGATTTGTTTTGCAAGTTTCTTTTCGTAAATGATTTTAACGGAATTATTATTATTTATTTTTTTCGTATAATGCATAATGGAAAGTGAATTTGCGCAAGTACAACTTCCGCAATAGCAACTTGAAATACGGAAGATAAAAATGCGAAATTTTCGTAAGTTTTTGTTTACAGCGAACAACCCTACACTGTGCTAACTTATTTTTATTTTTTTATTTTAGGTGCCCTAAGAAGTCCTTACGGTCAGAGCACCGCACAAGAACATTCGAAAGAAAGTTTACGCCTCCTACTTTACCGATGTTGTAAAACTTCTCTAGAGGTGGCGTTGGAACATGGATCTTTAGCTTGGAAGCAAGTGCGCTAACGACTACGGCTGCTCTTTGCAACTTTAGCCTTACGTTATCTGTGATTAATTCATAGGTTGAGGTTTTCAACTCTTCAAAAAACCAACATGGGGCAGCTAACTTTTTTGGTTCTTTTAGAATGATACAAATTTTCTTTATAAAAAGAAGTAGTTTCGCGAAGGAAGTCGAAGGTAAAAAGTCCTAGCTCAATAAAAATCATTTCATTAAAATTGCATCTTTTAAATGCATTACTTACAACATGTATAAATACATATTCTAATATTTTTATAAATTAAGGTTAGAATTATCTACTATCTATTTTATATTTAGGGAGAAAAAATAGTTTTAATAATAATAAAACTTTAATGATAAAAAAAAAAAACTGTTTTCGGTCACTTTCAAACATGAATTATCGTTTAAATCTATTATTTCAGTACCTACATATTGTTTTATACCGTTAGAATCATAAGAAGCTGTAGAAAATAGTTAGGTAATAACATTATTTAAATTGCGTAACTCAAAAAACTGTATTTTGGCCAAAATTTACAAATCACTGTGCGGTCATGAAAAATTTTTATTCATGTATTTTGTAATTGTAAATACTCTTTAACGACTCTTATATATATATATATATATATATATATATATATATATATATATATATATATATATATATATAGACACACGCACACACACATAATATATATATAAATTAGTAAAGACACATCTAATTTTTTTTTATTATCTGTTTTTACTAATTTATTATTGCTCCATTATATATATATATGTATGTATATATATATATATACATACATATATATATATATATATATATATATATATATATATATATATATATATATATATATATATATATATATATATACATATATATATATATATATATATACACACACACACATTTATACATATAAAAGGTGTGAAAGTACACTTTAGTATTATACTCAACATTTTTTTTCACTATAGGTTTTTGTCAGTCAAAATATTCAACTCTAATCTTAGGATTATAATTTCTATTACAGTTTTAATAAAACTACAAGGAACCATCGCCAAATGATATTTAATACAGTTAAAAAATAATAACAAATCAATATATAAGATTAATGAATATTAGTTTAAATAGGTACAATAAAATCAGAAAAATTACACATATATGAAATCAATATATTAAATAAATTACATATATTATACATAACATATTAAAATTGCATTTATCATTTAATAGTTAAAAAAAATAATTGAGTTTGTTCACGTTTTTTTTTTTTTAATTTGGTAGTAAGCTAAAATATAGACGGGTGTTTTATTTATTTATAAAACTCTCAATATTATCTATTTAAAAAAATATACTACCTATAAAAAGTTAAAACTTAGGTTTTAATTATTATTACTAATCGCCCTCGTATTTTTTACAAACTTGTATTTTCTTTTTTTAAAGTTTAAGTTGAGATTGTCTCCAGTATTTTACTCCAGTCCGCAAGGTCTGTTAATATAGTCAGTCATAGTATGAAGCTTATCAATTCTTGAAATGAGCGTCTTTTAATATTCTTAAAAAGTCGTTTTAGGGCATGAGAAAATTTAATTAAGTCTAAAAATATAAATATGGTTATACGTCATCTAATTTCACATGTTGAACTATCGACAAGTAACTTAAAATTTATTTATATTTCATCAATTTATAATTCGTCACTTAAAATGTAATTGTAATTTGTTTACCAATTGGTAATTTCTAATGATAAAAGTTCTAATAAATAAAGTCCTCAGTTTCAGAGAATGGCTTCTTTCGCATGTTTTTTATGGTTTCCAAAACTAGAAGTACACACTGAAATAAAAATAATAAATTCTCATAAAGACTTTTATTTCATTTAAATTGGGGCTACCAGATAAAGTATCGTGGATGTTCTTATATTCCCATACCAGGTTTCCCACAGAAAAGAAAACAAGGTATTAATTTATAACCAAATTTATTTTAACGTTCATGGTTTTTTATGTTAAATAAAATTAATTGTTTGATACCATCTCCAAAAAAGAAAAAGAAAAACTGCGTAACTTACATAAAAATTTTAAATATTAAAAGTGTTAACACAGCAAACTCATAACATAAATATTAACATAAAAGCCAAAATTTTTCTACTTGTTAAAAGAAATACGTTGACTTACGGTTGGAAACAACCTTGTTCTGCGATAAAAAACATGATTTTGATAAACAAGATTTGAGTTTTTGCTAAATAAACAAGACTGACCTGCAATCTGTGAAATTTTTCGACAACTAACATTTTAAAACTTTTCTTCACTAAAGGTTTCCCAGGCAAATAACATTTTTAAAGCTCAAGAGGAAACACTCAAATACAATATTTGACAACCAACAACTATAACATAAACATTAATCAAATTAACATTTCACCATACATTAAACACCTTTACATTTCACCTTTATTAGATGGATGCAATAATTGAATCGATGAGTGAAGAAACCACTTCTGTCACAAATTTCAAAACTTTCAGAAGAAAAAACGTCATAACTCCTCCAAATTTGCAAATATTTGAACTTTTTTCTACTTTTATGTAGCTATATATTATATTTTTTAAAACTGACACGGATAATTGAATAACCTTTGGTTCTAGAACCTAAAGATCCTAGTCAATTTTTTTCTTTAAAAAATATTAACAAACAATATAATATAATCCAATCAAAAAAAAAAAAAAAAGCTAGGATTTAATCTTGACTTTCTATTGTGTGAGTCATTACCCTACTCCACCATAAAGTCTCTTGAAAAATTGAACCGGCAAATTGCTAAAGAAATATTTCTTAAGAGCTCATAGGACGATAGCAGGAGATCTGGCAACCCTAATTGTTAATTTTAAATAATCAATTCAATTTTTACTAAATCAAGTTTTAATTGAACATTAGAAATTGTGATACAAACAAAGTATTTAAACCGCAATTATAACGTAACTTAACAACAATGACTTACCGATATTAAAATTAATCCTGCTAAAATCTATAAACGAGAATAA
>NC_088923.1:35022500-35042500 GCF_038396675.1 Hydra vulgaris
AACTAACCAAAAAATTTTGGAATAAGCTCATGCTAAAACTATGGATACAAACAGAATAAATTTAAACAAATTAAAACTTTATAAAGTAGATCTTTACAATACTGTTATATGCATATCTGCCAAACATGGTATCAGGGCACAAGAAACAGAAATTCCAAGAAAACCAAGTGAAAGTCCTAATGTCAGCAATGTTCTAAACAAAATAAATAAAAATCTTTTTAGATATAGTTATAATATTAAATATTTGAAATATAATCTAAACAAAACTAAAGCTTATCTAACAAATTTAAATTCAAATTAAATTTTAATGTATAATGTTCTTCAAAAACATATAAGCAAAATACAACAAGATATAACAACAACTCAACAAGTCTGAGATTGTAACTTTAATCAAGATGGAAACCTAGGACGTTTTTTAGAAAAAGATCACAAAATATTTTGCAAATCTTCTAGGAAAAAATTTATTTAAAACAATCTCAATATTTTTGATTACCTAGATGATAAAAAGTGGTCATCATCACTGTACATATTAGTTCAACAGCATCTTAGACAAAACTTCAATAGAAATTATACAAATGTTTTATGAGGATTGGATTTATTAAAAAATCTCAATGCAAGTAATTATAATGAAATCACAACATAAAATATTTGTAATGAAAACTTTAGTGATAAAAACTAAATCAACTATTGTGTATATATTGTTATTTTTATGTTAAGTAAACAAAATGATAACCAAAAATGGTAACCATGTGGTAGCCCAGAGGTTATCAGAAAAAAGAAGAGTGTTGCCCACCAAGGATGACTTTAATACTGCAATTAGAAAGGATTCAATAATTTTAAAAACTTTCCCAGATATACTATATGAAAGAACTCATTTAACAAAACTAATTATGTAAAATACCAAGATTTAAAAAAAAATGAATGATATGTTAAACAAGAAAAATAAAAAATAAAACAAAAACAAAAACAATCTTACTCAGGAACAAATGACTTGAATAAAGGAGTCGGACCGAGAAATAATAGTGCTGTTATTGATAACACTTGTCCCATAATAATCATATAACGACTTTTAATCTAGAAACAATTAAAAATTTAAAAATATTATAAAACAGAAAAGGCAGAAAAAAAATGATTATTACACATTTTATATTTTCTTTAATGACTAAACTTTTTGCAAAATTAAGTAAAAGCAAAAATTTTTAAAAACTTTTTAAAATTTGTAAAAGCAGAAATATTTTACATGTTTGTGTACGTTTACGTTTGTAGGTACAAAATACTATTCACAAGTCTATAAAGAAACTAAGTATTTTTGTAAAGAGTACCATAAACAGTACACCTATCAGTAAAATTCCAATAACTTTTGAACAATAATATAAAACTAAAAAGTGGATATTAGTGTCATTAATATTGGTCTCAAAATAAATAAAACATTTATGGGTAGGAGAAAATGCTAGGAAATCCTAGAAAATAAATAAAGGTTAGGAGAAGCCAACTTCGACTTAAAGTAAGCCCTGCTTTGGGGCTTTGGTTGTGTAAAGGCTTGTTGGAAAAAAGCAATGGTGTCTCAATAAAAATACTTATCTTGGGAAGACATTAAACGCATCTGGCTATTGTCTTGTAGAATGCCTCCTAGGCAAATACATAAGGAATAAACAGATTCTATCTGTTGACCAACCTCGCACCTCTTCTTCATCTATTAGGCTGGTGCAGATGTATTTATAATACATTGTTTTCAGTTTAGGATATTCTTGACTCAATGCATGGGTTTGCTTGTGTCTCTGTTTTAATGACTAGGCAACTCATTCTATTATCTCCTAATGAGAGTGTAGCTCTAAAACTCAGTTTTAGGGTTCTGAAGCCGGCTGGTAGTCAGGCTTCCCGAACTCTGTGGTAGCTCTCAGAGGGGCTTATTCTATTAACAACTGTAAAATATCAGAATACTATCAGTGCCATGCTGCGCATGGATGGTGTCCCTGTTTGTACTTTTAATGAGCACTGTCGAGGCCGCATTTGGAGCCCTTTGTTACTGCTTAGCGTTTATTAATAGTATTGAGGCAATTGGTTGGACTATTAAATAGTGCACTGAGTACTATCTGTCAAGTTCTTTAACAAATTTAAAAATGACTAAAGTACCAAAAACTATAAAACTCAAAAAACCATCGCAATCACCAAGATCTCTAAATCTATCATTCACTTATATTCGTGGTCTTCAAAGTAACTTTACTTCTGTTGAGTCTTATCACTAGCAAAGTTCACCAGACCTACTTGCTTTCTGTGAGAATAATTGAAGTTCGCCTATCTCATTTTACAATCTTAGTGTTAGTGGTTATCTTCCTTTAATTCGTAAAGAGTTTAAAAGCCATATCACCCATTTGTTGGGAAACTAAGTTTGAATCCACCGACTATTCTTTTATGAGCTTTCGTTTAGCACCACTTCACTCGATTGCCTTCTCTTTGTTCTATACTGCTCTCCTTCATCTCAAGACTACACTCTTTTTGATGCTAATTCTGATCAAATTGACCAAGTCTTCTCTCTTTATCTTTATCAGCCATTATCGTTGTTGGTGGTGACTTTAATGTTCATCACACTGAATAGCTTGGCTCTAGTGTTAGTGACTCTGCAGACACTAAGGCTCTCAACTTTTGCCTTTCTCAATTTCTAACTCAAATAGTCAACTTTCCAAATCGTTTTCCAGACAATTCAAATCATTTACCTTCTCTACTCAACTTATGTCTTTTTTCTGATCCTGGTCAGTGCTTAGTTTCTCCTCATTTACCCTTAGGTGCTTCTTACCATGGTCTGATCTCTCTAAAACTATCATCTCATTCATCTTCTTCATCAGAATCCCCCTATCATTGTACCTCTTACAACTACCTTAAAGGTGACTAGGATAATTTTCTGCAATTTTCTTTGTGATATCCCTTGGGTAGAAATCTTTTGCTTTCCTGGTGACTAATGTGCTTCTAACATAACTTCTTGGATTCAGGCTGGCAAGCCAAGCCTCACTCTTGTCTATAGTTTTTGTGCTGCATTGTGCTGCTGCAATTTCCAATCAAAACCATTACTTCCATATCTTTCAGCAAAACAATTCTTCAGAAAAAAGACGTCTGTTTACTATTACTAGAAACCATCATAAAAAGGTTTTGCCTAATGCCAAAACCAGCTATTCTCAGGTGACAAAATCTCATATTTCATCTCAAAAATTAGGCTCTCATGACTTCTGGAGAATCTTTAATAGTATCTATAATATAGGCAAATCTGTAATCCCACTACTATTGCATGGTTCAGAATTTTCACCACACCTAAAGACAAAGCTAAACTGTTTGCTAAGAACTTTTCGTCAGTATTATCTTTCGATTCCACTAGTTGCGTTCCACCTGATATAGCCTTCAAACAGGTTAATCTATTGCTTGACATTCGTATCACTCCAGTTTCTGTATCAAGTATATAAAATGATTTCCACAAGCTGGCTGTTTAGATAGCTGATTAACTAAATAACAGTAATAACCAATATTGTTTAATCATGCACTCTTCTTCATATCCTGTAACTTCAGGGGTTCCTCAAGGTTTCCTTGGCCCTATACTCTTTAATTTCCATTATCAACCTTCCAGATAATCTCAAATCAAGGTGGCATTGTTCGCTGATGATACTATCATTTATTCTTGTCTCGATAAGAAGCTAACACTCTCTGATCGCTTAGAGGGGGCATTTGAGCTTGAAAAAGATCTCACTTTTGTACAACATGGGGCTCTCAGTGGCTGGTGAGCTTTAACTCAGATAAAATAAATTAAATAAAAAATTAAAAAAACTCAGATGGCAATAAATTGCCGACCTCAAACTGCTATAGGTCAGGCTGGCAAAAAAAGTTAGGTCGGCATTGCCGAATGCCAATCCTAATTCCGAGGGTTGAATACTGTTACCACATCTGGGGCAGATCTTCCAATGATTCCCATTCATTTTTAGACAAGGTACAAAAATGCATTGTAAACATAGATGGGCCTGCTCTTGCAGTCAACTTTCGACCATTATCACATTGCAGTAATGTTGCTTTGCTTTCTCTTTTCTATAAATACTATAATAGGCACTGCTCTAAAGAGTTAGCATCTCTTGTGCCATCTACTAAAAATCATTCTCGTGTTAATTACTGCTCCTAAGTGTTTCAAAAATTCTTATTTGTCTAGTTTTTTTCCTCAAACATCAGGTTTTTGTGATTCGTTTCCTTTCCTGATTCATAAAATTTGCAATCTTTTAAGTCGTCTGTCAATCTTTATCTTGTTCTATATCTTTTCACTTCCAGTAACTTCCAACTCTAATAGTGGTTGCTTGCAGCCTTTTTGGAAGTGAAGATGTGTTTCAAAATTATATATGTGATTATATAAATGATTAAAATCTGTCATTCAAAATATTTTAAACTAAAACTAAAACAACAAAAAACTATTTAATAAATATAAATATTTAATAAATAACTACACAACTATAACTAAAAATAAAATAAATAACTATAAAATATTTAAAATATTTAATAAATAACTATAAAACAAGTTCTCTTAAAAGACAATGTTTATAATAACATAACTATAAAACAATGAACAAATAAATAGAAATGAATGCATCCTGTTATAGCCTACTCTATCATATTACTATGCAATAATGAAGTTATGAAATAATCCATTCCATTGTTATCAAATTAAAAAAATTCACCTTTTTATCTGCAAGAAAACCAATTATAGGTGACATGAAAGTATATGTACCAGGCATTATAGCAAAGAAGTAACCCACTTTATCACTTGTCAACCCATTCTATAAAAAATATAGGTATATTTATTTATAGGTTTTATTGTACTTTATCATTGTCTTCTTGCATCTAGATCAGGGTTATCTAAAGCAAGGCCCACACCCCACAAAATGGCCTTCTATGTCCTCAGACATAGTGGCCTGCTTAACACTTTCAAAAATTAAAAAAAAAATCTTATGTACATAATTTTTAGCGTACCTTCCTAACATTATCAGTACATTTTAATTCAAATTAAAAATCTGCATTTAGATATAATAAATTGCTGTAAAACACATATATTTTAAATAGCAGCCATATTTAAAATTTTTAAACATGGCTGCAGCTAAAAGAAGATGTAGATGTAATACTAAAAGCTTGCACAAAAGTCGTGTATTTAATCCTTCTTGGACAACCATATACTTTGTACATGAGCAAGATAATTTTATTGTGAAAATTGTTTTGTGCCAAAGTTACAGGCTCTATGCTATAAAATACGCTGCAAGTTATGACAAATTTGAAGGCCAATTTTGTATTCACAAGGTGAAGTTGCTTAAGATGTTCTTGGGTAACAATCAGTAATAAAAAGTAAAATATTTATTTCATACAGTGTTACATTTCATCCCAAAATAAGTTGTTTAATTGTAGAAAGTATTGCAAAAAAGTGGTAAACTTTTATCTACAGGAAATTTGATAAACACTGTGTAAAACTATTTTGTAACGTGATTTGTCCTGAAAAAACAATTTTTGTTGAAGATCTTTCACATCAGAAAAACAATTTTTGTTGAAGACCTTTCACATCAGACAAAAGATTAAGACAAAAGGTAAGAGTAAAAGATCTTACCTTAAGAATATTGAAATCATTAATATAAATATTAATCATAAATATTGAACATTGAATTATCATTGAAAAAAATTACTACTTTCAATTAAAAGTGAAGTTTAAATGAATGATATTAGGCTAGAGGCAGATATTAGTTTAGAAAGTGGAAATGTTAATAGACAAATTAATTGTTGCAGAAATGAAAGAGATAGGCTTAGGCGAGATGAAATTAATAATCAACAAAATGCTAGAAATGCTGCTCAGCAAGCAGCAAATAATTCAAACCCAAATGAGGAGAGCTTGGTTAGGCGAGTTGAAAATAATCGTTGCAGAAATAAAAGAGATAGACTTAGGCGAGATGAAACTAATAATCGACAAAATACTAGAAATGCTGCTAGATACAAAAGAATGCATTGTATAGCAAGAAGTAATACTATTCCAGATAACTATTTAGGAGAAATGAATTATATTTGTCAGCATTGTGGTGCTAAGAAATTTCCTGATGAAACACATTTTTTATGTTGCCATAATGGAAAGGTAGTTTTGTCACAACCTTCATCATTTCCACAAAATTTAGAAGATTTATTTAAAGGAAACTATGCAAATAGAAATTCCAATCTGAATTTTTTAAAATATATTAGAAATTATAATGCCTGTCTTTCTTTTGCTTCATTTAAAGCTAATGTAGTTCAACCCATGAGTCATGGGCCACCATGTTTTAGAATCTGTGGTCAAGTTTTTCATTGTATAGGTAATCTTAGGCCAAATCAAGATGATCCGCCAACATATTGTCAACTATACATCTATGATCCACTTGCAGCAGTAAATTTTAGAATGCAACAACGTGGTAATGATCTTTGCTTAAATGATTTAATGTTTCGATTGCAAACTATTATTAGTGAAAAGAAGCAATTTGCTCTTGCATTTAAAAACATGGCGGAAGTGGAAGATGAAGAAATTGGTCGAGCAGCTCTAGAAGGTCGCTCAGTGTCAGTTGTAAAAATGTTTTTACTTGAAGGACAAGATAGACGTCGCTATAATCTCCCTTCACATAATGAAGTTGCAGTTGTATTTGTTGGTGAAGATGGTGCACCACTTGCGTCCAGGGAAGTTGTTATTTACCCAAGAGGTCAACCTCTTAAAAATATATCAAGTATGCCTGCCAACTTAGATCCTATGGTTTATCCCCTATTTTTTCCAAGGGGTGATGCTGGTTGGCATAATCAATTGGTTCACAACCCTGAACGTGCTACATTGGTTAGAAATCATGTTACATTATCTCAGTATTACAATTATAAACTTTCAGTTAGACAATTTTTTTCTTCACTCTTTTACGGCAAAAACCTTTTTCAGCAATATGCTGTTGATGCGTATGTTAAAATTGAAGGCCAGCACCTTGCTTTCATCAGAAATAACCAAAACAAACTGAGAAGTGAGCAGTATGATGCCTTACACGAACATGTAAACAACTTTGGAAATGATCATAATGTTAGACCAGAGCGTGTTGTAATTTTGCCATCAACTTATGAAGGAAGTCCTAGAGCTTTAAAAGAAAACTTTGAAGATGTTATGGTTATAATTAAAAAGTATGGTAAACCACATCTTTTTATTACTTTCACTTGCAACTCAAAATGGCACGAGATAACTGAAAACATATATCCAGGCAGACAGCAAATGATAGACCTGACTTGGTTACTCGAGTATTTAAACTCAAATTAAATAACCTTCTCAATGACATTTTTAAATTAGGTGTATTATGGAAAGTTGTAATACATGTTCAGGTTATTGAATTTCAAAAGCATGTTTTGCCACATGTTCATATTTTACTTCACTTTGCAAATGATGATAAGCTTGAAACAGCACATGATATCAATAATTTAATATCTGAAGAAATTCCAGATCTATTTGTTAATTGTGATCTTTATGACGTTGTTAAAACTTGCATGATTCACGGTCCATGTGGCATACTGAATCCAAAATCTCCCTGCATGAAAGATGGTGTGTGCAGCAAAAACTATCCTAAAGAACTTAATGCTAACACAGTAGCAGTTCATAATGGTTATTCACGCTATAGACGTCGTGATAATGGTTTGGTTATCAATATTAAAGGTAACAATGTAGATAACCGCTGGGTGGTACCTTACAATCCATGGTTATCAAAGAAATATCAAGCTCACATTAATGTTGAAGTTTGCATGTCTGTTTAGGCTGTTAAATATTTGTACAAATAAATATACAAGGGTCACAACTGTGCCAATATTTTAATAAATGAACAAATTAATCATGATGAAGTAAACACTTTTTTAGATTGTCATTATGTCAGTGCACCTGAAGCATTGACATAATGACAATCTAAAAAATTATTATTTATTGGATACTCGAAAATCCAATGTTCGAGTATCCAATAAGTCATATGTCACATACTATTATACGCCTTAAAGTTCATCTACCTGAAAATCAATTAGTGTATTTTAGAGAAGGAGCAGAACAAATGGCTTTAGATTGTGCAGCTCAATGTGATACGCACCTAACTTTACTGTAAACCTAAATTTACTGTTTGTAGGTTATGAGCACATTTTGTATGTATAACTTTATAAATTATTTTAATTTTTTTTTTCATAGTTTTTGATAAATATATCTGTCATTTAATATTGTTATGAACTGTGTTTATATGTGTTATATAAAATCATATTTGTTTATAGTTGTTTATATGTTTAAATTATGTTGTTTCCATGTTTTCAAAGTGGTATGACTTGGCATTATGTTGAGCAAGATTGATAACTTTGCCAGCCAAGTGGTGTACTTATAGCAGAGGTGTGTCTTGGCAGCATTTAGTGCCAGGCGGTGTTACTGCTTTAGAGCTAGGTTGTGTTGTCTAGCCTTTTTTAATTATTCTGGAAACACAATAATGTCTGTTAATGTTTAGCGTAATGTGGATGAGAGAGTATGAAACCTTGATTTTTAAATCTAGGGTGCTTTAATGTCCTAAATTTGAAGTAATTGAATAACTGATATTAAATATAAAAACAAATATACTTTTATGTATTTATATGTTTAGTAAAAAAATAAATATAGTTAACCCTAAATTGGTTTTTTAATTTTGCCTTTCATATTTTACTTTGGTTTGTTATTTTCACTGGATTTTAGGATCAAGGGTGCAAATATGCTATTGATATGTGTTATTGTTGTGATGTTTTGTGTTGATAGACAGCTTGGCTTACCTTCCCATTGGTATCTACTGTTAAAAATGAATAATAGGTAGTTTCATTATTGGAACTTACTGCTTTTATTTATTTACTAAAAGCCAAGACAACATTTTGCAAAAATGCAATTTATATCTAATTCGATTTTTTTTTTTTATAGTATTGCTAATCCTTTTGTACTTTGAAACAGATTTTATAGTTACATTATTAATAAATTTTTTTATTAACTGCAATGTCAAAATAGGTAACTATAAATAGGTAAATCGATTTTCTGTTTTTATGTGGTGAGAATATTGTAGTTTTGTGCATTTGTCAAATATTGAGTTACTTAAATTTTATAACGTGTTTAACTAATTAATTAGCTTAGTTTACATTTGCAACACTTTTGAGGAAAGAAAGAAAAAATTCTTACATATGTAAATCATTGTTTTTCATTTTATCATTTTGGTAAAAGATCTTCATCAAAAACGTGATTACTCCTTATAAAAAAACTCTATTCACCTGGCCACCATTAAGGCAAAAAGAGGGAAGGGACCTCTTTGTTAGTGTCAAAATATTTAAGAAAATTAAATTTAGAGTAACAAAAGGAATTTTTAGTAAATGGTAGCAAGTTACTGTTTACTAAAAACTATTGAAATGAAGAGGCCATACAAATAATATAAAAATTATCTGAGTTGAACAGACTTAACAAGACCTGGGTGCAGTCAGCTTGGTTTACAAATATGAAATCATGTCACATTGAAAACTATGAACATAACATAACCTTTAAAAGCCAATTTAAAACAAAGGTCAAAGTTTACATATTTTTTTCAATTTGTTATACACATGTTTGATTGTAAATTAAATTTTTTTTTGTTTCAAACGTATTTGTACTCAATTGCTTAGTTATTTTTAATAAATTTATTTAGTTGTGTGCATTTAAAGTCTTAAAGACAATTTAAGACTTTAAATATCACGGGGATACCAAAAAATTAATAACTCTTGTATAATTTACGTTCACTTATTATTATTTAATTATTATTCAATCTTATTAATTAAAGTTCATGTTATAAATAATATAACAAGAATTAAGCTTTAGTTTTTCGTCACTTTAAAGCAATATGAAGTGTTATTATTTTGTGTCAGTAACTAAAAACGTATTGTGTTGAACTTAGTAATGTCGAGGAAAATGGATCTGCCTTATACACTGATATGACCTATGTCAGTTGTAAATTACTC
Organism: Hydra vulgaris; assembly: GCF_038396675.1. NCBI lineage: Eukaryota > Metazoa > Cnidaria > Hydrozoa > Anthoathecata > Hydridae > Hydra > Hydra vulgaris. The sequence goes on from NC_088923.1 coordinate 35,032,518, forward strand.
AAATAATGTTAAACAATTGGTAAATTATTTTACCTCCTCATAATTTTTATGTTAATTTGACAGATGGTTTAATTTTTTTCAATTTGAAGGCATTATTCTAAAAGGGTAGGGAAAGCATGCACCCTCGATCATAAAATCCAGGGCGCATTATGTTAATAACATTCTCCTAAATTAATAATAATTGTAAAACTAATATTGACTAAAAAATATATATATCCTTTCTTAAAGTTTATTAGAACCATAAATATAGAAAACTCTAAAATAGTTTTATAATTTTGTCTTTCGTAAATTTTTGTTTAGTTTTTTTTCCCCTGGATTTTAGGATCAAGGGTGCATACTTTCCCCTATTAGTTAATGTTTCACAACTTTAATTTGTGGAAAACAGCCACTATAAATTAATTACGTAACAGACCGACAATAACCCGTATTACGGGTTGCTTTCTGCTAGTATATTATAAATAAATATATATAACTATATATATATATAATATATATATACATAAATAAAATAAAATAAGTAGTAGTGGCCTTATCAGACCACTACTATCAGACCACTACTGCTCATTTAAATTCACCTTGGGAAGTAAATAACATAAAAGACAAATCTAAATCTATAAAAATATTTGAATAAAAATTGTAATAATGTATTTCCAAATATTGATTCAAATATTAGTAAACCTCCTCTGAGAGCTGTTACTGTTGATTATAATAATTAATAATAATACTTCATATTAATTTAGTTAATATAGTATTTAATAATTAATTTAGTGAATAATATTATAGATATAATGTTAATGTTGGTAATAATAGTTCATAAAATTATTAAATATCTTTAAAAAACCCAATAAAACCCGATTAACTGTGTTTTATTGGGTTTTTTAGGCGGGTTTTATTGGGTGAGTTTTTTGGGTGGCTTTTTTGATGCCAACCCTGGTAATAAGTAACTTTGAAGTAATTGAAGAACTGATTTGAAGAGTAAAATAAAAGGAGAAGATATTCTCTCTAAAGTAAAAAAACATTGCTGAAATTTGAATTGTCAGAAATAAAACTCTGTGGTATCACTACAGATGGAGCAAGTGCACTAACAGGAAATAATATTGGATTTGTAGCCTTACTTAAGAAATTCCTTAATTCTTTCATATCACTGCATTATACATCAGGAGCAGTTATTTGCAAATGTCTTTGAGATGAAGAATGTAGTAGAACTTGTTATTCAAACTGTTAATTTTATAGGAAGTCGTGGCCTTAATCACAGACAGTTCAAGCAACTGCTTGAAGATTGTGGTAGTGAGGTTGAAGATGTAATTTATTTCTGTCAAGTTAGGTAGCTTAGTCAAGCTGTAACTCTAAAAAAAGATTCTGGATATTATTACCTAAAATAGGTTTCTAAAAAATGAAGTAAAAGACTTTGTTTGACACAAGTTTGCTTGAAAATATTGAATGACTGAATTGAATTGAATGACTTAAAAATATTGAATGACTGTGGTATTTTTGATTGACAAATTCAAACGTTAATGGAACTAAATGTCAAGTTGCAGGGTAAAGTTCAACTTATTAGTAAATTGTTTGAAAGTGTAGAAACATTTGTTTTAAAATTGAAATTTCTAAATGAACAATTAAGCTTAAAATCATTTGTGCATTTCAAGTCATTATCAGAAAGAAACATCAGTAACATCGACTCTAAAAGGTATTGTAATCTCATTTTAAATGTAATTGATAAATTTAACACAAGGTTCTGTGTTTTTAAAATATAAAAGAATGTGTTAGACTTATTTGCACATCTATTTTATGTTAAAGCTGAAATTGTTAAAGATAAATTTTAAATGGAATTGATAGATTTACAAAACATAGAACTTAAAGAGCCCTGTAAAGAAGTAAAGTTAATAGAATTTTATAAAAAGTACATGAGCATTGAGGTTTATCCACATTTGCTCAGACATGCTATTAAAATTGTTTCCCTTTTGGAAGCACATAACTGTGAACAGTTTGTTTACAACAATAAAAATTTACGTGTCAGCTCAAAGCTGATTGAAATATATAATTGTAATATGCTCGCTAAAAACAACAAAACTTTGGTGCAAGTGGTGATACCATAATGCAAAAAATAAAAAAAACCTTAGTGCAAGTGGTGGTACCATAGTAAATAAAAACAAAAAAAAAATATGTATGAACTTAAATGCAAAATATATAGTCTAGGCACATTTTTATAAATTTTAGCAGTATAGATTTATAGCAACATCACAAAAATCTGCAATTTTTGTTTGCTATTTCAAAATCTGTTGAGATTATGCTTCTTGTTACTTCAAGGAACTTGAGTTTATAAAAAATAAAATTAGTATAAACTTACTTTTGTTATTTTCATAAGTTGCAAAGTCAACAATGGTTCAATAAATGTTATCATAGTTGCACATAACACAATAACTAAACCTAAAAATATTAAAATTAATTTTATTTATTATATAACTATAGTTGTCAATACTACTAACAAAAAATTATAAATGATACAAACATTAAATCAAAATAAGGTATTCACGACCAATTTTGTTTAAGTCATCTCAATAAATGTCTCAGTCAGTCAATCACTTCTTAATGTGATAACTACTTACAGACAAAAAATATTCCAGGTAAACAAACTGTTTTTGTAATTGAAATTTGTGTTTGAAGGCTAGAGTTTTCAAATGATGACAGCTCTATAATTTAAAAATATATTCACAGATTTTAATATAAAAGTTTTAATATTCAGTGCTAAGAAGTACACGTAATAAATTTAAAAGTTAACAGACTATTATTTCTTCACTAAAAAATTCAAAATAATAAAAAACTAATTATAATTGTTATAAAAATTACTTTTTAATATTAATTAGCAGAAAATTAATGAATGCAGTAAAGTTAATATTAATAGTGGTCTAAGTAATAAATCTGTTTTTCAAAATAATTTTATTGTTTAAAAACAGATTTATTAATATATATTAAAAATATTTTAATGCTTAATTGAAACATTAAAACATTCAGTAAAATTTAGAAAAAGAGTTTTTGCTTTTTTTAGACAAATTAAACTGCTAAAGCCAATAGGGCTATAGTAGAGTTGGCTTTTTGTAAAGACAACACTTTAAACAGAAAAAAGTTAAAAAAGTTCTATTGATGAAAATTTGTTATAGTGTCAAAAGTGTAACTTGTTTTTATTTAAGCATATACATGTACATGAAAATATTAGAAAAAACTATTTTAAAGCTATTAAAATATTTACTAGCACTAATTTTGTAAAAAATATTGCATTTCTATTGCATACAATATTGTTTCAATATCAGTTACCATCTGCATGTAAAAAACAAAACAAATTTGCATCATACATAGAGTAATAAATATTAAAGATTTCAGAAAGAAAAAAAATTGTCATTGTGAAAACTTCAAAATTGGAAAATAATAGTTTTGGGAATTAAACATTTTTGCACATCTAAGATTTTAAATTTTAATGTGTTCTTTTAATGTGTTGTAATATAAATGGGTTTTTGATAACATATTTACAACTTTATTATAAAAAGATTATTTTAAATAATTTTTATATAATTTTTTAATGTTGTAATTCGTTTTTTTTTTTTAATTTTACGTTTTAATTATATTTTTCATTAAATTAGTTTTTGATTTTTTGAATGACATAATTCTATGAGGATTGCTACAATTACTTTTCCAAATTTTTAAACAATTTTTTAATTTTATTCAGTTATGCTATCAATTAACTGCTATTAAAACCAGAAGTTAATTACTTTATTTCAAAATGTAGATGTAATTTCTTGTTTGTTTTTTTATTTGTAATTTTGTAATTGTAATTTTTAATTTTTTAATTTAATTTCTTGTTTTTTTTTTTCTTTCAAATTATTAATTTTATTTGTTTTGAAATAAATGGGTAATAAAATGTACAAGTTTCAACAAAAGCATCATTTTTTAAAAGAAATTTGAATTTACACAGTAAATTAATGACTGTTATGTCTGCTGAGGCAATTCACTATAATATCTATCAAAGTCTTCTGGAATTACTTATGGGAAGAAGAACTCATGACAAATTCCAATGGAACGGAAATGAAATCAAAAGGTTTTAGTATTATTTTTAGTAATACTGAGGTAAAAGGTTAGTAAAAGCTTTGATGTACTTAGCTGATAATGGTTTTCTATATGATAAAGAGGATATCAAACTGACAGTGAAATCCTTTAACATAACTAGTAAAAACACTCCATTCAAAGATGACAAAGCAGAAAGACTGGTATCTTTTGAAAGAAAATGGAATGTAGTTTTTGAAAAGAAAATACTAAAAAAACTTTTGACAAAAGTAAGAGCTATTAATCTATCCCTATATACAAATACATACATGTACAAATAGTATTGAGCATTTAGCTAAGAAACCTGACCACTTCTGAACATATAAAAACCGTATAGATTTAAGTTAGTGTTTTGCGAACCATATACTGATCTAAATATGCAAAAGTAAGTGTTTGTATATATCTATATATATGTGTGTATATATATATATATATATATATATATATATATATATAATATATATATATATATATATATATATATATATATATATATATATATATATATATATATATATATATATATATATCTTATACTGCTGATTTGGGTGAGGAGTGTGATGTTATACTGAAATAGCCTGCAGCCGGGGGCTTCAGTATATACATCGACTGACAAATAGCCTGACAAGCCTCAGTATGACATCACACTGCTTACCTAAGTCAGCAGTATAAGATATATATATATATATTTATATATATACATACATTAGCCATACATTTCAATCAAGAAATAAAACAACCATTAAAAAATAAAAAAATTTAAAGATGGAATTAGTTCTGACACCAAAAATAGATTAAACTGTAATGAATCTAGTTGTTTAATTCAATTTTAACCAATGTTGAATAGTATGTAGAAATTTCTTTTGACGCCAACAGTTAGATATAATATTTATTTAGTGAATAGGTGTTATTGTGTGAAATATACTTATACTTTTCATTAAAGCAAAGAATATATGACTTTTCAATGATGCATAAAATACATGACTAAAAATATTCATCTTGGGCAAACAAATACATCTGGCTACTGTCGTTTTTGTAGGAGACCCCTTAGGCAAAGACTTAAGGGGTAAACAGATTCTATATGTTGAACAGCTTCGCACCCCTTCTTCATCTATTAGGCTGGCGTAGATGAATTTATATGCATTGTTTCCAGTTTAAATGTTGAATGCTGGATCTTCTTGACTCTTTTTATGGCTTCTGCTTGGGTCTGTTTTTTTTATGACTAGGCAACTCATTCTATTATCTCCTAGTGAGGGTGCAACTCTAAAACTCAGTTTTATAGTTTTGAGGCCAGCTGGTAGTCAGGTTTCCCAAACTCTGTGGTAGCTCTCAGTAAGGCTGATTCCATCAAAAGCTGTAAAATATCTACTAACAGTGCCATATTTCACATGGATGGTGTCCCTGTTTGTACTTTTAGTGTGCATTGTTGAGGCCACTTTTAGAGCCCTTTGTTATGGCTTTGGGTTTAATAATAGTAATGAGGCAATCGCTTAGACTATTAGATAGTGTACTGAGTACTATCTGTGCTATGTGACAAGTTCTTTAATCAATTTAAACTATAAAACACAAAAAACTATGATCATCACCAAGTTCTCTAAATCTATCATTCACTAATATTTGTGGTCTTCGAAGTAACTTTTTTTCTGTTGAGTCTTATCTCTTGCAAAGCTCACCAGACCTACTTGCTCCTTGTGAGACTAATTTGAGTTCAGCTGTCTCATCTTGTTATCTTAGTGTTGATCTTATGATTATCTTCCTTTAGTTTGTAAAGACTCCAATAGTCACATGGTTGGCCTGGGGATTTACATTTATATAAATTCACTCATTTGTCAGAAAACTAGGTTTGAATCCACATTCAATTAATTCTCATCCTTTTACTGTGACTATTCCTTAGTGCTCCAAAAATTCTTATTCGTCTAGTTTTTTTAATCGAACGACAATTCTTTGGAATTAACTCCCTTGTTTTCTTAATTCATATAATTAGAAATCTTTTAAGTCATCTGTTAATTGTTATCTTGCTTTTTAAACGTCATCTTTTCTCTTCCAATAACTTCCAACTCTAATAGTGGTTGCTTGCAGCCTTGTTGGAAGTAAAGATGTTAAAAAAAAAAAAAAAACTTGGTTGTGAGGTTGTATGCTGCACTGCGAATGATCATTTTCTGTACAAAAGGTTTTTATTAGCACCTTATAATTTCCAAATTTCTTTACACAGCTCAGTAACATTTTGAGCTTTTCTCAGTTACAAGTGAATTTAGAAAGTCCTTATTGATTCTATCTATTTCATTTTTTAATAATCTTTTATTAGAGTCTTTCAATTCAACTATATTTCAGAGTTGAATAATCTAACTATTTGATTGTTCGCAAAATTAGTTTTATCATCTTTTTAAGTTATAAAATAATTAGAAATGTTTATGCATCTTCAAAATAAAGACAATTAGAAGGTGCTCAGAGGAAAAAGCATACAAGTGACATTTTTTCCCAAAACGATCTAAGTGCATCATTGGATAGCTAAAACACGGTTCTGTTTGGAGGAAAAATAATACAAGTGATTTTTCAAACAACCAGCGCATTCTGTGTGCGGGCAATAATACTTCTTCAGCAATGTGGTGTTTTGGTTAGGGGAAAAACAGTACAAGTGACAGTCCAAACATTCTGTTTACATAGAAATGGCGGGATCGTCGTCTAAACGACTTGATTTGAGGTCTTTAGAAGATCTAATGAATGGTAAATATACATTTTTATATTGTTCTATGCAACACAAACAAATACTTAAAGTTTATAATGTAAATATTTAAATAAATCTGGTCTAGGCTGCATTAGACATAACCTAACCTAACTTTTGAAGTTGTATCACTTCACTTAACATCTGCCCTTGATTACCTTTCGGTTTAAAATGGCTTAAAATTTTAAACCGAAAAGTAATCAAGGGCAGATGTTAAGTGAAGTGATACAACTTCAAAAGTTAGGTTACATAGTACATATTATATATTAGAACATAATATTACATACATAATAATATTAGTACATAATACTATTATGTACTAATTTTGTATTTGTGTGTAGAATCTGAGTCCGATGTGGACGATCCTGAAAGCGACGAGTATCGACCGTTGTCAAACTCTTCTTCGGATGCTGTTCAGGAATCCAGTGGAGACGATACTGAAGAATAAGCACATGTTGAACCTGAGCCTACCCTACCTCCTCCAGCTCCTCAACAGAGAAAAGGTCGTAAGCGACAACGGAACGAAAGTAAGAAGGGAGTTGCTAAGAGAAAGCGTAACTCTGGAGTCGCATATACCAGCCACAGAGGCATTCCTAAAGCAAGCAGATCTGTGAAACCTTACATGCACAGGTGCCGTTACAAATGCTGCTTAAATATAACTGAAGACCAGCGACAAACTGTCTTCAATGATTTCTGGAAACTTGGTTCGTTTGACCTTCAAACGGCATATCTGAATGGGTGTGTGAAGGTCGGTGAGCCGAAAAGGGTGAATGCAAATGCTACTGCAAATAAGACCATCTCGAAAACTATATCCTTAATGGGCCATCGAGTGTGTAAAGACTTTTTTTTAAAGACACTAGACATATCAAACTCTCGTTTTTGTCATGCTACGAAAAATAGGTCCAAAACCGGGATATCTCCCCAAGACAGTCGAGGAAAGTGGCCAGACAAGCATAAGATCTCGGATTATGATCTAGACTTCGTACGGTCGCACATCAACTTGTTCCCAAAATATAAGAGTCACTACAGTAGGCATGATAACCCCAACAAGACTTATCTTCCATCTCACCTCACATTACAGTGCATGTACAACATGTACGTAGAAAAGTGTGTAGAAGTCAACCGGAAGCCCGTTCTGCTGTGGTGCTACAGGAACATATTCAACAAGGACTTCAACATCAGTTTTCATCCACCTCACACGGATACTTGTCATAAATGTGATCGGTTTGAAAACCTATTGAAGACCTGCGTTGACGGTGAGGCAAACAGTATAAAAACGGAACGGGATCTTCATCACCGGAAGGCTGAGAAAGCGGTGGAATCTAAAAGGTCAGCCAAACAACAGGGAAAGTGTGATGATACCGTTGTGGCCATCACATTTGATCTGCATCAAACTCTACCGACCCCAGTTCTTACAACAAATAAAGTTTTTTATATGCGTGTCCTGTGGACATATAATTTTGCCATTCACAACCTTGCAACAGGCAAGGCGGACATGTTTATGTGGGACGAGTCCACCGCATCTCGTGGCTCTCAAGAAGTAGCCTCCTGCTTGAAAAAGTTTGTCGATGGTTTGCCTGACAATGTTAAACACATTGTAGCCTTCAGCGATAGTTGCGGAGGGCAAAACAAGAATAAAAATATCCTAAAATTCTGGATGTATGTGGTGAAAGAAACGGTTATCGAGATGGTGGATCACAAATTTTTGGAACCTGGCCACACCTACATGGAATGTGACGAAGACTTTGGAATCATTGAAAAGGCCAAGAAGAAAACCCCATATGTATTTGTACCTGACGATTGGATTAATATTGTTCAACTGTCCAGTAAGAACTTTCGCGTCACGAAAATGTTGACTGAAGACTTCCGTCGCAAACATGGATGTAATCACAAAAAACACAAAGAAGAACTCTGAGAAAAATCCAATCCGCTGGCGGGAAATCCTTTGGTTACGGGTACAGAAAGACAGACCAACTGAAATGCAGTTTAAAGAGAGTCTTACCGAAGACTTAATTCCATTTAAGACGGCAGACTGGTCGAGCAGTTTTGTAGGTAGACTTCCGAGGATTCGACTAGATCCGTTGTACGACCAGCCATTAGAAATAAAGGCTGCCAAGTGGGAAAATCTTCAAGAATTGCTGGAGTTGATTCCCCCAGTGCATCATCAATTTTATCGAAACATGCGGCACACCCGTATTCTAGTACGCGGCCGGGGCCGCGGAAGGGGTGCTGTGATTACACGAGGAGGACCTGGAGGACGTGGAAGAACTACAGCAACAAAACTGCAACTCAGGTTACCACGTCTTCTGACGAAGAAGACGATGTCGATGAAGATGAACTTGATCGCATGATGGAAGAAAGCGATTAGTTTGGTTAATATACCCTAATTAAAATATATTCTAATATTACCCTTCTTTTAAATCTATATCATATTTTTAAGTACATGTTAGTTATCATGTTATAACTTTTCTAATGCAGACATATTGTTGTAGTGTTTAAAACAATAAAATGTAAATCACTTGTACTGTTTTTCCTCTGACTGATTGTACACGTCTGAATAATACAAGTGACTCTTACCTTAGTTTGACCTGTCAATATACGTTTAATTTTTGAAATTTTACAAATAATGCCTAAAAGCACATATTTTCCAATTATTCAATCACTTTTTGTTTTTAAAATGCACCATAAGAATTTACAATAAACAACTTTGCAAAATAGTGTTTTTCTCCCTTGTTAAGAAATATCACTTGTATGCCTTTTCCTCTGAGCCCCTCAATTATGATTTTCAATTGTTTTGTTTTAATTGTTTTTATTGTTTTACATTTTTGTTGTTTATTAACAAACCTCCATAAGAAATTTCTCATAAATAAAAATGAAAGAAAAATGTATTGTTACATCAAACCCATTTTGAATTCTTGTTCTTTTGAAGTCCAATTAAAAAAATTCCTTATCCTTTCTTTTGAAATCAAATTAAAAAAAACCCATCAATATCCAGTTAATTTTTCATTTTTACATTAACTGTGAAAATTAAATAAGAAGTAAACAAATTGTTAATTTGATAATTTTATTTGCATAAAAATAGTTAAATTAAAAAAAAAAACCATCAAAATGATAACTTTATAAATTTTAAATTAAAAAAAAATTATAATTAGACAGAAAAAAGTTG
>NC_088923.1:35047500-35267500 GCF_038396675.1 Hydra vulgaris
TTTTTGTTGTTGAAAGATTCGGGCAATTTGAATTGTCTGATGAGTTTTTTTAGCAAATGAATAAAGCAATGACAAAATAGTTTTCAATCGTTTGCATCACAGTATTATGTATAGAAATATTAAATTTGTGGTTTGTGCAAAACGACGTACTTTTCTGCTGCCGAGTTCAAACTCTAATTGATCTACTATACTATGCTCCCCAAATTCATATTTATCAGCATCATCAATTCCAGTAGCATCAATCTCAGCATCAATCTCATTAGATAGTTTGCTGAATTTAATATCATTTTGGATTGGATTTATTTCTTCAGTAAGCAATTCGTTAATTTCAGGTTTAATTTTGTTTTCAGGTGAATCTTTCAGTTCCTGATCATTCTCATCACTGTCGTCATTCTCAAATAATTCTTCCCAAAAGCCTTCTTCAATTCAATTGCCGTTTTCCAATTCATAATTGAGCATTTGCAGAAAAGCTCTAAGAAAAGCTTTACCACCATCACTCACATAATCGTCAACTTTAGATTTATCGAAATCAGTTTGATTTAATATTTCTTCTGAAACCAATATAATATTTTCAGCATTATGTGGGCCACTCATTCGTTGAAGACCAAGAACTATTAGCTTTTTACTGAAATCAGCAAAGGTAACCTGGCAACATAAGGCAAAAAAATCAGCCAACTGGCGGCTATCCTAGATATCACCTATTAATCTAATAGTTTTGGCTTTTCTAAGGCAGTTAGTGATTGTTTTTTTTATCTTTTCAACTACCATAGGAACTATATTATAGACAAAAGACTTCTCGCATGGTAAATGAATTTTATGACGGTCTAAAAGTCTTTTTAGATGAATGTTACCTTTTTTTTTTTTTTTTATTTTTTTTTTTATTCACCTCCTCAAGGCCGAGAAGGCCACTACAGATGAGGAGGCTACTTATTAGTGGTTAATAACCCTCTCTCAACTCTATAGCTCCGAAACACAAACCTTGACGAACAAGGCTGCTGCGCGGAGAAACAAGTTGAGCGCGGTACTACCAGGGGCGTGGTGGGGATCGAACTTGGAACCTCTCGCTTATGAAGCGAGCGCTTTACCACTACACCACTACCGCAACAAAGCCACCACTACCGCAACAAAGCAACACCACTACCGCAACCTAGCTCTTATGTTGCCATATTGGATGACTTTACATATCTAGTTAGATCTATAATATTGTCATCTAACAACGAGTCATCATCATTATCAAGACTTATATCATCATAAGCCTTTTTCCAAGCCATAAAATCGTCCTTGCCGTTACATTGTGTGGAATTAAAATGCTTAAAAAAATTGCCACTTTTACCTAGTGGTTCATGTAATACCTTATAGTAATAAATGCAGGTAAAATGTAATTTTTCTTTCCGGGCTTAAAATCGATTTCGGTTTGGCAATGAAAAAAGTTTAAAACCAAACTGTAAGTTTTTTCAGTGTCACCAAATTTGAAAATTTTACGCGGAAATTTATTGTTTTTCAAGTTATGTTTAATTTCATTAATCTCTTTAACATATCGTTTAATACTTATATTTGTTAATAAAGCATTGCTTATGCTTTCGCTGCACGATGGTTGACTATTTTCAATCGAAAATATGGCTAAGGCACGATTACTTCTATCAGAATTTATTTGTTTATTTACAGACTGATTTTCTTTATCTTCTTTATTTATACTTTTTTCTTTTTTTTTTCTCAAACTCTTTACATTAGAGTCTGAACCTAATTTTCGTTTGGCGGATCTTCCATACATGTTAAAGCAAAAAATCTAAAATAAAACTTTTGTTAAGCAAATAAGCAATATTATAAAACTAGTTTAAATTATATTACATATATAAATTACTTTAGTTTATATAAGATTAAAGATTAAAATGATTTATTTTATTTATCTAACTTATTTACTATAGATAAAAAGATAAATACTTGCATCTTATATACATCTATAGCCTCATAAAAGTAACAAAAAATTATAAAAAAAGTCATTATTTCAAATGCAAACGCTAGAAGTTTATCAACTTACAAAACAAAGCAACTCAAAGTTTATCAACTTGTAAAACAGCAAATTGTAAATTGTTATTTGAAACAAGCTCATAAAGTCATTAAAAGGAATGCTACTTACTCCCTAGAGGCTTCAAGACGCGATTTCCGACACGCAAACCATAATAATTTATTTTAAAAAACAAAGTATAATGGTTAAATTATAATTTAGTGTTTTTGTTTGTTATTTATAAAAAAATATATACTTTAACAACTAATTTATATTTTACACACAAAAAGATTGCATATTTTTACGCAAAATACTCAAAAAATATGCGTATTATGAGTTGTGTATTGAGTATTCTACTCAATAAAAATGCGTACTATGAGTTGCATATTGAGTATTATACTTAAAGAAATTGCGTACGTTGAGTTGCGTATTGAGTATGATATGAGTAGCATACTCAATACGCAATACGCAAAAAAAAGTGCGTTCTGATGTATGATATATATATAAATATATATATATATATGTATATATATATATATATATATATATATATATATATATATATATATATATATATATTAATTTAAAAAAATTATAGAATTATATAACACACACTGTACAATATACCACCAAAAATTGGACCTGTCATCAAACCAGCACCAGTAAAAATTTCAAGTATTCCCTAGAAATAATTAAATATCTGATTATAAACGTAATTAGAAATTTAAGTCTTGGAACTTGGAAGTAAAATGAATAAGTTAAAATTGTTCCCTTCATCATGAGAGATAAAGAAAAAATTAATTTATTTTAATTTTGTATTCACCTTTTTCTTTTCTTTTTTTATTTACATAAATAAATTACAAAATAAAACATAAAAAATTAACTATATAAAAATTTTTGGTACCAAAAGCAGAATAGTAATATTCTTATTCAAATTTAAATGTTTATTGAAACGTTTTACATTTAATTGGCAGTTAAGAATAAAAAAATATATAAATATAAAACATAAAAAAATATATAAATATAAAAAAAGATATTACCTTATTAATATAACATGATGATGAAACTAAAGAAATACTTACCATTATACTAGCTTTGTTTTCCTTAAACACAACAGCAACTAATGCTAATTCAGCTGTTTGAGTACACGCAGTACCAAATGCTGTTGCAGATCGAATAAGAAAACAGTAAACAATAAATGTATTATGATCAATTATAAGTGAGGTGTATCTAGAAAATATAAGAGCAAATTAAAATTAGAGCACGTTTTAAGAATCTCAATTTCTGTTGCTCAAAATTATTTTGTAAAAGACAACTTAAAACTTTGTTTTAAAAAAATGAGGAAAAAAAAGTTCGTTGTTGTTATTTTTGTAAGTTTAATTTCCAGATAACAAATATTATGTGGAAATCTTACAATATGTCTAGGATATTGAAAATTAAGGTCATTGTTTTTTTTTTATCCATCTACATACCACTACTCCCAAAAAATTGATTATTTATTAATGTTGTAAACAAATAAACTGTGGAAGTAAATAAAAAGCTTCATTTATAAGTGATGGGGTATGAGATATGTATATTAGGTGGTGAAAAAGTTGATAACAAGATCAATTCAAATGGAAATGTTTCGTAAGACAGTCCAGGTTTATGGAGCCAGTAAGTCTGTCAATAGACAAATGACAAGTGAATTCTTTAAATTTGTGAGAATAAAAAAAAAAATGTAAAAAAAAAATTCATCTTAAACAACCTGGAAATAACAATTTAAACAAAAATCAGCAGAAATCATTGCTATGCTAAGATGAATAGAATTAGAGGCAAGAATTGATCATTTTATTTTATTAAATGGCTTTGTGGACCACTCTAATATATATATATATATATATATATATATATATATATATATATATATATATATATATATATATATATATATATATATATATATATATATATATATATATATATATATATATATATATATATATATATATATATATATATATATATATATATATATATTCACAAGTACCATCTGCTGCCATTTTCTTCCTTTATTCTTCTGTATCTTTCTATTTTCTTTTTGACTCTTTTCTTTAATTCCTTATTCCTAATGACAATAATAAACTGAACTCTATCACTCCTCAGATCTTTAATGAATGTCAGATCTTTCATTATACTCTCTTTGTTTCTATGTATGTCAAGATTTTGATAAATTACCTTTCCTATGTTTGTATACCTAATGTTATTTTATATTTTCTATGTATCTTCAAATTTAATTTTTTTTTTTTGTATACCATAAGCTGTCTTTTTTGTGAAGTTTACTTCTCAAGAATATTTGATTCAAAAAGTGCTGAATTCACATTTTATTTCTTCCATTTTATTTTTTTACTATTATTGTGAAGAGACAAAGTTTTCATTTTCTCACTAAGATATGCCATCTTCCAATATACAGCTTATGAAATACTTTTAATACATACCTGATTTAAAATACATAATTGTAATACCATAATATGGTAATGGAAGTGGTAGAGTACTCACTTTTTAAGCAAGAAGTTCTAAATTTGATTTCCATCATGTCCCTTGTTTGGTAGTCCCTTGTTTGTCAAGGTTCATGTTTTGGAGTCAGAAGATTGAGAACGGATTGTAATTATAAATAGAAATATATTAATAATTAATAAAAATAATAATAATTATATATAAAATTATAGAATATTGGTGCGTAAAGAATGTTTTGGTAATTAGTATCTTTTGTTAACCAAAAAGAACTTGTATACTTAATATATAATTAAGATTTACTTACCCAAATAGTTAGGACTTACTTACCCAAATAGAATCTCAGTGTATGCTTCAATAAAACAACCAATTATTAATGTGAATTTCACACCAAATTTTGACACCTAAATTTAAAAAAAATATTTATTTGAAATTTATAAAAATTATACAGCTCAAACAAAGTTATTCCAAAAATCTTTTAATAATGGAGTGTTGCCATTAACGGACAACACACTTATACAATAAATATTAGAGTTGTATAAATTATAATTTAATTTATGTCTAATTATAATTTATACTGACTTTAATTAGTATAAACAAATTAAAGTTTTATTTACCTCAAATCAACTCCAAATAAATAACCCATAAAAATTTAAGATATCTATGTACTGGAGTGTTGTTCTTAATTGACAATACTGAGTACACTTAACATTTCCAGTAATCTGTGCACTACCACAAAGTTTTATCCTTGCCCTGTTTTGTTTTTTATATCTTTATATTAATTTTGAACTTAACAGTAGTTGTAGTAGTAGTAGTAGTAGTAGTAGTAGTAGTAGTAGTAGTAGTAGTAGTAGTAGTAGTAGTCATAATCATCCTAATGTTGCAAATTTACAGCCCTAATGTTACGCTTTTTAGCCCTAATGTAACGCATTATGTAACAATCTGGCCTTTTTGCCCTAATGTTGCTAAAAAACAGCCCTAATGTTGTAAAAATGCCCTATTGTTACAAATTATCAAGCTTTAATTTTGCAAATCGTATTGTCGTAATCTTACATTTTATTTTCACGTAACATATTTCGCTGCCATTAAAGTTAAAGTTTTCACTAGCGTTTTAGCGTTGTCACAAAAATTTTATTGTAAAAATCTTGAAAAGATGTCATATCAAAAAAGCTATTCTACAAGAAGAACTGAAGTGCTAAAAATATATACATTTATGCTAGTAAGGATGTGCTATTCGTTATAAAAATAATTGATGAAACAATTTTTTCATGACAAATAGCACAAAACTTAAATTATACGTTTATTGTATTTACTACAGAATTTTATTAGAGAACTTTACTACACAAACCATGTTGGAGTTGAAACCAAGTCAGGGAATTTATTATTTATAAAAATTACTATTTATAAAAATGTATAAATAAGTTGTTTAGAATCTAGTTTTTGATATTTTGGATTATTATATATTTCAGTTTCATTCTTTTTATATGTTTAATAAAGTTTCCAGTTAAATGTTGCTGAAATATCTTTTCACAATGTTAAGGTTAATATATACAGACAAAAAATAGTCTATTTTTGTGTATGTATGTGTATATATATATGTGTGTGTGTGTGTGTTTGTGTGTGTGTGTATATATATATATATATATATATATATATATATATATATATATATATATATATATATATATATACATATATATATATACACATAATAACAAACCAAATATTCATCATTAGGTTAAAACATAAGTATTATATTTACTAATGCATTATATTGTGTCTGTATAGTTTTTTTTGTTAAACTTGTGAATTAAATTTATAAATAATAGTGAATTACATAGTTTACATACTATCAAGTAGAGGAAAAACTTAGTATTATGAATTATACTAGATTTATGTATTACACAATACAATTTTTAAAAATATACATTTTTATAGTTAACAAAATTATACATATTTATTTTAACACTACTAACAAACAAACCTCAAATATTTCAAATATATATAAATGCATTTTAAATTTTCTTATTTATTACAATCTAACTATGCAAAGTACAGTAAATTATTGATACAAAATTTTTATTACCATTTTTTTATTTCTTTCAACAAAATATGTTTAGTTCTTTAGATCTAATATTAGGTGTAAAAATAAAAATAAATGTTTTGGAATATCCATAATAAACTTTGTAATACTGATGGTAACAGATTAAGTATTGGTATTAAGTACAACTTGATTAATTTAATTTTTTTTTTTTTAATTTTACTTAAAAGTCATTAACTTCAAAAATGTTAACATGTGTTTTGTTATTTGTGTCAAAGTTTGAAAACTATTTATTACTATATACTACTCTAACCTACAAAGTTTGCTAACTATTTATTATTATATACTACTCTAACCTAGTGTTTCAAAAATTTAGTTAAAAAAAGTTAGATTACAGTTAAGTTTAGAAAAAAACAAAAATAAGATTATCTTGGAATTTTTTCTCAAGGATATCCTTGAAGATTGTTCTTTGCTCCTTTGAGTTCCAGCCCTCCATTGCACAATTTAAAACTTGAAGATCTTCTTCAGGATTTATTGTTTCAAGGGTTATTCTTAATATTTTTAAGGAATTACATTTTTTAATATGCCATTTTCAAAAAAAATTTATACTATCAAATTTTGTAGGAAAGGGTGTATCAATTTTTGATACAGGTCAATTTTTGTGACCTGTATCAAATTCCTACCTCCTAGTTTTTGGTATACAGGAGCTCTAAAAGTATAAAAAAGTTTATGAACTACTAATAGGAAAAAAAATTAAGACTTTTCTTAAGAGGAACAATCATTTTTGAACCTGAAGCCCTTAGGTATAATGGTGGCAAGGATTCTGGGATTCCAGGACTCTGGGCTTAAAAACAATAAGTCATTGAATCTCATGAATTTTTTACTTATAGCAAATCATAAGTCAACAACATGTTTAGAGTTTCTGGACACTACAGTCCTGGAAACAATAGAGATATAAAGTCAGTGTTTTTTCAGGACTCTGCATCCCTGTTTTAAATGTTGCAACTTATTGTTTAGATCTGGACAGCTAATAAAAGAAATTTCAGATTTTTTTAGTCTTTAAAGCAGTTTATTTATGTTGATTTTTTAAACTTATTTTTCAATTAATTTTTTAAATTAATTACTATTAGGTAACTTAAGATGTTTTTTATTTTTAAGTTGACTTTAATTTTCTAATAAACTATCTATTCCAGCTTGAAGCAACCTAATACCAAAAATCCTAATTAAAAAATGATTAAAATTATTGTAGGTGGCAAACCTTTTTTATACTTTTTTGCACTTTGTGATATATCAGGCATTGAATTGCGCTATGATTATCAAGATGATAAAAGTGTATGGTGGAGAAAGCAGGTATTTTTCGGTGATATAACTTATTGTAATGAGAACTTTTCAATAATAAATAATAATAAGTATGATCAGGGACAAACCCAGAAATATTTTAGTACTGCTAGTGTGTATTCATAAGTATCATTTATTCTAAATAGATATTGAATGTTGTTTCAAATCCAATACCTAAGAATATTTCTGGTTAATATAATTGCAAATACCATTATAGATATTTGTGAATCGACTCCTAAATGTGTTAAATGCTGGTAAGAAGTCAAAAATTGTTCCTGTACTCAATAAAGAATATGCATATAATTATATTAATTTTATAAATGTATATAATTATGTATATAAATTATATTAATTTTTAACTACTTGAAGCTGGAGTTTAGGTAAAAATTAAGCTGCCCAAACTACTATATTAGTGTCAATATAGGCCTGTGAAGGCCCTGGATATGTCACAAAGAGGGTTTAACTTCTGGTAAAACTGAATTAGATAACATTAACCTAATTTATAATATGATATTCCTATTAAACTCTGAAATTGTTACTGATGATATAATTTAGTTCCGAAACCTTTCATACTTTTTGATATTTTATCTAAAAATTTTTGATATCTTTTTGTTGTTGATATTTTATCTAAAAATTTGTTTTCTAAATCAATTATTACTAGTAAGGTAAGTTTTTTAAATACTTCTACATGCTTTATTAAGAAATATTGTAGTACTTGCTTATCCTGTGTTCATGCAGGTAAAATTGAACTTTCTTCAAGAAAGATAAAAAATGATGCATTTCTGTGTTTTTTCTGTTTAGCAATGAAAAAGATCAATAAAAATAATTGAACCTAATAAAAACTGTTTTTTTATTCAGCACAAAATAAATAAAGCATTCTTATACCTTGCTAGATTTTTTAGAAAAACCTCACAAGATATGTTGGTGCTTTATTTATTTGCCTAATTAACTTACACTTTTCACTTTTTTTAAACTTTTTAATACAACATACCATGGTCATAAAAACATGGTTGTAAAATACTTTATTTTTAATTTGTTAAATTTAATAATGATATGTTAATGTTTTGCAACTGATGTGCAGAGCTTCCATCATCATTATCATCATCATCATTATCATCATCATCATCATCATCATCATCATCATCATCATCATCATCATCATCACCATCACCATCACTATCACCATCACCATCACCATCACCATCACCATCACCATCACCATCACCATCACCATCATCATCATAACATCATCTATGTTATCTAAGGTAACAAAGTTTACCTTTACCTTGACAAAACCTTTTCTTGTTCATGTTATCCTTGGTTAAGTTATGTTACCCTATCCTTTTTCGCCTCCACATCGGCTTTTCAATAATTAAATCTTATCTATTATTAATTTATTCTTAAGTATTAATTGTTTTGTCAAAATTAATGCATAAAGTAATTAAGAATAAGTTTAATTGAACATTATTTTTAATCCTGATTTATATTTGAAACAGCATATATCACCTCACTATATGATTTTAAAAACATCTGATAGGTTTAATTAATTTTTAAAAGATTACAACTTAAAAAAATATACTTATACCTAATTTTTTTTCAAAAAGTAGACAACTAATTATGGTTAATTATGACAGGCTTGAAACTGAAAACAAAACTGCTGTCAAGAAAAATAATAAGATCTTAATTGAAGACATAGCAGTAGCAATAACATTGAACATGTCACTATTCTTTGGACCCCAGTTAACTGGCTGTCTTCTTTAGTCAATTTGTATATTGGGCGGTATTTTTTTAAATAATTTAACAATAATATACTTCTCACACATATACAGTCTCTTACACAAATAATAACACAAATCTTAAATAAAATACAAGGATGAAGTTAAACTAAGATTATAAACAAAAAAATATATTAAAGAGCAATATTGCGATTTACTAATATTAGAGGCTGTTAATGTCTATAGGTGTGATGGTGTAGTGCATTAGTAAGTTCCATGTAGTCGTCTGGTATGGAGTTGATATTTTTTTGTATGGTGAAATTTTATATACTTAAATAAGTATATTAGATTCCCATGGGTAAAACGACGCTGAACTCGCCTTACAACATGGTAAAACAACGCTGAACTCTTTAGATAGTGTTCCTAAAATAAAAGTAACATGGAAAATACTGAACACTGTACTGAGTGAAACTTTTATTTTGAAACTATCATTCTCTCCATCTTTTGTTTTGATTGCTGTTATGACAGTTTCAAATATAATAGTTCATACTAATAACTGTTGCCAGTCAAACTACCATAAAAATAGATTACCACTTTTAATACTATTGACAGCTTTTTAAAGTTAAAAAAAATGTTATAGAGATCTTTTAATTCCAAAAATCTTTTTTGAACTTGCCTGACAACAAATACTGCATCTCTTAAAAATTAATTTAACACAGAATCTAATTCTTCATCTTCTAGGAAATTAATATTCTAAAAAATTCTGAATGTATATTAGATTACTAATAATGTTTAAAATGTTTTTGCAAGCTGTGCACAGCTTAAGGTAAAATATATTTTGTTATAGTATGCTTAAAAGTAAATTTTCTTCATTAATGTAAAATGTATTTTAGATTATTTTATAATTTTAAATTTTTTTATTCTACAGGAAGCATCTGAAATATTTACATTAGGTATAAACTTAAATTAATATTTTATCCAAATAAAACATTTTAATTATTTTAGCAAAAATCAATTTAATGTCACTTTTTTTTAGAAACTTTGTCTAAAAATGAGTTAAGTTTAGTACCAATTATAGTAAAGATGTTGAAAAATTGAATGATGAGGTTTTTTTTACCCTTTAGTTTTTAAATTTGTACATTTATTTTTTATAATTTAAAGAGTTTAAAGTTTTTAATACCAGCTTTCAATTAAAATTTATCATTTCTGGGAGGTTAATATTTGTACATTTGTACAAATAATGTTTACATAATAAAAACCTCATTTGTATGCAAAAAAAAATGTTAAGATCTTTTAATTTTTTTCTTCATTGATATAGCAGTGTAATCATGTGGATATAATAGGTTCCTAATGTTAAAGCACGACTATCTGGGTTGTGGGTTCAATTCCTCTCATGCAGCAAAAAAGTATTTTGGCATTTATTGCAGTTTATATATAGCCAATATTGTAAATCAATATTTGTTATATATATATCAAAATTTTATATTGGTGCAATATTGTCAACAACATTTAGCCAACCATGACATAAATATTGGATCAATATTGCACCAATGTTGCTTGCTACTAGGAAACTTAATCACAACTCTTCCTCTCATTTCTTGTAGTCTGGTCACTGTTTAATAATATTATTGCAACATAGCAATAAAGATGCTACATAACATTTTTATTGTTAGGTAGCATTGTTATAATTGTTAAATACTGTAACTCATTTTAAAGACTAAATGTAGCAAATAAAATATAGCAAAAATATATAATCTTTTCTGAACTAAAAAGTGAAAAATAAACTTTAATCTAAATTTAATAGCCCAGTAAACGAAAGATTTAGAGGTCAGTTTCAAAATGAATTTTGTACAGACCTGTTGATCTTTAGTTTACTGGACTATTAAATTTAAATTAAAAAGTTTATTTTCTGGATGTTTATAGGATATTTATTTTACTATTGAAAAATGTGAGGGGGTTAAACTCAATAAGGTATATAGCTTTGCAATGTAAGTGATCTTTTATTAAAAAAAAAATTTTTTAACTTCTAAATTTTTTGAAGTTTACAAGTTTTTTATTCATATTTTATTATTAAAAAATTGTTTAAATAGCTTTTACACTTTTACTTATTGCACGAAACAAAAATGGTGGTTCCAAAATGGTGGTTCCAAAATGGTGGTTCCAAAATGGTGGTTCCCAAATGGTGGTTCCATAAGGTATAAATTTTAAAACTTTTGTAACTAATTCAAAACTTTATATAATATATTTTATTAGTTGGAAATAATTACAAAAGCATTTTTTTAAAGCTTATTAAGAGATTGATTCTGCTTAACCGCACTGCATTTCATCTGGCAAAGAAATATTAGCACCAGAGGTTTGAGGATTTTTACCTTAATTAAAACTTTGACTGCCAGTAGATTTTTGTACCAGTTTTGCAGTTTACTTATTTTTAATTAGGAAATTTTAAAACCAATTAGGGATATCTGGTGCTCTAATAATCTAACAATCCTTTTTTTATTTTTATGAAATATATCATTTAAAAAAATTTATTGATTTATAGACTTTTTTTATGTTTTGAACTTTCTGGAATTTTTGAAATGATTTATTTTATATAGTAACTTAATAAACATTAATGCTAATAATTGCCTTTTATAAAGAATGAGAAAACCCAAATTACTCTAAAGATTGTTCATTTATCCAAGATATTTGAAATTAATGAGGTATGTATAAAACAGCAATCTTTTTAAATGGCTATGTTAACAACATATCAATTTAATATAGCAAAAGAATGATTATTACAATGTTAAATATTTAGTGGTTTTTAAACAATTTTAAAATAAATGCATATATAAAAGGTTCATATTAAAAAACAAGTTGCAAAACTTATCAACAAAGTAAATCATATATATCATGCGTTCAAATAGTTTTTTATGTGTTTTTATGTCAACAACAGACCTAAAAACAAAACAAAAAAATTAAAAACATTTGATAAAACTTTAAGATTTCACATTTAAGACAATCATTTATAAATTTTTGAGGAAGATTTAAAAGCTAAAAAAACAAACATAAAATAATCAAATTTATAACATTTAACTTAAAAAAAAAATAAAGATTATGTTGGATGAACTAATAACTCAACAAGAATGACTAGGAATTTAAAAACACTTGAAAAATGTAAATATTTTTATTGTGTTTCGCAGATGTTTGTGATCTACTTTGTGGAAAAAACTACTATGTTTAAAAATTAAAAGTTTTTGCAACTTGTAAAATAAAGGTCTATTTAAGATAGATTAATCATTTAAAATAGAATAACTATATTACCTTGTAATAATGATCAATCAATTTTGTATTATTACCTGTAACTGGCTTTAAAAGCTTTTCTTTTATACCCTATTATATAGAAGTTTTTTTATTGACAAATTAATTACTTATCTTATGGAAGAAATGACATTTAAAGAGTTTTGAAAATTATATTTGTTTGTAATCAAGCCTTACTAACTTAAACTGGTCTAAACTAAATCCTCTGGTAACTTAATTGATAAAAATAGCTGTTTTTACATATCTCATCAATTATAAATTCCTTGGACAAGTTTTCATTCTTTGGAGAAATTTGG
The DNA here is from genome assembly GCF_038396675.1 of Hydra vulgaris. NCBI lineage: Eukaryota > Metazoa > Cnidaria > Hydrozoa > Anthoathecata > Hydridae > Hydra > Hydra vulgaris. The sequence continues at coordinate 35,060,683 of NC_088923.1, forward strand.
ACTTTCTCATTCTTTATATAAGAAAAATTTACAAATTAAGTTAATAAGTTAAAAAATATATTTCAAAAATTCCCAAAAATTGTTTAAAAATTAGTGAGTGTCATCAGGATAAATATTTAAACCATTATTAAGGTGGTTTTCATTAATGAGACTAGTGACATAAATTGATAGCCAGCTAAATCGTACCAAAATTTACTTTGATTTGACAAAATTTAATTTGATTTTAAATTTACTTTGATTGACAAAATTTAATTTGAATTTAAATTATGTCAGGTAGTTTATGGTTTTTTTAAAATTTATTAACATAAAAAAAAAGAATATCATATTTTTCACATCAAGTTATAAGTAAAATTTGTCATTAAGGTTGCACATACTTTAGTTCAATGTCACTCTTCTGGCTTTTCTTGAGGCAAATTCACTAATGACATCATTAAAATCAATGTTGTTTGCCACTCCATTTTCAATTGAAATTATACCCAAACTAGACAAATGTTCTTGGCCCATTGTTGACCTCATATAGTGTTTTATGAGCTTAAGTTTACTGAAACTTCTCTAACACATAGCAACTGTGACTGGTATGGTGAGGAAGATGCGAATAGCAATTGCTGTGTTGGGATAAGATCGGTCAAAGAATATTTATGAATGAGCTGCAAAATGTCAATCGGGCTAGATTTTTCAAAGTTATACATCATTGCAGCAGCGTGAAATTTAAAGCTTGCCATTTCTGACTGGAAATCGGAAGAATCTAAATCTGCCTTGTAAATTTGAGATAAATTTGCAGCTTTTTTCTTGAGTTCATCCACTGAACTTTTAGAGATTGAATGCCCACTGAGGAAGTCAAAATCAGAGGATACAGCAGACATACCTTAAACTGCCACTCAATTTGTGTAATAATGCTGTCAAACACAAGGTTGCACTGAGATCCGAATTCTGTTTCTACTGTGAGAAGGTGAGAGTCATCTTCAGCTTCATAAAGTGCCATCCGCTTCACTTTGCGCTTCCTCTTGATTGGAAAGCCACCATCAATTCCGCTCTGGTTAGCTTTTTCTGTGGCATCTTTGATAATCTTGTCCACCCCAACATCTCGAAGATTCTGAATGGAAGCCTTCAATCCTTTCATTTTTTTTGCGGCAATGTCAATTGAAATAGTTTTTGATTGAAGCAGTTTGTTTCCCCGGTCAATTAGAGAAAGAATTTGACACCAGAAATCCAACAAACACAAAAAACTGAAATCAAGTTGAATGAGAAGTTCTTTTGCACTGCTAACTGTGACAGCATTTGTCATGGGATTGTGGATAATGGATTCCAAAACTTGAAGAACAACTTTGATTTGTCTGTGCAATGGTGTGATTGCTTCTTTTTTGGCAGACCATTTTGAATTCGAGGAGATAAGTAGGATGTTGTGGTTTTTTTTTGCTTTAATGGACGCAATGTGTTCAGCCACTAAAAGATAATAATGGCTAATCAACTCAATTAAGCTCAGAAAAGCTTACTGTTTTGTTGACCGATGTCTTCTGTTGTTCCCCGAAGGGCAAGATTGTTCTTGGTACAGAACAAAATTGCATCAACAATTTCAAGATGTCTCTTCACTTTTTCATCTCTTCACTGATAACTCTCTGCAGATCAGAATCCAGGGTCTTTCCTTCCTTGAGGTTTTTTTCAAGAGTTTTCCAATCAGAATAGCATCTTTGGTGTTCATTGCTGTTTTCATGGTCAAGAATTCTTGGGTTTAGTTTTTTCCAGTCACAAAACCCTTTGGAAATTTCTGAGAAATCGTTTTTGTTGTTAAAAATAACAAACAGCAAAAACAAAATAAAGAGTCTTCTTTGTTGCTGTACTGCAGCCAAGTGAGAACAAATTTTTCACCATTGGGATGAACTTTTTCATACTATTTTGAGCTGAAGTGTTGCATTCTGTTGTCAAAATCACACAGCGTGTTTGGGAAAAATTCTCTTCTGTCTTGCTCTGGCCCATGCTCAATCAAAAAGCATCTTGTTTTGTCCATTATTTTAGGTCATGTTGCTGGATCCCTGTGTAGAAAATTTTCTTCTGAGACCACTGGAATTTCTGAGATTTCTGAATGAAGTTCATCCTCATTCATTTCAGCTGGGCCTGAAAGCTGGGCATTTTCATCTCCCTTGTTAGTTCTGAATCAGTTCTGCAAAATTCTTCTTGACTTTGCCTGATGAAAATCTCCTCTTCAATTATTTACAAATGATGATCTGAACTTCAATACAAATATCCGCAATTAACTTCAATACAAATATCCGCTGAAATAATTTGTTTTTTGAAACAGTTTTGTAGTTTCTCTACACTTTCTTGGGGCTGTTTTCTTTTCTTCTTAAATTCAGCACCAGATAATTTTTTGGTTCGATTCATAATAGAATCATAATGTTCAAAAATGAGCTATAATATTTAGGAGTTTGTGTCAAGAGGCAGAATTTTAATAATTTTCTTATCAGCAGCAGCGACACCATGAAAATTTGTTTCATAAACTGATTATTGTTATTTTAATTTATTAAAATTTGCGCCCTCCCAATATTGGCACCTCAAGCCGCAGCCCGGCTGGCCCCGCCCTTGGTTCGGCCCTGTATATATGTATATGTATATTTATATATATATATATATATATATATATATATATATATATATATATATATATATATATATATATATATATATATATATATATATATATATATATATATATATATATATATATATATATATATATATATATATATATATATATATATATATATATATATATATATATATATATATATATAGATATAGATATAGATATATATGTATATATACATGTATATATATATATATATATATATATATATATATATATATATATATATATATATATATATATATATATATATATATATATATATATATATATATATATATATGTATATATATATATATATGTATATATATATATGTATATAAATATATACATATATATATTTATATATATATGTATGTATATAAATATATATATATATATATATTTATATATATATATATATATATATATATATATATATATATATATATATATATATATATATATATATATATATATGAATGTATGTATATACGCACACACAAATATATGTATATATACATTTGTGTATAATGAAGTTTACAGAAATAATACAATGATTTAAATTTAAATTGTTAATATTCTATTTCTTTATGCTAATAAATTTAAAAAAAACCATAAACTACCTGACATAATTTTAAATCAAGTAAAATTTGGTACGATTTAGCTGGCTATCAATTTATGTCACTAGTCTCATTAATGAAAACCACCTTAATAATGGTTTAAATATTTTTCCTGATAACATCCACCAATTTTTAAACAATTTTTGGGAATTTTTGAAATATTTTTTAACTTATTAACTTAACTTGTAAATTTTTCTTATATAAAGGTTGAGAAAGTCCAAATTTCTCCAAAGAATGAAAACTTGTCCAAGGAATTTATAATTGATGAGGTATGTAAAAAACAGCTATTTTTATCAATTAAGTTACCAGAGGATTAAGTTTAGGCCAGTTTAAGTTAGTAAGGCTTGATTACAAACAAATATAATTTTAAATGCTTTTAATTTTAAAAACTTTTTAAATGTTTCAGCTTGTTTCTCCGAGCAGCAGCCTTGTTCGTCAAGGTTCGTGTTTCGGAGTTATAGAGTTGAGAGCAGTTATAACCACTATTAAGTAGCCTCCTTATCTGTAGTGGCCTTCTCGGCCTTGAGGAAGTGAATAAAAAAAAAAAAATGTCATTTCTTCCATAACATGAGTAATTATTTTGTCAAAAAAAAAAAAAAAAAAAAGAATTTATATATTGAAATTTTGTTCCTCATTTCGTGTTTTAGAAGTTTTTTTATTGCATTATTCTCTATAGTTATTTTTGTTTTTGTTGTTTCAAATTTAATTGTTTAATAAATGTTTGATTCGTCTGTTTTATCACTTTACTTCCATATATTAGGATATAAAAGAAAAGCTTTTAAAGCCAGTTACAGGTAATAATACAAAATTGATTGATCATTATTACAAGGTAATATAGTTATTCTATTTTAAATGATTAATCTATCTTAAATAGACCTTTATTTTACAAGTTGCAAAAACTTTTAATTTTTAAACATAGTAGTTTTTTCCACAAAGTAGATCACAAACATCTGCGAAACACAATAAAAATATTTACATTTTTCAAGTGTTTTTAAATTCCTAGTCATTCTTGTTGAGTTATTAGTTCATCCAACATAATCTTTATTTTTTTTTTAAGTTAAATGTTATAAATTTGATTATTTTATGTTTGTTTTTTTAGCTTTTAAAATCTTCCTCAAAAATTTATAAATGATTGTCTTAAATGTGAAATCTTAAAGTTTTATCAAATGTTTTTAATTTTTTTGTTTTGTTTTTAGGTCTGTTGTTAACATAAAAACACATGAAATCGAGAACACCTGAATTGCAAGAATAAAAGATTCCGATTTAACATCTAAACCTTAATCTTATCTAAACCTTGGGCTAAACATTAAATGTAAAGTTTTGTAAATAGTACAAAAATAGTACAAAAAAAAGATGTTATATAAATCTTACAGAGTACAAAGACTTAGGAAGAAACTACTCTAACTTCCTTTTGAAAATCTGAAACCTTTTATTATAATAAAATAGCTTTTTACGTGAGTTATGATTTTTTTCCAAACCAAATCAGAACTAATCAACATAAAAAAATTTTCAATGTTTGCATGTTTCCGTCTTAAAACAACCCTATTCCCTTTGCGTTGGTGATGTTATTTTGATACATTTTACAAAACAATATTTTTATTAAGATATATAAGTAATTTAATATAACTGGTCTGTACAAATGATTTGCTTAAAGGGTGTTACTAAATTATGTACGAAGGTATGAGGAGAGGGTAACCCATAATTTAAGTGAAGAAGTTAAGTTCAGAAAAAATTTATTAAAAGTTTTTATTTTGATTGTTTCGAAGGGTCTCGATTTTTTAATAAATAGTGTGTACATACAAATTGAGGTAGAGGGTTGTTTGCATGCAGGTAAGTACTAGAGGAAAGTGGAGTCCGAAATAAGTAGTTTATGAATGCCCCTTTACTAGATACACAGCATTAAATACTTAATTGGCAAGCTTCCCCATTTCACAAATTTACAGTATAGATGTGTTAAGCTTATTGATTTTGTCTAGCATGCCAAACTTGTCAAATAGTTTCAAGTTAAAAAGTTTTCAATCAAAAAAATGAAAAAACTATATTACAGTCTGAAAAAATAATTAGAAGCAAAAATAAGAAAGAAAATTTCCAATATTTTATTACAATGTGCATTTCTAATGTACTCAACGTTTCCAACAAGTTTACACAAGAGGAACAAAAGCGTAATATTTTTTGACTCATTATATTAGTGTAGCTTTGTGTATTTTATATACTTGGTGGTACACTATATTAGTGTACTTTGTGTACACTGTATTAGTGTAGCTATATTAGTGTAGCTTGTAACTCACTATATCAATGTAGCTTTATTTTAACTCACTATATTAGTGTAGCGCTTAGGTTGATTTTTGTTACATTTAAGAGACGCGACTGTTAAATTAGCGTTGGATGAGGGTTCAAATCCTTATAACGGATAAACTTTATTTTTTTTTTTTTTTTCTTATTAGACATTAGAAAATATCAAACTTTTGAATATTTAAGTTTCAAAGTAATTAAGTTAGGATTATATAACTTTGAAACTTCAATCTTTTCTAAATTCTATAAAGTGAAACACTTTTAAATTGAAATAAAGACATTAATTTTTTGCTTCTACTTTTTCTGTTTTTTTCTTTTTTTTATATTTATTTTATCATTCTTTAAGACTTTTATTTTTTTAGTTTAGTTTAGTTTGTTTTTTTAGGTTTTATTTCTCTTTTCAGTTTATGGTTTGTTTATTTTTATTTTAGTTTAAGTTTACAATTGTTTATTCTGCGCATTTTTAAACACTCTAATTTTCAAAAATTGCAAAGAGCCATGGCCAACAAAAAAAATAAAATATTTGGCACACTATATAGGCGTGGTCATATATAGCAGGCCTTGTTAAGAAGCGCTACGCAGCTCGCATTTTGCTTGCGAAAAGGCGATTTGCCTACGCGTTCAGCAGTTTTGCGCTACGCAAAAACTTTTATCTTTTAGAATATTTAAATTATCTTTTGATGTTGTTAAGATGATGTTTATTCAGAAGAAATAAAGTCGTAAGTAAAAGCATTTAACTGCAATTGTAAACTAATAGATTTTTTGTTAAAGAAACAGTTTGTTTAATAATTTTTTTGTTGTTGTTAAAAATTAGTTTAAAAAAATAGACTGTTTTAAGTTTTATCTTAAGGAATTAAATATATAAATTCCTTTTAAATATAAAAATTATTTTTAGTCATAATAAGTTTAAAAAATGCACGATTTATTTTGATGTAAATATTTTATTAATAAGATATTTTGTTTATTGTTAATTCAATAACGTAAAGTTTTAATGACGTTCATTTAATTTATGAAAATAAATTATGATCACGAATATGTTATCGGTAACTGATAAATAACAAAAAAAAAACTTTATTGTTTAAAAACATTATTAAAAAGAGTTCACAAATTAAATAAGAAAAAATGTAATTAAATTAAATAAGAAAAAAAATAAGAAAACATAAAATTAAATAAGAAAAAAAATAAGAAAAAATAAAATAACCAAAAACCAAATATAAAATCATAAGAAAATAAACAAATATTTTACGTTTCATGAAAAAAATATTTTTCTCAAAATAAAATTTAGTTCATATTTTAATAAGAACTTAGATTTTATTTGTAACTTTTGTTATAGTGAGAAAAAAACAAACTGTTTGTATGATTTTTAACGCGTTAATAAAATAACTTTAATTACAATGCGGTACTTGAAAAGACGCTAGTGACGCAATATAACTTCTAACGATGCAAAATATATTTGCTGAGTTGAGTTACTTAGAAATGCGCTACGCGTTTTCGCTACGCAGCGAAATCTCGTAACAAGGCCTGATATAGTGTGCGACTGCACGTCTTTCCTGAGAAGGCTTGATATATACATACATACATATACATATACATACATACATATATCAGGCATACATATACATACATATACAGGCATACATATACATACATACATATATCAGGCCTTATTAAGAAGCGTTACGCAGCTAGCATTTTGCCTGCGAAAATGCGATTTGCCTACGCGTTCAGCAGTATTGCGCTACGCAAAAACTTTTATCTTTTAGAATATTTAAATTATCTTTTGATGTTGTTAAGATGATGTTTATTCAGAAGAAATAAAGTCGTAAGTAAAAGCATTTAACTGCAATTGTAAACTAATAGATTTTTTGTTAAAGAAACAGTTTGTTTAATAATTTTTTTTGTTGTTGTTAAAAATTAGTTTAAAAAAATAGACTGTTTTAAGTTTTATCTTAAGGAATTAAATATATAAATTCCTTTTAAATATAAAAATTATTTTTTGTCATAATGGTTTAAAAAAATGCACGATTTCTTTCGATGAAAATATTTTATTAATAAGATATTTTGTTTATTGTTAATTCAATAACGTAAAGTTTTAATGACGTTCATTTAATTTATGAAAATAAATTATGATCACGAATATGTTATCGGTAACTGATAAATAATAAAAAAAAAAAACTCTTTATGGTTTAAAAACATTATTAAAAAGAGTTTACAAAATAAATAAGAAAAAATTTATTAACAGTTAATAAAATAACCAAAAACCAACTGTAAAATTATAAGAAAATAAACAAATATTATTTTACGTTTTATGAAAAAAATATTTTTTTCAAAATAAAATTTAGTTCATATTTGAAAAAAATAATAAAAATGATTTTTCAAATAGGAACTTAGATTTTATTTGTAACTTTTGTTATAGTGAGAAAAAAAAAACTGTTTGTATGATATTTAACGCGTTAACAAAATAACTTTAATTACAATGCGGTACTTGAAAAGATGCTAATGACGGAATATAACTTCTAACAACACAAAATATATTTGCTGAGTTGATTTACTTAGAAATACATTATGCCTTTTCGTTACACAGCCAAATCTCGTAACAAGGCCTGATATATATATATATATATAAATATATATATACATATATATATATATATATATAAAATATATATATATATATATGTATATATATATATGTATATATATATATATATATATATATATATATATATATATATATATATATATATATATATATATATATATATACACACATATATATATATATATATATATATATATATATATATATATATATATATATATATATATATATATATATATATATATATATATATATATATATACATATTCCAGTAACTTCCAACTTTAATTAGTGGTTGCTTGCAGCCTGGTTGGAAGTGAAGATGTTTAAATATATATATATATATATATATATATATATATATATATATATATATATATATATATATATATATATATATATATATATATATATATATATATATATATATATGTATATATATATATATATATATATATATATATATATATATATATATATATATATATATATATGTATATATATATATATATATATATATATATATACATATATACATACATACACATATATATTTTTTCTGAAACATAGATCACTTCATGATTGCAGAATAAGGGCTGACCTAATTCAGCCTAAATCACCTGCCCAATTGATAAAGTGACTTTTCATTTCCTTCAGACCCAATCCAACAGTAAAGTACAATCTTCATAAACACAATCAGCATCAACTAGCAAAAAAATGTTTTGAATACTTTTTTACAAACAGTGACAAACAACTGGAATATTCTTTCTCAGTAAACAGTTAATTTACCATCATAAATGTCTTTAAAGAATTCATATCTTAACTATCTTAACTAACTGCTTATACTTGTTCCTATAGCTGTAGCATACCTGTGTTAATATAAAAAACCCTGATGGAGCGCTTCTTTGTCAGTTCAGATTATACTTTTCACAAGATATATTTGTTTGTGCATTACATTATATATTCTTCGATGAAAAATGATAAAACAGTGATTATTTTTGTATACTTTTATGTACAAAATACTAAATATATATTACTACTCATTTCTTATACCAATTGTTAAATAATGACTTACAGACTTTCCAATGAGAGGTGCTATAAAAAACACCACCAGAGCAAAAATGGAAAATATTAATCCAGATATTGTTTGACTTACTCCTTTGGTTTTAGCCTAAAAATTTAAAATATATAGAGTTTATGTCTGTTCAATAAAAATGTATATTTTTAAACAATTTACGTATATTGCCATTACCTGCAAACATGCTATTATGTTATTTATACTTTTATTAAATATTTCTCTAAATAGTAAATTTTATAATTGGGTGGGTTTATATTTATATAATGGTAACTTGATTAATCTTCACCATACATGTCAAAAACACCTATTAACTTTATGCCCTTAAAATAACTTATTACCTTTTCAATAATCAACATGTTATTATTGCCTAGTCACCTTGTGAAAAATATTTTGCTGAGAACAAAAGTAATAAAGTAAAGAAAATAATTTGTCTAATAAATAAAACATTTGTTCTTTAAATCTACTGTAAATGTAAAAGTGAAAAATACAGCCCTGAAAAGTTTCAAAAAGGTTTTTTTTTAATGGTATTCTGCTACTTTTTAAAATTCTTATTATTTATTTTATTATGGTTACAACCCACTCTTTGAATCTAAACACATTGAAGAAAAAAGTTGCTGCAAGGAAAAAAAATTGAGCATGATACTAGCAGGTACATGTGGGGATTACTTAAGAAGCATGCACTCCACCACTACACCACTAGTGCATTTCTTTTACATGAAACTATTCTGTATTAGGTAAAAATTTTATGTAAAAAGAGGATGTTATTTCACCCACCCTCTAAACAATAAAACTTACTTTATTTCATTGATTCATTGTTGATACCTGAATAAAGTTATGTTGCAGTAACAGAGAAGTCATTATTTGTGATGATAACTTTCCCTTTCTCATTTTCTAACAAATTTTTTAACTGTTGTTATTGGCATTTATCCAATATCAACAGTTATATAATAACTTATAATTATTATTATTATAACAACAGTTAACAAAGGATTACATTTTCAGTCAAATATTTATGTAATTTTAAACAACAATCCTTTATAGGTTAAATGATTAACATTATGGTAACCTCTACTTTAACCAAAACTTACCACTTTTTTTTTACATCAAAAATTAAATTTAAAACTAATTAATGATCTAACTTATTTCATTATTATACATGTTTGTAATATATGTACATATTTGGGGGGAAATATCTACTATAGATATATAGTAGATATATATTTCCCCTAAATCCATTCGGTTTTTTTTTGGAAGAAAAAAAAGAAAAAGATTGCTGCCCTAAACCTTTAATTGATATAGAAGCAACTCCTATGTTCTCCTAAGTTCTCCCTATAACAGACGATGAATGTACAGAAGCAACTTTTATCTTCGACTGTGCCAAACTCATTTTAATTTTTAACCATTGTTTTAATGCCAATCTTGTTAATACTTTTTAATGAGTGCGCTAATAATTTTCTCTTTAAATTTTTTTACTTTTTTTAAATTTCTAATTGATTCATAAGAAAAAAAAACAAATTGACAAATAATTGACATTATAATTATTTTATTAGATCTCACCTTTTATTTAAAAAAAAAATTAGTCCAATTTTAAAATTAGTTTTTGGTTTATATTCATTTGAAGTTGACAACAATAAAAAAATTATGAGTGCCCAAATACTTTCTGTAAGCACATTTAGTAAAATAAATATTATTATATAGGTAAATATAAATATATTAGGTAAAATTTTAAAATTTTGGGACAATTTTTGCATGTTTTTTATGATTTTTTTGCACAAATTAGTGTTGACCCTTTAATTTCAATTCCTAATAATATATTATGTACCCTTTAATACCCTTTAAAATTATTTACGTTTATTTAAAGAAGACAACAAACAAAATACAATTTAAATTAAAAACATTTGAACTTAATAATGACAACTCTTTCATGTAAAATGACTGCAAACAAAAACTTATATCTAAAATACTAAACAAATTACCAAAGTTAAATATACTTTTATTATGTGATAGATTTGTAAAGGAGTAATAGAAACAAAGTACTAAATGTTTTATTCAAAGAAAAAAAAAATTCATTCTTTTAGAGTTAAAATAGAGTTTCAATGAAAAATAAATAGAGCTTCAATATAAATCAATATAATTTTATACTGACAAAACCGACAGTTTTTTACTCCTTTTTTCTAATACATCTTACTCATCAATAAGCTCTTGTCTTCTTTTCAACCCTGTTTCAATTTTACACTGGGCTTGCTGAAGTTCATTTCTTGTGCTATTTTTTTGAAGCAAAACGTTTTTTTAAATCACTATTTCCTTCAAAAACTAAATTGTCAGCAAGTGATAGACCTCTTTTATATGCAAAACAAACAAACTTTTACTTTATGCATTAATAAAAAAAAAAAATCAAAATTCAATACTAATCACATCAGTAAAACATTTTTTTATGAAGTGTAGTATAACTTACTAGTTGAATGGATGTAAAAATAGCTAATAGCCTCATGTGGCAAGCAAAAATTTCGACAAATTTGTCAAAATTTCTTATTGCCACATGAGATTTCTGGAGACTCTGAATAATAAGACTTGACTTTTGTGCCAATATCAATCAACTATTATGGTTTTGAAAGTTTTTGAGTCAACCACATCATTAATCATTAGCAACTCATTAATAGATTTTATGGAATTGCTGCCATTATTAACATATAAAAGCTTAGTTTTGATAAACTTGGACATTAGTGCAAAAAGAATTTTTGACATTTTCAGAATAAATCAGGTAAATTCTTAGTTTAATTGATTGAAATATTTTTAAAAATATGTCAAAGTCATTTGCTATGAAACCAATAAAAAAAAAATATAAGGCATTGATATTTGATTTTGCATTATAAAATATTTATAAAGACTCTTGTGTTGTTCTAAAATCTGAGAACATATTCTTCTGAGTGTCATCTATCTTGTAAAAGAATATCTTTGAATAAAGTGTAAAAAGATCTTCTATCTGTTGATAGTCTGATCTTCCTGCAACAGAAAGTTTAAAGAAAAAGTTACCCTCAATTGCAAATAAGTCAATGAAGAATTTTAAAACATTAACTCCTGCTCAAATGCAATATGAACTATATGCAGGGGGTATAAGCCTATTGATAAAATGTTTGTATTCAAACTTTTCATTTTAAATGTCTCAAACTTAATATTTACATTGGGACCATCAATACCGATATGGAGCATAAACTTTATGTTAAGCTTAACTTTCTCTACAAGCTCAAGATAATGTTCTAACAACTTTTCAGCAGTACAATGGTCTACCATGACAGTTCCACAGTATGCAACTTTAATCCACTTGTGCTTTTTAGGCCAATATTGTACATAACCATCATACTGTTAATTAACTTGTTAAGTTAAATATTCATCAAATTTAAATGTAAAAACAGTATTGCTTAAGTTCTCCAATAACAATGTTTTTAAATATGGAAAGATGCCATATTAAATAGTGTATTTAGACTTTGCTTCACTTTGTCTGTATCCTTTGGCAATTTTTGAATCTGGGAACATTGCTTCAAACATTTTACCATCTCCATTGGTTGAGGCAAAAGAAGAGTTAGACTTGATGCACTCTAAGCTATGAATGATTTCGGCTTTTAAAATCTCTTTCTCAACAGTGTAACTAATCTTTGAAGCTTTTAATTCAAGTTTGCTTTATTTTTATCTTTATCTTTGCTAAATTTTGATTGTCCGTCTTTTTCTTTAAACCTTTAAGAGTGAAATTTGCTAATTTCATGGCTTCTTGTTCAGCTCCACTGACAGAAAGGGTTTTTTGGCATTACTTACAACTTGCAAAATACTGATCACCAGGACAAACTTGGATCTAGTTAAAGACTTTCAGACTCCTACAATTTATTATATTTTGTTTTTCTTTTAGACATCTTATAACAAACAATTATATAACAATATAAACAAACTGTTGATCTATAATTTAACAAAGTAATATTGAAATTTTTTACAACATTTTCTAATTTATAGACTGATCTAAAAACAATAAGTTTGACAACTATATATATATATATATATATATATATATATATATATATATATATATATATATATATATATATATATATATATATATATATATATATATATATATATATATATATATATATATATATATATATATATATATATATATATATATATATATATATATATATATATATATACATATACTCACACACACACACACACACACACACACACACACACACACACACACACACACACACACACACACACACACACACACACACACACACACACACACACACACGCATTGTGAAATGCTTTTTCATTAACTTTACTAGAATATTTACATTCTTTTGGCCATGTTTTTAGTTCTGCTAAACATTGTTTTTCCTTATCATAATCAGAGATGAAAACAACTACTTTTTTGGCAAGAAAAAAAATAGATTTTATTTATAATTTTATGAAATTTTATTTGCTAAATTTCAAGACAAAAATGTTTTAGCAAATAAAATTTACAAATTAATTTTATAAATATTAAAAAAAAAATTTTAATATTTATAATATTAAAATTTTTTTTTATCAATTATATAGACTACACATAACTCAAAAAAGTGTAGTGTTCATCAACTATGTATTTAGAAAAAAAAACTTATTAAAAAAAATATAGACTCACCACCATTGTAAAAAAAGGAGCTATTAAAGCAAAAGCACCATAGGAAATAAAAATTTTTATTGATAGCAAAGCAACAATTTTATATTTTGAAAGAACTTTGAATGTACTTCTATTATTTTCTATTTGTTTATAAGTAGAAGTTGGTAATTTGGTCAAATAACTAGTTGTAGAACTGTTTGGAGAACATTTTGGAAAAATTGATTTACCCATGACTAAAAAAAAAAGTATAATACATATTTTACTTTCAAATGTCAATATACCTACATTTACACGCTCAGATACAAACAGACACACACACACACACACACACACACACACACACACACACACACACACACACACACACACACACACACACACACACACACACAATGCATACAAATAAACAAAACATATACACATAAACAAAACATAAACATGAACAAGGTCACTAGTGACCTTGTTCCTGTATATAATAATATAATAGTGCACTATTATATTACTTAAATTTTTGTTTTATTTACTTAGTTACATAACGCATTAATTTATGCTTCATTTAGTTAAATAATTATAAAAAAATTTTAAATAAAAATACTACTTTAAATAACATAGTAATAATTATGAAAAAAAAGAACACATCAGCAATAAAATTGCAAAGTAGTAAATAACATTTTCTTGTGTAACTTAATTCAAAATAATAACCACGTGCTTAATCGATTTAATGTTTTTAACAAAAATTTAAGGCCGATATACATTTTAGATCATTATTTTTAATTGGAGTTTGAATTTCGGGCAGCATCGAATTTCGTGCAAACAGCCTTTCGCATTAAAAAAAATCACACTGCCTTTAATTTTATAACAGTGTTGTTTTACGTTCAATTCATGAAATTTTTTTATATTAAAAAATTCTGCTCGAATTATTGAAGGTATCATATTTCGTGTAATCTGCCCGAAATGCAATTCCAAAGTATTAAACTTTGTGCAATATTTTATTTTTAACTTAACGACGATTGCGTTTTATTAACATTAATAAATATTAAAAACGTAATAAATAACTTAAAAACCAATGTTAAAGTTGCTAATTGCATTTTTAATAAAAAATGAAAAAAATAAATTTGAGAAAATTAAAATTGAGTTTGCGCATGCGTTATTTTTATGAAGAATTTTTAAATAAAATCTTAAAGAGTTAGTAAGGAATTAAAAAATAAAAACTTAAAATAAAGATAAAAGTCTTCAACTTTTTAACAAATAATAGTTTCATAATTACTTTTTATTGATTTCTATTTGTTATAATTTTATTGGAATTCATTAACAAACGATAAGAAATCTTTTATAGCAAAACGAATTGTAGTGGTACATATATTTGAATTTATTTCAAGAGTAAATGTTTTTTGAGGTACTGTCACGGTAATATTGGCGGGGGGAAAGGACTTTTATCAATTATCGAAAAATTTTACCACCCACCCTAAGCTTATTAAAATCCTCTCCCCCGTTTATCAATTTTTACTTGTTCTAAACAACAAATTTATATCTCTAAACTAGAAAAAAATTCAGCGAAAATAGGCCTTAAAAATTTGAAAATAATAATATTAGTCACCGATAAAAACGAAAAAAAATAGTGTAAACAGGCTTTAAAAATCGTATACCTTATATTAAAACTCGATTTGTCAAAAATGCTTTTGATTTATTTCTTACCTAAGTATTAAAGTTTTATCATCATACTAAACCCATTTGATACTATGATAAACAGCTTTCAGAAAATGCGCACTTGACCGCAAGTCACGTTAGAATTAAATAGTTTAAAAATAAATAAAAAATTAAATTCTTTTACTTTTTTATTTTAGAAATTATGAAAAAAATTCCCCCCCCCCCCTCTTCCTCCTTCCTCCTTCCGCCTTTAATTAACCTACCCCTCTCCGTCCACTAGTCTATTAGATCTGAACTAAAGTCCCAACTCTCTTTTATTTCTCTCCCCCCCCCCCCCTTTGTTACTCTTTTACACTATTTATATTTTTCAAAAAAATTGATCCGGCCGGACCATACATTTCAACGAAATTTTTGGACCGGGATAAAAATTTTTGCGGACCAAAATTCCAGCGACAGACACAGTTTATGCTGTGCCAGTGGTGTACGTGAGTAGCATTAAAAGTTTTAAAACTATTTGAGGAGACGCTTGAAATCAAAAATGTTAAAATTGAAAGAGCACATAGAACCGGACCGGAGATGCTAAAAAAAATAGAACGATAATTTTAAAACTCCTAAATTATAAAGATAAGATTGATATAATGAAGAGATCTGTAAGACTTAAAGGAATGAACATTTATATCAACGAGGATTTCCGTTACGAAACTGTTCAAATACGAAAAGATTTAAGAGATAAAATGTTAAGAGAAAGAAAACAAGGAAAGTATGCGTTCATCTCCTACGACAAACTTATCATTCGTGAATGGGCAGAAAAGAAAATTGACGCAAAAAATCGCCAAGTATGAATTAATTTTTTATTTTTTTATACTTAATATTTTATAAGATATTTTTAAATTTTTTTATTCTTTAAATTATTAACTTGATATTTTTAAATGAATGTAACATTTATCTTAAGCTTAAATTCTTACCGAAATTGTTTTATTTCTATATTTAAAAACTAAAAAATGGACTCAAAACATGCAAATAATATTGAGTTTAATTCTTTTGACTTTTTTCAAACAATAAACAATGAAACTGATTCAATTTATTTTAGTAAAGCAAGTGCTTCGTTAAACAATTGTTTTTATTTTTACAACAATCAACTAAAAGAATTTCTTGAGCGAGATCTGTAATAGAATATCGTATCCGCCTAGAATATCGTATCCCCCATAAGAAAATTGAAAACACAGATGCGATTTAAAATTATCGTGTTTAGAAGTGCACCTAAGCCGTCCGAAATAACAAACAAATGAGTTTTTTGGAAAACTTTATTGATTTATTACAGTGGAAAATATAATTTTTGACATATGACAAATCTAATACATTTCCTAGTTAAATTAGAAAGAGTTAAATAATATTGAAAAAATTAAATATCATATATCATATCATATGACATGATTGACCATATGACTTATGGTCAATGATGTTCAAATAAAACTTACCATGGGGGATATGATATTCTAAGCAACAAATTCATTTGATATACAAGGTTATACAAACACGTATGTTACAAGTAGTATTATAAGTATCAATATGAAACAAATATTCATAGATAAAGATAAAATAGATCTATTAAATAGTTTTTTAGGGTTTGCTTTTTACTGCTTTTATAGTAATACTTTATAGTATAATGTATTAGTTTATGCAATAAAATTTATACAATACATATTAGCATTTTAATTCTAAGACTTATTTTGAAAATGAAAATGATACTCTCTCTCTCTCTCTCTCTCTCTCTCTCTCTCTCTCTCTCTCTCTCTCTCTCTCTCTCTCTCTCTCTCTCTCTCTCTCTCTCTCTCTATATATATATATATATATATATATATATATATATATATATATATATATATATATATATATATATATATATTCATATATATATATATATATATATATATATATATATATATATATATATATATATATATATATATATATATATATATGTATATATATATGTATGCATATATATATATTATATATATATATATATATATATATATATATATATATGTATATATATATATATGTATATATATATATGTATACATATATATATATATATATATATATATATATATATATACATATATATATGTATATATATATATATATATATATATATATATATATGTATATATATATATATATATATATATATATATATATATATATATATATATATATATATATATATATATATAATTAAAGCATATATATATGTATATATATTATTAAAGTATAAGTCTATTTATTTATTTCGTTTGAATTCATATATTCGAATATATGAAATAATATTAATTTTTAATTAAGTTTACATATATACAATGGAGAAAATATTGGTAAATTGTGTGTTGTGTAAAAAATCTACTGATAATGATAAATATCATTTTGGATGTTATAAGTTATGGGAAAATGATCTGCTCAAAATTTGCAATACAAGTGCAGGTATACAATTTTTTATGTCATTTTTAATTTGTCTTTAATTTGATTATATATAAATCAAATTTAATAGATATATTCCTTTATTTAATAGACTCAATAAGTGGTATTTCTTATCAAGAAAAAGTTGTTATAGTTGAAAAAGGTATCATTGTCACACTATATTTGTACTATCTATTATGTATGTATATAAATATGTGTGTGTCTGTTTGTGTGTCTATATATATGCATAATAATATATGTGTATATTATTTAGCTTTTCAAAAGTTCACAAAGCAATCAATTTGTGAAATTTTATCATCAGCATTGCTAAAGTCAATTTTTGTGGGTCAAGTATGTGTAATTTATGTCACCGTTACTGTTAAAAGTTGCTTATTTCTTTCGGATTTAATTAAGAAAATTTAATAATGAAAATAGCTTCAAACAAGTATTAAAACATAATGTCAAAATTTGGAAAAATAAAAAAAAATAGCCATTTTTTTAATTTTAAATTTTTTTAGTAATTAAGTAATGTTATTTTAGACTTTTTAAAAATGAAGTTTTATTTATTGCTTTATAGCTATACAGTTATAGACATATTATATATAGTTCTGGTATGAAATCAAAACGTAAGTTTTATTTTAAATTTTACCAATATTATGTTAACATTATTGTTTTTCTTTTGTAAACTTTATCAAGTATTTGTATTTTACTTTTCGCAGATAATTTAAGGTTATATTTTGTAATAGACATAAGAAAACATAATTACAAGATTCAACTTAATTTTAAAATAAAAGGGAACCTTATGGACCAAGATTTGATGTACTTATTGACAAATCAACAAAAAGATGACAAATTGTTGACTTTAGGCAAATTCTCGAATAATCTCAAGGTAAGTGTTATATATAAGCAAATAAGAAATTGATTATCTATGTTTAAAGTTGTTTAAGTTGTTTAATATTATTTTAAAATAAAGAAAAGTTTAAAATTTTGTTTTTTCATTTAGGATAGTGATTTTACATTTAAAGTCTTGGTCCCTGAAGCAATATTATATCTGTTTGCTGAATTGGAAGGAATCTCAAGAAATAAAGTATTGTTCATTAAATTGCAACATTCTGCATAAAAATTAATCAAACCTTGTAATATGCTATGATAAAATCTTGTAATTAAGCATTATGATTGTTTGATTTCTAAACAAAATCAACCAATCATCATTATTATCCATATTTTTAACATTATTAGTTTATTACAGACAGAGGGCTGCATATATATATATATATATATATATATATATATATATATATATATATATATATATATATATATATATATATATATATATATTTATATATATATATATATATATATATATATATATATATATTTATATATATATATATATTTATATATTTATATCTATATGTATATATTAATTATGTTTTACTAGGCTGAAGTATTGCTAAGTTCTTACTCTTTACAAAGGTATGATTTTCAAGATTAACTGGTGAAAGGTGTCATTTTATAAAATTCAGTACTAAATTTGGTATTAATTGATATTTTTTTATTGACTGATTATTCCAGGAATAAAGCTAGAATAAATTTTCATACATTTTAAATTTTTTACTGATTAGTATTGCTGTGATTGCTTCTAATTTATTCTAGATTGCATTAGTTTATTCTAGATTCCATTAATTGAAACATCCTAATTATTTATGCAATTTTATAATGTACTAATGGCAAATTGCCAATGGCAATCAAGTTTATTGATTGATTGAATGACTGATTTCATTTCAGAACCAATGAGTTAGTGAGTAAATTATCTGATGAAGACGATGATTTTTTTTTAGGTAATAATTTTTTTCTATGATTATTTGTTTGCTTTGTCGAGACAGTACATTATATGCTCAATAAGTTTAATCCCATGGGGCTGTAGAAAATTGTTCCACTAATCAAAATCTGTTTCATATATAATGCAACTTTCACTTGCTGGTGGTTCCTCTTACAGCCTGTTGCCTATTTTTGAAATAAAATATAACACTCCTGCCTGTTACTATTTTTAAATAAAATAAAACAAATTGTTATTTTTGTATGCATATTTTTTTTTTAATTGTTTTTATTGTTTTTCTATTATTACGTTTTAAAATTTTATTTTTATTTTTTTATCAACTAAAAGACGGTATATTACCTAAAATACCACTACTATTTTATAGATAAAATGCGATAACTGCATTCCAAATCGATGATTTCACTTGGAATGCATTGGTTATGGTAAAAAAACAAGTGCTTTATTTACTTGCTCAAACATTTCTCTTGCTAATGTAAGTTGTTAAAAAAATCGGTTTTAGTTTTTTTTGCTTTATCAACTTTATACTTAATTTCGTGAAAATTTTTGAATAAATAAAACAATAAATTATTTGGACTAATATCATGTTTTTAGATATGTCTGCCACAATCAGAGTTGATTTCGTTATAGTTGAAACTTTGATTCTTAAAAGATTATTTTTTAAAAAACGTTGTTATTATTAATTGTTTTTTAAAAGCCGTTCATATTAACAATGAAGTTTAACAATAATTATTTTTTTATGTGGGAAGATATTTTTATTCAGAATTTAATTCGATTAAAAAAATTATAGCAAATCAATTTGTTTAAAAATCAAATCCGATATATCAAATTTTACTTAGAATATCATATCCCCCTTGTGTAACATTTGTTTTTGACATAACACTTAGTAAATTATACAATATAGTATCAATTTTTTTACCTAGAATATCATATCCCCCACATATAAGAATCGTTTTTGACATAGATGTTAGTAAAGTATAAGATATACTTTTATATTTTACTTAGAACATCATATCCCCCTTGTATAACATTCGCTTTCGACATATAACTTAGTAAAATATAGGATTTAGTATCAAATTTTTACTTAGAATATCATATCCCCCTCGTATAAGACTCGTATTTGACAAAGAAGTTAGTAAAATATAGGATTTAGTTTCAAATTCTTACTTAGAATATCATATCCCCCTCGTATAGGAATCGTATTTGACAAAGAAGTTAGTAAAATATAGGATATACTTTTATATTTTACTTAGAATATCATATCCCCCTCGTATAAGAATCGTATTTGACAAAGAAGTTAGTAAAATATAGGATTTAGTATCAAATTTTTACTTAAAAAAACATATCCTGCTTGCGTAATATTCTTATTCGGCATAGAACTAAGTTAATTATAGGATATAGTATCAATTTTTTACTTAGAATATCATATCCCCCTTCTATAAGAATCGTATTTGACAAAGGAGTTAGTAAAATATAGGATTTAGTATCAAATTTTTACTTAGAATATCATATCCCCCTCGTATAGGAATCGTATTTGACGAAGAAGTTAGTAAAATATAGGATATACTATTATATTTTACATGGAGTATCATATCCCCGTTTTGTAACATTCGTTTTCGACATAAAACTTAGTAAAATATAGGATTTTGTATTAAACTTTACTTAGAATATCATATCCCCCTCGTATAAGAATCGTATTTGACAAAGAAGTTAGTAAAATATAGGATTTAGTATCAAATTTTTACTTAAAATATCATATCCTCCTTGCGTAATATACTTATTCGGCATAGAACTAAGTTAATTATAGGATATAGTATCAATTTTTTACTTAGAATATCATATCCCCCTTCTATAAGAATCGTATTTAACAAAGAAGTTAGTAAAGTATAGGATACACTGTTATATTTTATTTAAAATATCATATCCCTCTTGTGTAATATTCGTATTCGACATAGAACTTCGTCAATTATAGGATATAATATCAAATATTTACTTAGAATATCATATCCCACTTATATAAGAATCGTTTTTGACAAAGAAGTTAGTAAAATATAGGATATACTATTATATTTTACTTAGAATATTATATTTCCCTTGTTTAACATTCGCTTTCGACATAAAACTTAGTAAAATATAGGATATAGTATCAAATTTTGGTTAGAATGTTATATCCCCTTTGTATAATAATCGTATTTGACATAAAACTTAAGAAATATAGTGTACATTATTATTTTTCACTGAGAATATTATATCCTTCTTGCATAAGAATTTTATTAGATATATAATTTAGTATAATATAGGATATAATATCAATTTTTTACTTTAAATAACATTTATGCATAAATTCGATCTTACTTTTTTACCATTTATAAACATTGTTTATGTCCGATTATTCTTTCGGACGGCCTAGGTGCACTTCTAAATGTTATAACTTTAAATATCGTCTGCGTTTTCAATGTTCTTATGGGGGATATGATATTCTAGGCGGATACGATATTCTATTACAGATCGCATAAATGTGATACATTTTAACATAAGAAGTTTAAAAAAGAGTTTTGAATTTTTTAAGAATAATATTGAGGAAACTTTAAATATTTTTAACGTTATATGCCTAACAGAAACTTGGTGTAGTTCTGACGAGGCTATATCTAACTCGAATCTTCACCTGCCAGGTTTTAATCCTGTTTTTTTAGCACGTAAAACAAAAAAACGAGGCGGTGGAGTACTTTTTTATGTAAGAGATGGAATGCGGTTTATAAATAGGCCTGCCATGAGTATTTCTGATGCCGATAAAGAGGTTTTAACAATTGAAATTTTAGCCAAAAAAACTAAAAATATACTTTTAAGTTGCTGTTATCGCCCACCATAACATGAACATAGAGCTAATTAAAATTTCAAAATGGTTTAAGTCTAATAAGTTATCAATTAACATAGAAAAAACTAAATGGACTCTATTTCATCCAAAATCCAAAAAACATCTTTTGCTAAATGATATGCCTCAAATATATATAGATAATATTCGAATAAAACAATCAAAAGTTATACTTTTTCTTGGTGCTTTTATTGATGAAAACCTTAGGTGGAAAAATCATGCGCAACAAAGTTTCAAAAAATATTGGAGTACTATATAAAGCGAGAAGTTTTGTAAATAGACACGCATTAATTCAACTTTATTACTCACTTATTCAATGCCATCTAAATTATTCAAATATCGCATGGGGCGGTGCTAAAAAAAGTCAATTAGATCCTCTTTATCGGCAACAGAAGCATCTAGCACGACTAATAAATTTTAAAGATCGTTTTACTCATGCAAAACCACTTTTATTCAAAATGAGTATTCTTAATATATACCAACTAAATGTTTTTAACACTCTTTGCTTTATATTTAAATGTAAGATAAACTTAGCTCCAATACCTTTTCAAAATTTATATGCAATAAAGCCCAAAAATAAATATGATCTAAGAAATGACAATTTTATTTATCAGCATTATTCGCATACAAATTACGGAAGGTCTCTTATATCTTATCGCGGAGCTTATTTGTGGAACCATATAGTTTTAAAAAATTTTGATTTTTCCCAAAGTTGGAATTTTTTTTCTTTCAAAAACAAACTGAAAAAAGTTATTTTCTCAATAGAAAATATTTTCGAGTTCTTCTGATCTCGTTTCTCTTTTATAAGTGTTTCTAAATGTAAATTAAAATATTTGTTTTTATTTTTTATTGCTTTTTTAATCGATATTTTATTTGTATGACGGTTTTCATAAAAACGGTATTTACTAATTTCAAATATTTTATTTTATTTTTTTATTGTTTAATTAAACGGTGTTTTATAATTGAGGTTATTTTATTTGTATGAAGGTTTTTTGAAATAATTGGTTTATAATTTTTGTATTGTTATATGGTTCTCGGTGACAGGATCTTATGATCCTCTTCGAGTTTCCGTGTTCTTCATATATTATGTACCAACGACACTTTTACCAGAGAATATTGTTAAATGAACAAAAAAAAAAAAAAAAAAAAAAAGCATTCCTAACTTTACTATTGATATCATCTAATAAAATTTTACTTACTTTTCCGAGTTCAGGTTTAGCTAAATTTATTAATCTTAACATCATTATCAGACCAAATTTAAACAGTAAATTTTCTTGATATCACATTTAACCTTTCTAAGAACTCTTTTAAACCTTATAGAAAACCAGGAGATAACCCTTTATATATTAACAAAAATTCCAATCATCCACTAAGCATTATTAAATAGATACCAAAAAGGATCTCTAATCGCATCAGTGATATATCTTCAAGCGAAAAAGCTTTTGATAGAGCCACACCATTTTATAATAACGTTCTCAATTCATGTGGATTCAAAGATAAGATCAATTTTATTTCAAATATCCAGAAATATAATAGAAAATCCCGGAAAAGAAACGTCTGGTTTAACCCACCTTGTTCGCTGAAGGTCCGCTATGGTACTTATTGTTGGCTTGCCGCTGCAGGCCTAAAGTCGGATTTCCACAAGACGAAAATATTAGCGCGAAGCGAATTTTTTCGCCGATAAGCATGCGCAGATAAAACATTTCTGTCAAAATTAACAGAAATGTTATATCTGCGTATGCTTATCGACAAAAAAATTCCTTTCTCGCGAATATTTTTGTCTTGTGGAAATCCACCTTAAGACCGGCAAAATGCCTCGTTGTCAAAACAAGCATTTATAAACTTCGACATAAGGTAAGCGAAAGATACTATAGGCCGAGTGAATAAAAATGAGCAATTGCTTTTACTCTGTTATTGGTCAGCTTTACGTAAATAAAAACTTAAAAAAATTTTAAATGCTTTTATTTACGTAAAGCTGACCATTTACTGAGTAAAAGCTCGTTTTTATTCGCCCGGCCTTATGACTCAAAATGAGGTTTTGATTTTTCAAAAAAACGAAGACCAGATAAATTAATGATTTGGGAAGAAATGTAGGAGAGTGCTGCTACATCGATTGATTTATACCTGCCCCAACCCAAACCCTCAGTCAATGTAGCAGCATTCCCTTGCATGTTATCCATAAATTAGCCAATGTAGCAGCACTTTCTTACATTTCTTCCCAAATCAGTAATATATCTGGTCGTAGTTTTTTGAAAAATCAAAACCTCATTTTGAGTCATAGTATCTTTCGCTTACCTCGACATACAATAATCTAATTAAGGTCTATATAGTGTATAGTATAAATACACTGGAAAATAAAGCAATTGTTTTATAACTAAGTTTTATAATTATAAATTAGCGGATTATAGATAATAAATTTTTGAAAAGTATCAAATTATACAAATTTTTACTATATTTTATTTAAAATAAATAATTAAAATTGTATTTTATGGTCAAAAACATATGATTATTGTGGTATAAATTTAAATGTTTATTTCAAATAAAACATCTTAATATATATTGGTTACTTAAAGTATGATTTATTTAAATATTGATACTAAAAATGATACAATAAAGTACACTTTGATATTGCTTAATGAAAACAATCAATCAATCAAAATTTATTGACAGGCTCAAGGCCCAATATAATAAATATACAATGGGTAAAATAAAGTGGATTAGAATAAAACAAAGACTAACGCACTTGAATATAAACAAAACCCAAGAAAAAAAATAAATAAATAAAATAAAGATAAGAAATTAAAATGTTATAAATATAACTCAGCTCTCTATTTAAACATCAGTGGAGACTGCAAGAACCTGTCTGAGTTAACAAAAGCTTTTACGACGAGGTTCTCACTATTCTGCAACAGTAACAGTGAGGAGTATTGTTGCTTGCGAATAACAACATTAAGTGAATGGGTACCATGTTTCACAAATAATTCACTTGCACTGTTCCATGGTGGCTTGTTTAATATCAAGCAAAGTGCATTATTATATGCAACACATAGACGATGGAATGAGTTTTTTCTCCAAAGATACCACAGCTGACATCCATAGATTGGGCTGCAAAAGGCATTAAATAGCGTGATCTTTGTTTGTATTTGTGTAGAGGTGAACTTTCTTTGGATGAGGTTAGCTTTAGCATAGATAGAGCGCACGTGTTTTAAAATATCTTTGTCATCCCGCATATCGTTTGAGATCAAGTGACCCAGATATTTATAATGACTAGTGTATGTGAGAACCATGCCAGATAATGTGAAACAAGGGCTATTTATAAGGGGTTTATAAATTTCAAAAAACATTATTTGAGACTTAATATTGTTATAAACTATATCATGTTTCACAGCATAACTAAAGCATAAATCAAGTAAGATCTGAAGACCTTTGGCTGAGGGTGCACACAGGATAATATCATCAGCATAAAGAAGATGGTTAACAAGAGAAGGACCCAAGCAACAGCCTACGGTAGTTTTATTGAGTAAAACACTAAGATCGTTAATATATTAAATAGAAGAGGAGACAGTACACCTCCTTGTCGTACTCCATTACTGATATTAAATGATTTGAATAATATTCCACCCCCAAAGGATCTGTGCTTTTTGACCAACATACCAGACAATGAGTAAGCGTAAAGTTACATCAGAGATAAATTTAGTTTCGTAAATAGTGTATCAAAGCGAACGCTATCAAAGGCTTTACTAATGTCAATAAATGCCACATGCATATTTGAGCCATGTGATAGGTAAAAATTTAAAATATCTTTTAAAACAAGAAAACGCGTAAAAGTGCTATGGTTTTTCTAAAATCCGAATTGGTTTGGAGTCCCAGTGAAACTTTCATTAATGCGTGAGACAAAAATATGTTCCAAGATCTTGGAGAAAATTATCACCAAAGCAATTGGACGTTAATTAGCAGAATTTGAGATGTCACCATTCTTATCTTTAACAACAGGAGAAATAACAGAGTGTGAAGCACCAATAGGCATGTATCCATGGCAAAGCATGGAGGAAAAACATAAAGACAAAATATTAAAGTAATTTGGGCTAGCATAGAGATAATGCTCCAACTGAAGTCCAAAATGGTCAGTTGCTTTTCCACAGGACATACTATTTATGATAGATTGGACTTCATCAGGAGTGACAAGATAGGCATCATCTCTAAGAAGATTACAGTGTTTAACTATAAAGTTGTCATTTATATTGTATATTGGCTTGACTGAGTTGAACAGGGTGGAATAGTTATTATACCACATGTGGCATACATTATCAGGACCTGAGGCAGAGTAAATAGAAGGTGGAAGACTACAATTATCGCTGCAAATAGAAGTCACGATAGACCAGAAACTGGTATAGCTTTTATTTGCTAAACTGTTCGCCAGCTTTTCTGCTTTTATAGTATCTTCTTTTTTTTTTTCAGAAACAAATTGCATATTTATATAAGGCTCTTGAATTTTTAAAAAGATTGAAGATTGGGCCACAAGCAGAACGCATCTTTAGCAGGCTTATGAGCATCTTTTACATAATCTTTAAACATGATTTAAAAACGTTAAGGCACTGAGATGAAGATTGAGTAAGACATTCATTCAGAATATTGTACAGGTGGTTAATCTGCTTAACATGCTCATGTGAGTTACAATATACATTATTACAGTTAATTACTTCAAACTGGTCCTTGTTAATTGAAGACACTAAGTTAGACACAGTGGAAGTTTACTCCTTTATCATAAAGGTCGACAAAGCATTAAAATTTATTTTAGGAGATCTTGTCGAAGTAGGGTGAGCAGTATAGGAAGAAGATGTATTAATTTTAAACGAGATATCAAACGCTAAAGGTAAATGATCAGATGAACTAGTTGACTGAATTATTTCAAAGTTATTAATATTGCATAGAGAACTTTGGGAGATAACTTATTTCTTGTTATATTTATAAGATATATATTTATTTATAACATAACTGTATATACATGAGTGTATATATATATATATATATATATATATATATATATATATATATATATATATATATTATTATTATTATTATTATTATTGTTATTATTACTATTATTATTGTTATTATTGTTATTGTTATTATTGTTAGTATTATTATTATTTTTATTATTATTATTACACTATATAAAATGTCTACATTTATGTACAATATAATTTATATTGTACATATATTATGTTTATATCATAAATAGAATTTATATATATTTATATTATAAATAGCATTTACACAAATATTTTAGAATATTGACTTTTTACTTTTTTAATCAATCAATTTTATTTGACTTTATAAAATAAATACAAAGTTAGGATCAGTCACAAACAGTTATTTAACTGACAAAAATGTGTTGTGGTTTTAAAAGAATGTTTATTATATATATATATATATATATATATATATATATATATATATATATATATATATATATATATATATATATATATATATATATATATATATATAGTTGATTTCAATAAAAAAGGCAGGCTATAACTATTTTTAAATGTGTCTTGATATAATAATATTATTATATCAAAATTTATTTAAATAGTATAGTAGTACTAAAACAACTACAATAAAATAATAGCAAGTATTATTTTATTGAAGTTGTTTTATTTAACAAAGAGTTTTTGTTCAAAACAATCCAAGAAAATCGCTCATGTGGATCATCTTAGAAATAAATTAGGCAATGCTTTCATCACAGAATTAATATACTGAGAGTGTGTATGACTTGCCCCTATGTAAATAGTAATGATTTTAAATTAAATTATGAAAGGTTTCAAATAATATCTTACTCAGGCTGTAAGTCTTCAATTTGGTATATTCGCAGCGTTTATAATTTTTAACACATATCTGATCTTTTTACTTAGAAGATTTTTTTCGTGCTTTCGTGCAACTATTCTTTGCAACTGTTTTGTTGATTCATTTTTTTCTTTACAAGCATGATATTTGTTTGAGTTGTTATTTTGGTTCATTCAATTCATATAACCTGATGTTTGTATTTAGCTTTGATTCTTAGGAATTTTTTAATGAAATCCTGCAGTACTAATTGGTGAAGAAAAGTAAAACATCAACAAAAAGAAAAAATGAAACTGCTGTCTACATTAAATGTATATTAAATCAAAAAATTTTATTCAGTTCAAAATCTTCTTTACAATAAACGTTGAAATATCTGATTTTTTATTGTATAATAACTTTTATTTTAGTTTTAAAAAATACAGACAAAGTATTTATTCAAAAAAATGTTTGTTTTTTTCTGCAACTTTTTGTATAAAAATATTTAGCTTAATAAATATTAGGTTATTGATCAGAATGTTGACAATTTATGTAATGTATGACAACTTATGTTATCATACATTACATTCATGTATGACAATTTACGTATTATGAATGTATGACAACTTATGTAATGATACTTAAATTTTTGAAATAAAAAGAAAAAACTTGGTGCTCAACTTCTAAAGCAGATGAGAGGAAATCTAAGGAAATTTAGCAACAAGTTTGCCTTTTTTTATCTTTTATAAACTATTTTCGTAAACCTTCTCATAAAAACTCTTTGTGAAAGTATGCTTGTGATTTAATTGCTTCACATTACTATCATCTTTTTTCAGGTTTGGATTTTTTCTAATTCTGATGTGCACATAATAATTACGCTTTTGCCACCTCAAGGGTTATGTTCACCATGGTTAAAAAACTGCTTGGGTTGCAACCAGGCATTAAAGTAACTTTTTCAAACACTATTTATCGTTTCATTATATGATAGCAGATTTTATTTTGAAAATAGGTTTATTAGTTTTACATTGAAAAAAAAACTTGATCTTTTTAAATTTCTCAACCATATTGGAAAATAGAGAAACAGTATGCCAGGTAGTCTTTTTTTAAGGTAATTTAAACCATCCTAATTTAACTGTTTTTTAAGGTAAATTAAACCGTCATTTTGAGGGTCTTGTTTTATGGAATGACAATTTCATTTTTGAAAAAATAACATGTTTGATGTTACAGTTAGTTAGAGATGAAGGTCTGGTGTTTTACTTTTAAAAATGCAGGTGTCAGGTAATACGTGTATTACTTTACTTTAATATTATGTTTTTAAAGATATTTTCACAGCGTTTTAATTAACTATGCTTTTGTTTTTTTAAAACTAGGTATTAACGTTAACATTATATTGGTTTTATTTACATTTTGTTGAATGTAGATACACTCATGCCGTGGAGTTACTTGCTATCAACTCGCTATTCGATATAAACCCTTCAAAAGGTGTCTTTAAAGACTGAAAAGGTTAGTTTATTATGTTTTTTCTAGTACCTTTTAACTGGTTGATTTTTATATTTTGATTAATATATCAGTGTCTTCTTTCAGGGCTACGTTAAAAGTCTGTAGACTGCTACGTGAAGCGATTTTCGTTTAACGTTAATGTTTTTCTACTGTGTAATGTAGTATCCGAATGAAGTGTGAAATGTATCTTTTTATATTGAAAAGCTTTTAAAAATAGAGTCGCCAAACGCAATTTAAACATTAATTTATTGAGATTATACATAATGTTTTATATAATAATTTTATTATGATTATAATCTGTAAATTGCACTTGTAAATCTCATTCTTGAATTAATTTCTATAATTATTTTATAATGTTCTTTATTCATATTTCTTAACCTGGTATTCGGTTAAAACGCCAAAGCGTAAGCTAATTGATTTACCATTAGTGTTTGAGCTAGTAATGTTATTTAATAAATTCAAAAAGTTGAAAATGTGTCATTTATGGATTGTTTTGGATAAGGTCATGTAATAAAAATAATAATCAATTTTGATAAAGATAAGTGTCTATATTCAAAGAAAAGTACAAAAATGATATTAGGAAGGTTCATACTTCGAAATTGAAGCTCGAATTACAGAAGGTCCTGTATCGAAACGTTGTCGTAGCAAGATTGCCTTGCCGCCAATGGACCGCAGTTAAAAATTTTGCATTTTACCGCCATCGGTCCGCTATTGAACCACCTGAAGCTTGCTGCTAACGGTCCAATGTAAATACGATGTGCAAACCAACGCGCATAAGTGCTGACAGCGGCACGGCATAAGTGCTGACAGCGGTCCGTTATCGGTCCGACTACTAAATGTTTGCTGGGAAATTTCACAAATTTTTAAATCAAAACAACTTAAAGGTTTGTTATAGCTCAAGAGTATTATTATTTCTCATCATCAAGAGTATTACTTCTTCTCACAAATAAAAAAACATTCAATACTTATGAAAATGCGAACCAATTATGAAGTTGTCGACAAACCACCTTATGCCCGCTCAATGCAAAATGCCTCACAAAAAATCTTATTTATATTTGCAGCGTAAAAACTCACCAAGAAAAAGAAGAATTACATTGGGCTTACTGAGAAAACTTTCAGCAATAGGTGGTATAAACGTAAAAACTGTTTTGTTTATGAAAGTAAGGGCGACTCCATCGAGCTATGGAACCTATACTAAAATAGAATATTCTCAATCAAGTAGAGCTATTTAAACCTGGTTGTATATTTTACAATTTATGCTTGACAGAAAAATACCATATTATTACATCACCATTGAATTTGCTTAACAAACGAACCGAGCTTGCGTTAAAATGCCGCCATGAAAATAAATTTCTAATAAAGAACTTTAATGCCATCAAAGCGGACACTCCATAGCATTTTTTGTATATAACTTTTGTCGTTATTTTTTGTTATTGTTACATCTGATGATCGCTATTGCATGAAACTTTTAGATATGTAATTGAAATATATCTTAATAATTGCTTAACTTTCACTATATTATTTGCTCTACTAAATAAATAACACGCTGTATTGAGCACTCTTACTGGAAATATTAACACAATTCCTACACTATATATATATATATATATATATATATATATATATATATATATATATATATATATATATATATATATATATATATATATATATATATATATATATATATATATATAAACATTCAAAAATGGAAAGTAATTAAAAAGAATTAGATAACATATAATAATTGCTCCGTTTTTGAAGAAAATAATAAGAAAAATTTTTAAATTTTAATTAATTTGAGGGACGATATGTTTAATGACGAAACCATGTTTGAGTGACGATATGTGTTTGATGGGTATTATGATATGATTTCGAAATTGATAGATTGATAAATGATGTATATATATATATATACATATATATATATATATATATATATATATATATATATATATATATATATATATATATTTATATATATATATGTATGTATATATATATATATGTATGTATATATATATATATATATGTATGTATATATATATATATATATATATATATATATATATATATATATATATATATATATATATATGTATGTATATATATAGCGAACATATAGCTTTAAATATACAGTGTAATATTACTCAGTGGCGTATGGAAGTCATAGGAGTTAAAAGCGATTGCTGAAGCAGCAGGAGTTAGAGATTTGTATGGGAGAAGCAGCAGCGATCCTTATTTTGACTAAATATAGAGGAGGACTGTCATCACAACCACCCTATATCCTATGCATGTGATGTTACTGATAACCAGAGCCAACTCAAATGTTAAAAAAGTAATAACAGTTGAAAATTAAAGAAAAAAAGTTTTTTTTCCACTAAATTTCTAGCTACTTTAAACAAAGTTGTTAGATACACAAGAAAAATCAATGAGGGCTTAAAATTTTTTTTTAGATATTAAAGATATAACACTAAATTTTATATATAAAAAGAAGTAATAATAATTTTTATCAACTGCTGTGAACAAAATGTATTTTTCTAAATGTTTAGGTCGTGTATAATTAAGATTAGAAGAAGAGGGCGAAGAAAGAATAAAGTTGTTTTTGATTAATGCAGTAAAAACGAAGTATGGTATTTGACAAAATGAAGAACCAAACATCGTGACAAACAAAAATCTTTTAGACAAGAAATAACAGCGTTATATAGCAGAGCATCAACTCAACGATAAAAAAAAGAAATAGAAGCAATAGCCAATACAGTGTTTGTGAATAATTTGTCTAGCAATTTTTGGATCTACAGGTAAATAATTGCAACTCTTTTAAATTTTTTGATATAATAAAGTAATGACACAAAATCTTTGAGTCTGATTGATTTATGAATGTTTCGTACCTAATTAACACAGAGGTGGACTGGCTGGGCGAGTGAGGGAGATTTATCTCCCTGTGAC
Organism: Hydra vulgaris; assembly: GCF_038396675.1. Taxonomy (NCBI): domain Eukaryota; kingdom Metazoa; phylum Cnidaria; class Hydrozoa; order Anthoathecata; family Hydridae; genus Hydra; species Hydra vulgaris. The sequence goes on from NC_088923.1 coordinate 35,093,643, forward strand.
ATAAAAAATTAAAAAATATGGGTCAAATATATTTAGTTGCTCTTTGTTATATTATAGCTAATATATGTAATATGTAGGTAACTATCTGGTAGTAGGTATTGACAATTTAAAACTGCCAATTGTGTTAACAATTATGTTTGTATATATATATATATATTATACCTATACCCATGCAGTTTATGGTTTGTCTATTAAAAAATACGTTTGCTGTTAGGTTTTTAAACCTTCTTGGTCCAATCTTTTTCAATTCAAACTTATTTTTGTATTTGTATTTTGTATTGCAAATTTGAAAGGTCTTTAAAACGAATTCGGAACTTGCAAGGAGAGCACAGGAATATTTGGGCCAACAATGGCAAAATATTTCTTAAGCTCATATCAAGAAATGCTTTAATGACTGACATAATGACATTAATGACAACAATGACCAGTTGAATTATTTTCTAGAAGAACACCAAATAAATGCTTTTGAAGTGAGTTCTTCTACCAGAACATTCTAAGTAAAATGTTTAATTTAGACGATGCAGGATTTCCATTAGAGGGGACATTCCAGGGACATTGGAAAGTAGTTACTTCAAAAGATATAAAAAATATTTATCGCATTTTCCCTGACATAAAAACACAAATAATGATTCTTGGCTGTGTATCCGGAGGTGGAATTCACAAAAAAACCTCTGGTTACACTTCCAGGAGCACAGCCTTGTTACTATTTAGATCGTGTAATAATGGAGTGACCAAGGTAAACTTCTTATCGGTGATTGCTGTTGCTTGGAAAAAAGCAAAAGGTAAAACAGATAGTGTTGTGTGGCGATTTAGGAAATGTGGGCTTCCATTTAATCCAGAGGCGTTTGACTATTCAAAGATTATTCTTTCTTCTACAACAACACATCTGTTTTCATCTCCTTTGTCGCCTTCCTCTAAACTCAACTAAAATGTTTACTCTTAATGTAAAAATAAAAACAATGGAGTTATTTTTACCGGGAATGTCCTAACAACATATCGAAGACGATTAGATGTGAGTAATGACGTTAAGAGAACAAGCCTGCAATAGTTCTCCAGGTATGTTTAATAATACTCAAAAGAACATTGTCAGTGTCAAACCGCTACAGCCTAAGTTTATTATCCCACCAACTACAACATCTGATAATCTAATCCCTGACGAATCAATTTGTACTGAGTATTATGATTCTGTGCATTCTGCATTAAATTTGATCACTCCAGTACCACCAATTTTAAACAAAATTATTAATGAACTATCGAATACATTTTACGATATGGAAGTATTCTCTATATAAAAAGTGCCTAAAAATTTCAAAAACCTCATAATAAAGATAAATAATTCAAGAAGGCTTCTAAAGACACCTCATACTGTCAGTGGAACTTTTTTCAAAATCTTGTTGAGTTTAAAAGCTCATCTTGTTGAGTTTAAAAGTTTTGAAAATCAACAAGATGATTAAAAAAAGAAAAGAAACAAAATGAAGAAAAAAAAAAGTAAGAGATTATAAATCAAAATAAAAAAAAGTCTGTCAACGGGTTCTCTCAAAAGATGCCAAGTCTCAAAAATTACTGAGCCCTGTCTTTGATAACACAGGTCAACAAAAAAAAATTTTTTTTCTGGTGCCTAGCAAACAATTTGTTTTTTGTATAGCATTTCTCATTTTGATTTCAAATATGCAAGTTTTTTTTTTACCATCATGTCAAGTTGTAAAGATATTTAGGTTCAAATCTTAAGTATTTAGGGTAAAGTCCCTAATATTGTCGAAAAAAAAGTTATTCAAAAGTATGTCAACCTGGGTCTCAAAAGAAGTGTATTTTCATAGAGATTTTAGAAAACATAAATATTTTTCCTTGAAATTTATTGACAAAAAAATTATGTTAAAAAATGCTAAAGACTCTTAAAAAATTTCAACAGATTGTTATTCAGCAATAATACAAAAAGTACTTATTTTTATTACAAATAAATAACATTTTTAAAATCTCTATGAAAATACGCTTCTTTTGAGACCCAGGTTGACATACTTTTGACTAACTTTTTTTTCGACAAAATTAATAATTTGAGAAACAAATAAATATTATACTTCTTTTATTTATTTTCGAATTTTCGAAAATAAAAAAAAGAAATATAATATTTATTTGTTTCCCAAATTATTACTATTTTTGTAGATAAAATAATTGGCTGCTCAAAATGACACCCGAATTTTTTATTCAGATACCATGATGTTTTCGGCAAACGTTCACCAAATTGCCCGAAATTCACCAACCTACCTTAGGTATAAAATAAATTTACTTGGTAATGTGCAAAGCAATTTACTTGCTTTATTTATATTACTAAAGAAATAAAACTATAAATAAATTATCTTTTTTTTTTGGTTCATGGGGACCAACCAAAGAAAAAAAATGTTGACTTGTTTTTTATATTGACGACATTAAAGTAGTCACTAGATCTTATCCGAACAAAACATTATATCTATTAAGATAAATTTGATCAGGTTATTCCAGAAAAAAATAAGTATTTTATAAACACTTTTTTTTATATCTTATATATTGTAAATAAATTATATAACTATATTTAATAAATACTTTTTTCATGAATACTAAAAATAGATAATATCACGATTTAAAATAACAAAAAAAAAAAAAAAAAAAAAAAAACAAATTATAACGACTCCCAAGAAGTGTTAAAATCTCATCGAAAGATAACTATCTATCATTGAAATTAGAGAGTCCTTAAGCTTTGGTAAATATAGTTATTTCTTATGAAAAAAGTTTTTTTAAGTTTATTGATTGTTTTTCTTTTTTACCAATCATAATTTACAAATATGGTTTGAGAGTTATGAAAGAATTTTCAATATTTTATTTATGGGTCGAAGGCCATAATAGAATAGATAATGGATCTGCCAACTAGGATAATTTACAGTCATTATCGATAGGATGACGGTTTTATTACTTAGATCAGTTTTGGTCTTTTTTTTTTTGCACTTCGACTTCAAGAAGAAAAAATGCTTGGTTGTCTCAAGAAGTCGTTTCCGTGTCGGAAACGACTTCTTAAGACAACCAAGCATTTGACAAAAATTTTTACCAACTATACATTAGAGTTTTGTGTGCAATCCTGATCATCCTATTTTAAATCAGAATTTGTTCTACTCAAACGTGTCCAACAACGTGCAATATTGTTAGTTAAAGATTTTAGCCACAGTGAAAGACTAAAAATACACGGCTAACTAAACTTAAAGAACGAAAAATTTGTAGTGACCACATATTGCAATACAAAATAGCTCATTCATTGCAATAGGTTTAATGATATATTCTACAACTACAACAGAGTGTCACTAACATTTTGCGATGAATTTCCCTGATTTTTCCCTTACCCTCTAATCGTTTTTCCGAATTTAATTTAAAGTTATCTAAACTCGACTTTAGAAAAAATAGACTTAGATTATTTTAGAAAAATGATTTTCGATTGTATTTTAATATAATACACCTTATTTAATTGTTAATTAATATTTCAATTGCAATTAAAGGTTATCCAGAAAAACAGCACTTTAATACAAACCGTGTTGCAAATCGTTGGAATAAATCGTCGCTGCTAAACAAGACTTAAGTCCATTTTTGCTGTTCTGAAAAAAAGGCATTTAAAGTTTTTAATTCATCACTGAGTTTGATCTTTTTAATTAAACCAAATTGTTTTTAAAATACTTATAGAAAATGTTATTATTTTTCATAATATAAAAATAAATAATTAAAAATTTTAGTTTATGAGAAGCAACAATGCAAATGGACTTAAGATAATCTTCAAACTATATAGAATATGACAAAATTCTACAAATTAAATTGCCGCTGCAAAACAAGACCATCTAAAGTCCTTTTAAGAAAAAGACTTTAATCAAAAGCAGAGAATAAATTTAAAGTTTTAAATTTAATCTCTGCTTTTGATTTTTTCGATTAAATCTACTTGTTTTCAGTTGAATGAACTTATACTAGTTTTGTTTTGCAGCAATTTTTGTTTTAATTGTTATTAATTTAAATTTCTTTGAAAAACGCATGCTAATAGGGGCACCTAGTTGTTGCTATGTTTCGGTCGTCATAAAAGCTCTTAGCGGCCCTGGTTATGACAGTGCAACTTTCTACAAAATTTTAAAAAAATGGTGTTTGAAAATTCTTATACCAAATTTATATTAAATAAAAACAAAGTAAAAATGGCTATAAGGATACTGGGTATAATTTAAAAGTATATAAACATATTTTTGATTGAAAAAAAAAAAATACTTCTCATAATTTTTTTTTGAATAATAATAATACCATTTATGAGAAAAATCAGAATCTTTTAAAACTGTACGGTTCGATAAAAAAGCTCCATGAAAAGAAATATAGGAATTAATAAAGCTTGTTAGATAAATTGGTTTTCTAATAAAATCAGACAACCAAAATGAAAGAATTTTTTTTATCTGAAAGAATATTAATTTTTTTCTTTTAAAGAGTATAAGTAAATTTATAAAAGTATAAGAAATAATAAAAAATATAAGAAATATTTTTTATACTTTTTATTATTAAAAAGAAGAGTATAAGAGAAACAAAGAACATTTCCTAGATATATATTTTAGAAATATTCGTATTCAATGAGAAATAAAACAATTTTTGAAATTAATGAGACGCGCAATATACTTCTGTTGACAATATTCTTTTCTGGACACTACCCCAGCAATATTAAGACAATTAATACAACAGTGTATAGAAGAATAATATTGATGTTTGTTCAAAATATTTATTAGCTTATATAAAACTCCAATACTTTTTGCATTTTTACTGCATTAGTGTCCAATGTGAATCTTCCAAGATAGAAGGCTTATATAATCAGCAAACCTAATTGCAGGTAATTTTAAAGCTTTATAAAGGTCATTAACATTAATTAGAAATAGTAAGGGTTTTAGTATAGATCCTTGAGGTACTACCCAAGATATATTTAGAAAACCATGAGATTAAGATATTTTAACGTGGACAAATTGTTTGCGTTGTTTTAAATAGCATTTATGTAGCATTAAAAAGGTACCGATTATACCATAAAATTACCGGTTATACCATAAAATTTCAGTTTTTCATGGTCAAAAGTGTCAGTATTTCTTTCTGACAGCTAAATTTTTAGGAACTTTTTTATCAAATAAATTTTTAAATATTTCAACACAGCGATAAAACAATATGTCACGCCTAAAATTATTTGTTTTGTATCAAAAACTTAACAAAACAAAATTTAGTCAATAGCGGTTAAATTTAAATTTTTGCATTTTTTAAATTTAGCATATACCGGGGGTGTAAGTTTAAAATTGGTGTCATACCACCCTTAATCTCTACTATTAACTATACATACTACCCTCAATCACTATATATAATCTTTATACTTGTTATTTTTTAAATAAATTGAAATTAATTTAGTAAATACTTTTAAAAAATGTTGAAGTTATGTAAGCAATATTTTGTCGCATCAGAATTATAGAATTATAATTATATTCTATCTGCCTTTTTTTATATCAAAAAAATTTAACAATTAAAGTTTTAATTAGTAATTAACAATAAAAAAAAACAACTTGAAAAGTATTATGAATAACAATTATGTTAGATAATAAAATCTAAATAACTTTTTTTTCTTTTTTAACATTTTCGCTTCCAACAAGTCTGCAAGCAGCCACTAATTAAAGTTGGAAGTTACTGAAAGAGAAAAGATGAAGATTGTAGAGCAAGATAACGATTGACAGACAACTTAAAAGGTTGCAAATTATATGAGTCAGGAAAGCAAGATGAAGGAAGCGAATTCCAAAGAACTGATGTTCGAGGAAAAAAACTAGACGAATAAGCGTTTTTGGAGCACTTAGGAACAGTCACAGAAAAAGGATGACACTTAATTGAATGACGAGTAACACGAGAATGAATTTTAGTAGATGACACAAGAGACGCTAGCTCTTTAGAGCAGTGCCCATTAAAGTATTTGTAGGAAAGAGCTAAGCAACATTACGACGATGTAATAATGGTTGAAGGTTGGCTGCAAGAGCAGGTCCAACTATGTTTACAACATGTTTTTGCACCTTGTCTAAAAGAGAAAGGGCATCATTAGAAGATCCGCCCCAGATATGGCAACAATATTCCATACAAGGCCGGATTTGAGATTTATAGAGATAGAGAATAGAATCCGAAGTAAGAAAGTGACGAGCTCGATAAAGAGATGCAAACTTAGCAGATGCTAATTTTGCAACTGATTTGATATATGGTTTCCAAGAAAGATTGGAAGTAAGAGTTAATTCTAGAAGATGAAGAGTAATGGACTCATCGAGTACATCACCGTTCATAAATATAGGAAGATCTTAATTATTGCGATAACGATTGGCTGAAAAAAATTGATTTTTATCTGTATTAAAGTTCACCAGCCACTGTGAGCCCCATGCTGTAGCAAAAGTGAGATCCTTTTCAAGCTCAAATGCCCCCTCCAAGCAATCAAAGGGTGTTGGTTTTTTATCACGACAAGAATAAATGGTAGTGTCATCAGCAAACAATGCCACCTTAGATGAGAGAATATCTGGAAGATCGTTAATGTAAATTAAAAAGAGTATAGGGCCAAGGATAGAACCTTGAGGAACCCCTGAAGTTACAGAATAAGAAGAAGAGTGTTGTCCATCGAGGACAACATTTATGCTACGATTGGAAAGGAAGGATTCGATGATCTTAAAGATGTTGCCGGATACACCATAAGAAGAAAGCTTATGGAGAAGACCAGCATGCCAAACTTTATCAAAAGCTTTTGAAATGTCGAGAGCGATGGCCTTAACCTCTCCAACTTTATCTAATGCACAATAAAACCTGTCAGTTATTACTGTTAACAAATCAAGTGTAGAACGAGAAGATCGAAATCCATATTGATGGTCAGAAAGTAAGTTATTAGATTCAAGATGAGAAATTAAGTGTTTGTTAATTAAAGATTCAAAAACCTTGCTTATGATAGGAAGAAGACTAATAGGACGGTAGTTAGACGAATCAGATCGCTCTCCAGAATTTTTGAAGATAGGGATAACAGATGCCGCTTTCCAGCAGGCTGGAAAGCAAGACTCTGATAAGCACTTGTTGAATAGTTTTGAGAGTATAGACGACAGCTCCGGAGAACACTTCTGCAAGACAATAACAGGTATGTTGTCCGGGCCACAAGCTGTAGAAGAGTCGAGGCAGGAAATCACTTTAGATACAGATGCTGGAGTGATATGAATGTCAAGCAATGGATCAACCTGTTTGTTGGCAATATCAGGTAGAAAGCAACTAGTGGAATGAAGAGATGATATTGATGAAAAGTTTTTAGCAAACAATTCAGCTTTGTCTTTAGGTGAGGTGACAAAGTCTGAACCATACAAGAGAGGTGGAATTATAGATTTATCCTTATTATTGATATTGTTAAAAATTTTCCAGAAGTCACGAGAGTCTAATTTTTGAGATGAGATACGAGATTTCATGACCTGAGAATAGCGGGTTTTGGCGTCAGACAAAACCTTTTTACAATTGTTTCTAGCAGTAATAAACAGACGCCTGTTTCCTGGAGAATTGTTTTAGAAATATGGAAGTAACGGATAAATATGGAAGTAACGGTTTCGATTGGCAATCGCAGTAGCACAGTGTGAAGAAAACCATGGAGGAGAGTGAGGCTTGACCTGGAACCGTCGAGAGGGAATAAAAGATTCCATGCCAGCCTGAATCCACGAGGTTATGTAAGAAGCACATTTGTCGACAGGAAGACAAAAGATTTCTACCTAAGGGCCATCACGAAGAAAATCGCGGAAAGAATCCTAGTCTGCTTTACTGTAGTTGTAAGAGGTTCGATAATAGGGAGATTCAGGTGATGAAGAAGAATGAAATATTAGTTTTAGAGAGATCAAACTGTGATCAGAAGCACCTAAGGGTGAATGTGGAGAAACTAAGCACTGACTAGGATCAGAAACAAGACATAAGTCGAGGAGAGAAGGTAAATGATTCGGGTTGTCTGGAAAGCGAGTTGGAAAGTTGACTATTTGAGTTAGGGATTGAGAAAGGCAAAAGTTGTGGGCTGTAATGCCTGCCGAATCACTGACACTAGAGCCAAGCCATTCAGAGTGGTGAGCATTAAAGTCACCGTCAACAACTATATTAGCTGATGGATAAAGAGAAAGGGCTTGGTCAATATGATCAGAAATAACGTCAAAAAGTGTGCAGTCTTGAGATGAAGGAGAGCGATATAGAACAAAGAGAAAGGCAATAGAGTGAAGTGGTGCTAAACGAAAGCACATAAAAGAATAGTCTGTGTATTCAAACCTAGTTTCACGACAAATGGGTGAATTCTTACGAATGTAAATGCCCAGGCCAAGCATGTGACTATTGGAGTCTTTACGAATTAGAGGAAGATAACCATCAACACTAAGATCACAAGATGAGACAGCTGAATTCAAATTAGTCTCACAAAGAGCAAGTAGGTCTGGTAAACTTTGCAAGAGATAAGACTCAACAGAAGAAAAGTTACTTCGAAGACCACGAATATTAGTGAATGATAGGTTTAGAGAACTTGGTGATGATGATGGTTTTTTGTGTTTTATAGTTTTTGGTACTTTATTCATTTTTAAATTTGATTGAAGAACTTGACTCAAAGCAAAGATAGTACTCAGAACACTGTTTAATAGCCTAAGCAACTGCCTCATTACTACTAATAAACCCTAAGCCGTAACAAAGGGCTCCAAATGTGGCCTCCGCAACGCACACCAAAAGTACAAACAGGGACACCATCCATGGCACTGTTAATACTTTAATATTTTTCAGCTGTTGATGGAATCAGCCTCTCTGAGAGCTACCACAGAGTTCGGTAAACCTGACTACCAGCCGGCCTCAGAACCATAAAACTGAGTTTTAGAGCTGTACCCTCATTAGGAGATAATAGAATGAGTTGCCTAGTCATAAAAACAGAGACACAAGCAAAACCCATGCATTGAGTCAAGAAGATCCAGCATTCAATATCCTAAACTGGAAACAATGTATTAAAAATACATCTGCGCCAGCCTAATAGATGAAGAAGGGGTGCGAGGCTGGTAAACAGATAGAAACTGTTTACCCCTTAAGTCTTTGCCTAGGAGGCCTTCTACAAGAAAGTAGCCGGGTGCATTTAACATCTGCCCAAGATGAGTATTTTTATCGAGACACCAGCTTTAGCCTTTACTGAACCAAGAGCCCCAAGGCAGGGGGTGTTTTAAAGTGAAGTTGGCATCTCCTAGCCTTTGCCTAAAAAGGCGTATCCTACAATGCAGCAGGACATGAAGCAGATTGTACTGGGTTACATGTTACCAGTAGCAGGATAACCTGATCTGACAGACATATAATTTATAATTATAAAGAATAACTGCTTTAAAACATTTAATAACTAAATACTGAAAGTTAAGTTCTCACAACATAAAAAAATGCAGATTATAATTTTCATGCGACGCACAGTGGGACGAAATCCCGATTTCGTGGCCAAAAGTCAAATTTTTGAGTTTTATATTTTCGTCTTTTTACGTTCAGATCTTGTTTACAGATAGTCCTAGAACGAAATTCCGAACAGGGCAGGTATATACCTGCTCTAGGGTGGCCTGGGCGTCAGTTGACACTTAGCCTCCGTTCGGTACGCACTAAACAAGTGGACGCGTCGAAAAATTCTTGCCTGTTTTAAAGTGCTATTAAACTGAAGAAACTATTTCAATTGGAATTCGGCAAATAGAATCATTTTCTGGAGGCATGTAGAATATACGGTTATGCACTGTTATTGCTAATTTTAATTTTTTTCATATTTAAATCGCGCGACAAGTAAAAATAAAAAATTGTAAATTTTTTATCTGAAATCGATTTTCTAATGTCGTTTTAAAAATTTAACCGCGGTTATCCACCTTCTTTTGACAAGAATCCGATCGTGTATAGTGTTAAATATAACATATTAAAAAACTGGCTGCCATTGAGTGCCATTTTAATAATGAGACTAGTTTTTATGGAGGAATGCGTAGTGCGACATTAAACTATGTTAATAGATTAATGTCGCACCACGCATTAATGGTCATGGAAATTAGTGAAGTAACATTATTTAATAGCACTAATTACATTTTAATGCAATAATTTTTTATTTTAAATATATGATTTAAAAATTACTTTTCATTCCGTTTTGTGATAATCTCAAAGTTTTATAAAATAGTCCTCAAAGAACCTTCAGCAGTTATTACTGTATTTTTTTTTACAGAGTCTTCCAAATCTTCAAATATGGAATTTTCAAGAAAAGATATATTCTTTATGGTGAAAGACAGTTTAAAAAATGAATATAAATTCATCATTGATGTTTTGACAGATGCAATTTTCAAAAAAACGGAACATGTGATACAAGTAGGCGAGGATGAAATGTCATTATCACGGTTATTTTCAAATTTTTAATCGAGATGGAGAGCAGCAGGAAGATGGGAAGATTAATTTCTGAAAAAAAATGAAGAATGGTTGAAGGGCACCGTACAATTTTCAAAATTATCCGATACTGAATGCACAACACCTGAGAAGATTGTGAAGAGTGCTAATAAAAAAGGAACATGTGGGCGACCTTCGCAATTCTTTGCTTCATCTAGTGAAAGATCAAAGAGGCGAAAGACTCAAGAAGTACGTTCTACTTTTTCTACAGAAGAATTGGCATATGCTGCTCAAATGAGTTTAAGGACTTCTGGTCAAGCACATGCTGCTCAAGTTGTTAAAGATGTCACATTAACAACCCCAACAAGAGCCTCAAAATATATATCCGCTGTTAGTTCACAAAATGAAGTACCTTTAACCCCAGATGAAGCACTTTCTTTAATGATCGAGAAAGGAGAATCAAAGCACTCTTATCAACTATCAAGAAATGTAGCTAGAGCACATAAATGCAAATTATACTCATCATACCTTGAAGTAGAAAAAGCAAAAAAACGTTGCTATCCATCAATTGTGTACACAACTGTTAGTGAGTCGTGCGCACAGATTAAACTACAGGCTTTACTTGATCATACCACATCTAGAATTATACAACTTCAGGCTTCATGTCATTGATACTATAAATCCGGAAATTCTGCAAAAATTAGTACTTTACTGTAAATGGGGATGTGATGGAAGCAGCGGTCAAAGTGTTTATAAACAAAAACTTACTGAGACTGGAAAATCTGATGAAAGCATTTTTTATACTTCTCTTGTATCTTTACAATTAATACACAACCACCACGAGACGCAACTATTGTGTGGAAAAATCCTAGACCATCATCTCCGCGAGTCTGCAGACCAATACGATTGCAGTTTGTACATAAAGATGTACAGTCAACATTGAAAGAAGTTACCGACATTGAACTGCAGATTGAGGGTCTTGCACCATATGCTAATGAACAAAATGGAAAATCCATTTCAGTAACTTATTGTATGTCATTTACGATGACAGACGGTAAAGTCTGTAATGCAGTAACTGGTACCACTTCTACACAACGCTGCTTCCTGTGCAAAGCTTCCTCTAAAGAATTTAATGACATCAACAATATTATAAAAATGGACATTACAACAGATAATTTAAGATTTGGCATATCTACATTGCATGCATGGATTCGTTTTTTCGAGTGCTGTTTGTATCTGTCGTATAAGCTAACAACTGAAAAGTGACAAGCTCGTCGAGAGGAAGATAAAAAGAATGTGAAAATACGGAAGAAATATAGACTCAATTTAGGATAAAACTAGGGCTTACCGTTGATTGACAAAAGCCAGGATATGGAAGCTCTAACGATGGAAATACAGCGCGCCGCTTTTTTTAAAATGCTGCTATATCTGCTGAAATAACAAAAGTCGATGAAAAATTAATTCACCGATTTCATGTTATTTTGCAGGTTATTTCGAGCGGGTTTGATATAGATGATGAAAAATTCAAAGACTATTGTGTAAATACCGCCCATTTATTTGCTGCTTTATATCCGTGGTATTACATGCCTACATCTGTACATAAATTGCTGATCCATGGAGTAGAAATTGTAAAGTATGCCCTTTTACCAATTGGACAACTTTCTGAAGATGACCAAGAGTCACGCAATAAGGACATTAAAAACTTCAGATTACCTCATTCAAGAAAATGCTCAAGAGAATCGAATATGAAAGACATTTTTAATAGGCTCTTATTAACATCAGATCCATTTCTCTCGAGCATCAGGAAATTGCCCCAGAGACCGGTAAAATCTCTACATCAAGAAGCTATACAATTGTTAAAACAACCTGATGTCACCAGACAAGAGACAAGGAACGATTTCAATTTAGATACAAGTGGTTCAACATCAGATTCCGAATCGAATGATTCGAAAATTGATGAATATGACATACGTGATTTTTGTTACTAGGATTAAAGAAACAATTTTTTTTACATATATGTGAGTTAATCTTTTACCCATTTAAAAAAAAAAAAAAAAAAAAAATTAAAATTACAAATTTCTGTTTTTTTATTAATAGTATAAATTTGCAATGCTTTTGCTCTAATTTAACTTCTGAATCATTAGCAATGACCTTGAAAACCAAACTATATGAGATTTCATATTTTCAACGTATGAACAGTTTTGGCCGCCATATTGGAGCCGCCGTTTTGAATTTTTTAAATCTGACCTCAGATTCCTAATCAGTGACCTCGAAAACCCTTAAGTAGGTAATTTGGGAAAATCAGGATTTCGTCCCACTGTGCGACGATTTGATTTCAATTAGTTGATTCAATTCAAATAGTTTAACTAATTTAAAAAATATTATGAGTTTTAGCATTTATACATTTATAATATATTTATACATTTACATATATTTTCTTCTTAAATGTGTGTGTGTTTCTATATATATATATATATATATATATATATATATATATATATATATATATATATATATATATATATATATATATATATATATATATATATATATATATATATATATATATATATGTATTTACGTATATATGAATAATTTTAAATGTATTTTACCAAATAAAGTACTCAATATTTTTAAACGAACAGGGCAAAAATTAATTAAATTGATTAAGTTATATATATATATATATATATATATATATATATATATATATATATATATATATATATATATATATATATATATATATAAATATATATATATATATATACATATATATATATATATATATATATATATATATATATATATATATATATATATATATATATATATATATATATATATATATATATATATATATATATATATATATATATATATATAAACACACACACACACACACTTCAGAATTAAAAAAAATTAAAGTAAGGCATTTAAATCAAAAGTCAAGTTTTTCTGACCATAAATTTTTTACTAAATTTTGAACTTTGTTATGGTCAATTTCACCGTTAGGCAACTTTAGAGAGTCTAAAAGATATGCTAGTTCAGGTTTTTGTTGAATTTTATTGATTAAAGCCTCGTGAACACATTTTACTTTCATTGTGTCAACTAGCACGTCGTAATATAAAAAAATACGACCACTTAATGTAACATAGCAAAAACAAGGTTTTGATATGTTAACGTCAGTTGCATAACTTCCAGCGCAAAATGCAGCGACGTTTTCACTAAATTCAAAGCAAACTATATCTCGAAACTTATCAATAACGTAGGTAACCCCGCTGGTAGCACATAAAATGACCTCTTCATCTCCATTTCGGGTTACATCAAGTTTAGACATTGTCAGCCATTGGTGCTGAGATCTTCTTTTTACGGTATGCTTATTTGATTGAACTGAGTTGTCAAGAATAGCAAAATAGCCATCTTCAGTGCATATAGCTAAAACACCGCTGGTGTTACCTTGACGTTTAATCCCACCAATAACCTCTGTACCCGTGTGATTAAGTTGAGTAGATTTTGGTCTAATGGGATAAAATGTTGGATAAGACTCTTGTTTAGTCAACGAACAGGATTCCATAATAACAGGAGAATCCTAAAAAAACAGGATTAAAAAATTACACTGAGTTTAAGGAAAAGGTTTCAGTAAAACAAACTAAATGCTGCAAACTTTTTATCTACGTGGTAAAACCTATACCGGGGAATCAGCACACTCATTTTGTCCGTTAAACCCGCCCAGAATACAATAACCACCATTTGGTTGTGATGCAATAACCTGTGATGCAATAAATTTTAAAATTAGCATTTACCGATTTCAGCAAAACAAAATAATCAACAATATGGCAAATAATGGATAGATTATAGCTAATAAAATCAAAATTAATTAAATGTAACAACAACAAAAAAAAAAGTTTGAAGAACATAAACCTGGTTCAATCCGTCCGTTCTGCAAACAGCAATAGAGCCAACTTGAGCAAACAAAGAAAACTCTTTTACTAAAACAAAATGACCAACTCCAGTGCGACAAGCCCCAGAAGATTGACCCGGGAGAAAAAAAGATTTAGTCTCTTGGTTAAATTGTTTAGTCGTCATAGAAGGGCATGGACCAGCATTCGCTTCTCTTGGATCTTTGATAGAAATACTGCTTGATCGCAATCTTTCCTCTTTGTCGACGTACGAATCTTTAAATGTGTTAAAACCAATTGGAGATGCATTATCTAAAAGATTAACGCAAAATGTTAAAAGTACGTAAAATGTTAAAGTAAAAGTTTTATCCTTACGTCAAATTAAGCTTTTAAAGAGATATGAAACCTTTTAAAGCACGCGAAAAATTACTTCAATAAATTGTAAGTACAGAAAAAAAAAAGTTATAGGTAGTGATCAACCAAAATTTTGTTTCGGTATCGGTTTCGGCCGAAGTTTCAATAAAAACCGATACCGAAATTTCGGTTTCAGTACTTTTTATAAATTCGGTAAAAAGCAAAATTTCGGTTGAAAAACATACTGAAAACCGATTTTTATCTCGTATAGAAAAACAGTTATTTTTTAATATTTTCACAAAATATTTTAAGAATTTTTACAAAAATATCGAGAACTTCCACAAAATAGGCCGGTTGAATAAAAATGAGCAATTGCTTTTACTCAGTAATTGGTCAGCTTTACGCAAATAAAAACTTTAGCAGTTTTGCTCAAATTTTTATTCACGTAAAGTTAAGCAATTTACTCAGTAATTGCTCAGCTTTACTAAAACTTAAGAAAAATTGGTGAATTTTTTATTCACGTAAAGCTGACCAATTACTGAGTAAAAGCAATTGCTCATTTTTATTCACCCGGCCTAATACCTCAAAAAAATCTTGTTTTGTAGAGAGAATCTGCCAGTTGTTAAATTTCGCTATTAACTTATATCGCCAACTTATGTATTAAATCTCAATTAGGGATACACGCGTAATTAATTCTAACATAATACGAGTATACCGGTTTTTACATCCATTCAAAACAAACATGACATCCATTTAAAACAACCATGACATTCATTTAAAACATCGTGCCAACCAATTAAAACTTTTAACGCATGTGTAATGTTTTAATTTTCAATTAAAACATTTAACGCATGTGTAATGTTTTAATTGAAAATAAAACCTGTTGAGAATGTACCACATTCTCAACAGGTTTTATTTATATATTTATTTATTTAAATTTATTTTTTATTAATATTATATTAATTTATTTTAATTTTATGGAATTTATTTTAAATTTAAATGGATGTCATGTTTGCTTTAAATGGATGCAAAACCATATTTTTTTACATATTTTTTATACACATACTGTATTGGCAAAACAACCATGAAACTTTAATTAATTAATTGAACATCAGTTCAATTAAAGCATGCATGATGATAATTAAAACAACCATGATTTCCTATTAAAATATTTAGCGCATGTGGATATCAGATTTTCATTAAAACATGCAGCGAAATTCTGTTTGCCAAAATACGCGAAAATTTGTTTTGAGATTGGTCGTTGATCAAAGAAAAGTTCAATCTGAAACTTCATTGGCGCGAAAAACTCAATCTGAATCTTCATGCCGCGAAATTCCGTTTCCCAAAACATAGGAGATATAAATTGTTGTAAATCTAGTCGTTGATCAAGGAAAAACTCAATCTGAAGCTTCATCGTTAACATGAGTTAATCGAAACACAATACAATCAATTTTAAGAAGATACGATCAAACGAATTCAACACGTCCTGATTCTAGAGGTGGCGCTCGTCACGTTATTTATAATGAAGAGATTAGAAGAAGAATTAAAGAGCTTATAAACGATAACACAACGACAACTATAATTGAAATTAAACATGTTTTAAATGTAAATGTTCGATTAAAATTGTCTGGAGATGGGTGACCAATCTTGGATACACATATAAAATTACTCGACACATTTATGAAAGAGAAGCGACAATGATGTAAAAAATCTTCGAATTGAATATGTTAGGTGGTATACTTCAGTCTCGCCTATTCATCGCTATCGAAATATTGTTTTTATTGATGAAAGTCCATTTAATTTACACATGTTTCGCAGTCATTCATGGGCAAGAAGAGGAGTAACACCAAACCTGATTATTCGCCCTAGGCAGCGTAACGTTTCGATGATATTAGCCGTCAATGGTTTAAATATTCACTGCGAAGCTGTCAGTGTGTCATTCAACACAGTTTTGTTTCAAAAATATATACTGATGAAGTTGTACGAGTTTTAGGGACAGAGGAAGAATTCACCCTGGTGATAGATAATTTCAGAATACGTCATAATGTTGAGATGAGGGCTCAGAACATTCAAATAAAATATTTGCCACCATATTCACCATTCTTGAATCCGTGTGAAGAGATTTTTTTTATCTTAAGAATAACGTGCGAAGAAATACGGCCCCAGCTGGAAGAAATGAACTAATTACAAGAATGCGTGAGGCATGCTTATCTATTCCTAATGTTAACTTATCGAACTATTACACACAGTGCGAAAGCTTTTTTGAAGCATGTCTTAGGTCAGATGACATACCTCGACAGTAATTGGAAAATAAACACTTTATTTTAAATAATAAAAAAATTTTAAATAATTTTCAAAAATTGAATAAAAAAATAAAAATATATATTAAAATAAAACCTTTTTTTTTAAATAATATAGAATGTTGAGATTGCGCATGCGTTTAATGTTTTAATTGAAAATCACGATTGTTTTAATTGATTGGCACGATGTTTTAAATAAATGTCATGGTTGTTTTAAATGGATGTCATGTTTGTTTTAAATGGATGTAAAAACCGGTAAAAAAGCAACAAATATGAAATTGCATTTTTAATTCAATTTTTTTACTAAAATAAATTTTGACTAGCTGAAATGCCGGTATCGGTTTCGGTAAAATATTTGTCGAAATGTTCGGTTTCGGCACCAAATTTGAGTACCCGAAATTTCGGTTTATTTCGGTTTCTGCATTTTTTCTGTTTCGGTCGATCACTAGTTATAGAATAAAGTGCTTAAATTAGAAACAAAAATGTAACGAACAAACCATTGTCAATACTCCATTTGTATATACGTACAAAACGATCTGTTGACCCAATAATTAGTTCGGCAACACCGTCGTCATCAATATCTTCCACAATAGCAACTTTTGCATTACTTGCTAATTTATCGATGCTTAGTATACGTAAGTCAGTTGATAACTCAGAAAAATCTTTTGGTAAAAGGCACTAAATTATAATCAGCTGAAAGAACATATTTATTTTATAAACTTAATTAAAGCAATTAAATTGTACCGATTATCAACTTTTCAAGAATCAATAGATATTTTTCAAAAAGAGGTATTTGTGTGAAGGAGGGGTGAGGGTAAATAATTAATTAGGGGGGAGGAGTAGATGAAATCCCAATCTACCACAAATTTTGTTTTACTATGAGTAACTTTGAAAATTAGTATTTGAATTTTAAAATCATTGATAAACTAAAGAAAAACCTATTTTAAACTAAATATTGCAAAATTAATTAGTTAAATCTAACAATATATGTAACATATCTAACAATATAAGTACCGGATCAAAATATTTCTGAATTATGTTATAAATGAAAGGTAAAGCTACGAATAGAAATAATATCAACTACTATTTTTTGTAAATGATTTAATGAAGCACATACTTTTTCACTTTGATAGTGGTGAATATGGCACCGAAACAAAAATAAGTAAAACCTATGATTAAGTTAAATATATCTAAAAAAAAAAACAGTTCGGGTATTTTAATTCAGTAAAAACATTAATTGAACTTTAAACTTTAGAATATTTAATCCTTAATCCTTTTTGAAGATGACAAAGATTGAGAAGACTGTGTGGCAGGATTGATAATGTGGCATTGTTAAAGATTAAAAGAAAACACCATAACATCCAAACGATAAGTCTAGTGTGTAGTTATTATGAAAATACAGAAAGAACAGACAAAATTATGACCAGATTGATTTGTGTCATTAGTAAAAGAAACAAAAAAACGAGTTCTAAATTTAGTTATTGTGAATACTTAATGTATCTGAAAGATCCATCAGGGATGGTCAAGGTAGTTTTAACATGTAGAGTATAATGATACAAATAATAAATAAGTAGATTTATAACATATAAATAGATATATAACATATAAGTAGATAAATAACATATAAGTAGATAAATAACACATAAGTAGATAAATAACATATAAGTAGATATATAACATATAAGTAGATATATAACATATAAGTAGATGTATAACATATAAGTAGATAAATAACATGTAAAGTATAATGATACAATAAGAAATAAGAAATTAACAATACTCTCTCTGAAGAAGAAAAAAGGAAAACTGCACAACATAAAACATGAGCATTTGGAAGTAAAAAGAGAAAATATACAAGATAGTGAGTATTACATATGGACTATTAGAACAACAAAGTAAAAGGGTTAAACAAATGATAATGATGCTGATGGAAATGATAATGATGAAATCCACTCTGAAATTTTAATTATACATTTTTCACTCTTTCCTCAATAACTTATTTAAATATTAACTTTAAAAACTGATAAATGATTTATAACATTTGATCAACCCTAGCTACAAACCCAGTCCCAGACTTTTTTTATTAAGTCTAGCCTTAGCTCCAGTCAAAAGCAAGCCACTGTTGGTTACTAAATGTTAATTGCTATTTATATCTCTAATATTTCTTTCTTTCTATTAATTTATTTTATATTTACATATCGCAGTCTCAAAGCTAAATATTATTAAGACATCTTAACAACATTTTTTCAACGTAGATATGATATCACAAATAATTATTGCTGTAAAAAATTTGAAAACAATCATCTATGACTGATTTTTAACTGGGAAAACTAAATATACAAAATTAATACAATCAATTAAAAGTAAACCTCTTTTGCTGTCTTATTTATTTGATTAGGTGCATCAAACATGTGACATCGACCTTCCCTATCTAAAGTTATTAATACAACTTCATCTGAGTCACGCAAACAACCACCGCATAAAACCATTACGGAACCAAGACCTTTAGCTTGCCAAACCTGTTTCGATTGGATACCTTAAAATTTAAGTTTTATTAAATTTTACTATCATTGTTTAAAGAACAAATGAAAAAATAATCTTAACTAATAATTTTAAACATTTTTTAAACTTCTATAGTGATTATCATTATATCAATTATTATTATATTATTGTAATTTATAAATTATTAAATTTTCTTAGTTATGTCTGTAATACTTTCAATTACATTCAATAATACCTTTGTAAATATGCAAATCACCATTTGTGTTGCTAACACAAAGTTCATTGTGTCCATCATTGTCAACATCAACTAAAGCTACAGCATTTTGAAACACAGTTCCTTTAAAGTCTATTTCAACTTTCTGAACCAGCGATATAGATCTCATTTTAAAGACATATTATCATTTTAAAGACATATTATCATTTTAAAGACATATAAATACTCTAAATTTAATTAACATTAAAAAATGATTAAATTCTTAAGTAGTAGATAAAAAAAAGATTAAAAACATTAGGTGTAATGTACATTAAAAAAATACGCAATTAAAAAAGATAAATAAATGTAAAATAAACAAAAAACAATATAAAAAAAATACTCTAAAATTTAATAAAGATTAAAAAATGGTAAAATTCTTAAGTAGTAGGTTAAAAAAAAGATTCAAAACATAAAAAAACAGGTGTACTGTACTTTAAAAAAATACTCAATTAATAAAAATAAATAAATATAAAATAAACAAAAAATAATATATATATAAAAAAAGAATTTAAGTAAATCAAACTCACAATCAAAGTAATAACACAATTATTAATTAATAGACGCAATTCTGAAGAGAGGTTTTATGAACTATCATTACATTTATTATATTTAGACATGAGCATTATTGCATTTTCTTTTCTCACGCCTCATTTCTTTGTAAGTTGTTTTATTTTGTAATTTCATTTATTTATGCAATTTATTATTTATGTTTTAAATATTATATGTTATTGTTTTGGTTTAGTAAATAATACTTATTTTGTATATATTTTTTTTAGTGTTTCAGTATTTTATAAAGATCTTTATTTTTTGTTTTCTCTGATTTATTTGTGTTTTGTTTACTATGTTTATGTGATGTGTCTATTTTATATTTGTCATTGCTTAAATAAAATAAGTGTTGCGTTATTAGCTTTATTTTTGATTGGGCTCTAAACTTGCTTAGTTTAAAACTTTTTTTTACTATTCTTCTCTCAGGCATTCATTGCTTGTGTGTGACCATATGGTGAATTTGTATTCTAAAATTTTAAATAATATCAAATTTATAACAAATATCAAATTCATATCAAAAGAAATTTCAAACTCATAAACTGCAGATCAAGACTGTTACATCAAACATGCTACCATCTAAAGTTTACAAACTCTTCCTACACCTACCCACAATCACATTTGGGGGTTTTATATTAAAGTTTTTCTATAATCATTATTATTTCTAATTATTATTATTAGTAATATTACATATAATACACACCATAATCATTATTACTAAAAATTTATTACGAATTATCATGATCATTTTATTATCAATATTATATTTTAAAAGCTTATTTAAACAATACACATAATCACAAGAAAAATAATTCAAGCCATATCAGTTGGTGGAATGGAGTTAGAAAGAAGTGTCTGAAATATCATTTTACCCTAATGTCTAAAATAAATGTTTTAATTTAACACACATGATGCTATTAAATTAAGCTTTACCCCACAACAATACTTAATCAACCATACATCTTTTATGCTTTAAGATTATCATACATAACCACATTTTTACAACCAATGTAAAGCAATTTTGTAAAGAATATTTTTTTACTTTAATTAACAAAACGTAACAACCCTTAATGCTACATAATTAAAGATAATGATCAAAAATCATGTCAAAGCATGAAGATCTACTGTCATTTCAAACTCATTAACCCTTTTATTTATTATTACTTTAATTCTTGATTAAGTAATTTAATTTTTTATAAATTTGAATAACTTTTTAGAAATAAAAAATTTATATTATAAGATATGTAAAAAGTAAATATTATGTAAATTGTTAAACTTCAAATAGGAAATTTTTGAACTTGAGGATGTTGATATAGTAGAATAACAACAAAAACAATAAAAATCAAGAAAATAGAAATTAAACAAAAAATAAGAATTTTCCTTTTTTCTACATAAACAAAATTTTCAATCTTCTATAAAAATATAATAAAAACTTTTTTTTTTAAACTTATATAAAAAAATAAAATCTTCATTGATTAAAACTGCATGCAAATTGTTTTTTTTTCCATAAAGAAGTCAAATGAGTGATCTTGACCCTCTCTTCCCAAGCCTGACATTTTCATTCCACCAAATGGCATGCGTAAATCTCGAATCATCCAGCAATTACACCAAACTGTTCCTACCTGAAAAAAAAGAAAATATTTTTGTAAAAAAAAATTTTCAAAATACCAAATCACTAAAAACTGACAGTTTTTTTACAGGGTAATACAACTTTTATAGATACAGAATTCAGGGAGTAAACTTTTCAAATTATCTATTTTAAATAACTTGGCTTGCATTAAAACATTTTTTAAATCTATTACATCATCTTATATTATAGGCAATTGCTTGGGCTATTAAACGGTGTTCTGAGTACTATCTATGCTTTGAGTCAAGTTCTTCAATCTAATTTAAAAATGAATAAAGTACCAAAAACTATAAAACACAAAAAACCATCATCATCACCAAGTTCTCTAAACCTATCATTCACTAATATTCGTGGTCTTCGAAGTAACTTTTCTTCTGTTGAGTCTTATCTCTTGCAAAGTTCACCAGACCTACTTGCTCTTTGTGAGACTAATTTGAGTTCGGCTGTCTCATCTTGTGATCTTAGTGTTGATGGTTATCTTCCTCTGATTCGTAAAGACTCCAATAGCCACATGCTTGGCCTGGGCATTTACATTCGTAAGAATTCACCTGTTTGTCGTGAAACTAGGTTTGAATCCACAGACTATTCTTTTATGTGCTTTCGTTTAGCACCACTTCACTCTATTGCCTTTCTCTTTGTTCTATATCGCTCTCCTTCATCTCAAGACTGTACACTTTTTGATGTTATTTCTGATCATATTGACCAAGCCCTCTCTCTTTATCCATCAGCTAATATAGTTGTTGTCGGTGACTTTAATGCTCACCACTCTGAATGGCTTGGCTCTAGTGTCAGTGACTCTGCAGGCATTAAAGCCCACAACTTTTGCCTTTCTCAATCCCTAACTCAAATAGTCAACTTTCCAACTCGCTTTCCTGACAACCCTAATCATTTACCTTCTCTACTCGACTTATGTCTTGTTTCTGATCCTAGTCAGTGCTCAGTTTCTCCACATTCACCCTTAGGTGCTTCTGATCACAGTTTGATCTCTTTAAAACTAATATCTCATTCTTCTTCATCACCTGAATACCCCTACTATCGAACCTCTTACAACTACAGTAAAGCTGACTGGGATTCTTTCCGTGATTTTCTTCGTGATGGCCCTTGGGTAGAAATCTTTCAACTTCCTGTCGACAAATGTGCTTCTTATATAACTTCGTGGATTCAGGCTGGCATGGAATCTTTTATTCCCTCTCGACGATTCCAGGTCAAGCCTCACTCTCCCCCATGGTTTTCCTCACACTGTGCTGCTGCGATTGCCAATCGAAACCGTTACTTCCATATTTATCAGCAAAACAATTCTCCAGAAAACAGACGTCTTTTCATTACTGCTAGAAACAACTGTAAAAAGGTTTTGTCTAACGCCAAAACCCGCTATTCTCAGGTCATGAAATCTCGTATCTCATCTCAAAAATTAGGCTCTCGTGACTTCTGGAGAATCTTTAATAATATCAATAATAAGGGCAAATCTATAATTCCACCTCTCTTGTATGGTTCAGACTTTGTCACCTCACCTAAAGACAAAGCCGAACTGTTTGCTAAAAACTTTTCATCAATATCATCTCTTGATTCCACTAATTGCGTTCTACCTGATATTGCCAACAAACAGGTTGATTCATTGCTTGACATTCATATCACTTCAGCATCTGTATCTAAAGTGATTTCCTGTCTAGACTCTTCTACAGCTTGTGGCCCAGACAACATACCTGTTATTGTCTTGCAGAAGTGTTCTCCAGAGCTGTCGTCTATACTCTCAAAACTATTCAACAAGTGCTTATCAGAGTCTTGTTTTCCAGCCTGCTGGAAAGCCGCATCTGTTATCCCTATCTTCAAAAATTCTGGGGAGCGATCTGATTCGTCTAACTACCGTCCCATAAGTCTTCTTCCTATCATAAGCAAGGTTTTTGAATCTTTAATTAACAAACACTTAATTTCTCATCTTGAATCTAATAACTTACTTTCTGACCATCAATATGGATTTCGATCTTCTCGTTCTACAGCTGATTTGCTAACAGTAATAACTGACAGGTTTTATCGTGCATTAGATGAAGGTGGAGAGGTTAAGGCCATCGCTCTTGACATTTCAAAAGCGTTTGATAAAGTTTGGCATGCTGGTCTTCTCCATAAGCTTTCTTCTTATGGTGTATCCGGCAACATCTTTAAGATCATTGAATCCTTCCTTTCCAATCGTAGCATAAAAGTTGTCCTCGATGGACAACACTCTTCTTCTTATTCTGTAACTTCAGGGGTTCCTCAAGGTTCTATCCTTGGCCCTATACTCTTTTTAATTTACATTAACGATCTTCCAGATATTCTCACATCTAAGGTGGCATTGTTTGCTGATGATACTACCATTTATTCTTGTCGTGATAAGAAACCAACACCCTCTGATTGCCTGGAGGGGGCATTTGAGCTTGAAAAGGATCTCACTTCTGCTACAGCATGGGGCTCACAGTGGCTGGTGAACTTTAATTCAGATAAAAATCAATTTTTTTCAGCCAATCGTTATCGCAATAATTTAGATCTTCCTATATTTATGAACGGTGATGTACTCGATGAGTCACCTACTCTTCATCTTCTAGGATTAACTCTTACTTCCAATCTTTCTTGGAAACCATATATCAAATCGGTTGCAAAATTAGCATCTGCTAAGGTTGCATCTCTTTATCGAGCTCGCCACTTTCTTACTCTGGATTCTATTCTCTACCTCTATAAATCTCAAATCCGGCCTTGTATGGAATACTGTTGCCATATCTGGGGCGGATCTTCTAATGATGCCCTTTCTCTTTTAGACAAAGTGCAAAAACATGTTGTAAACATAGTTGGACCTGCTCTTGCAGCCAACCTTCAACCATTATCACATCGTCGTAATGTTGCTTCTCTTTCTCTTTTCTACAAATACTATAATGGACACTGCTCGAAAGAGCTAGCTTCTCTTGTGCCATCTACTAAAATTCATTCTCGAGTTACTCGTCATTCAATTAAGTGTCATCCTTTTTCTGTGACTGTTCCTAAGTGCTCCAAAAACGCTTATTCGTCTAGTTTTTTTCCTCGAACATCAGCTCTTTGGAATTCGCTTCCTTCATCTTGCTTTCCTGATTCATATAATTTGCAATCTTTTAAATCGTCCGTCAATCGTTATCTTGCTCTACAATCTTCATCTTTTCTCTTACAGTAACTTCCAACTTTAATTAGTGGCTGCTTGCAGCCTTGTTGGAAGCGAAGATGTTTAAAAAAAAAAAAAAAAAAAAAAATATCTGTAAATTTATAACATTTAGTCAATTATAATTCTATTGAATAAGCATTTTAAATTTATAGATATAATTTACACCATAAAGGTGTATTTTACATAAAATTTGCACACTTTTTTTGATTACAGCAAACTGATGTTTTACTGACAGAAAATGGCGCTCATCAGATTGCTAAACTCAGAGAGTATCAAACTGTTATTAAATAAATTTTTTTATGATTGAATGTCATTTTAATTAATAATTAATTGATTGATAGCATTTTATAATTATGATTATGTATGATCAATAGTTTTATTTATGAATTGTTGGTCTTCTTATTTCTGATAACTCAGAGGCATAATAAAGTCAAGACTGGTAGTAAAAAAAAGCCTTTTGAAGCAAAATATAAATATTGATCCTTGCAAATTTAAAAAACTACAAACATGTATTTATTTATTTCTTGAATAAAGCAAGAAAGGTGTTGATTTGAGTGACCAATTTTTTGCGGCAAAATTTAGCTTAAATCTTGTGCTTTGTTAAAAGTAGTAGTAGTAGTAGTAGTAGTAGTAGTAGTAGTAGTAGTAGTAGTAGTAGTAGTAGTAGTAGTAGTAGTAGTAGTAGACAAGACTTTTTGTTCCAAATGCTTTCAAAACTACTGAAGAAATTTTGCACTTTGCACTATTTTCTGTTTTTTTGTATAAAAAGTATTCCCAAACATAACTTTCTCTAAAAACTAATTTTGAAAGTTGTTAAAGCAATAATCTTAAAAGTCATATTAAAAAATCTATTTTTTCAGTTAAATATAATACTAATAATAAATTACATGATAGATATTAAAATTAGTTTTATTTAAAGCAATAATGTTAATAATAAATAAACCAAAATAGTTTATATTTTGAATGCATAATAATTTACATCACAATTTTGGTTTGTTTACATTTTAAAAGTACTTATGTAACAGCTACAGACTGGGCTTGAAACCAGAACAGATAGTAATAAAGGTGGTTTTTTATTATAAAACTTTTTATCATGCTATTTGAGGAAGTCATCTAATTAAAGTTGATCACAACAATAAGTTTTATTTATATAACTTTTTTAATGAAAAATTTAAAATTAGTAAAATTACCTGAGTTATTTCAAAATTACCTGGAAAAATCACCCCGAAAAAATAAGGCAAGAAAAAATTCACAATTTATCCAAGTAACAGGCGAGGTACCTGGGTAACTTGCATTATGCCAATAAGTGGCATTAATCCAAGAAAATCTTGTGTAAGACCAAGAATTACCACTTCAAAAACCAACATGATACATTTTTAGCTGTTAAGGTCAAACAGACTTCAACCTCAAAAATTCTTACTTGACTGCCTCCTTGCATAAATGTTAGTGCCAGCACAGTTTGAAGACACCTTGCTGCAAGGATATTAATTTTTAATTGCGTTGTGCTGCATTAAAGTCACACCTTTCTTAAAGAAAACATTTGTGATTGTTTCAATTTTTTGCAAAAAACACAATTAGTCAAGGAAAAAACACAAGGATTAGTTGAAATTTGGCAATATGTCATGTTCTCAAACAAAGCACAACTTAAGCAGTTTTTTTTAATGTTATTCACCTCCCCAAAGCTAAAGGAGTCCTTACAGTTAAGGAGGCTACTTTTTGTGGTTATCACACTCTCTCAACTTTTTAACTCCAAAACAAAAACTTAGACAAACAAGACCACTGCGTGAAGAAACAGGTTTGTCACTGTACTACTAAAGACGTGGTACGGATCAAACTCAGAATTTTTTGCTTATTAAGTGCTCTACCGCTACACCACTATCATTTTTATTACAGTTTGCACTACACAAAGTCAAGGTTTGCTAGCCATCAAACTTACACTTCCATCCCCAATGTACCTCAATTGTGATTTCACTCCAAATCATAATTGCAATGTCCAGCAATTATGATTTGCGGTGCACACACCAAATCAAAAAATACGAACAAAACACTTTTTGTAATTTGTATAAAGTTGAATTATTTTTAAATAGTTTTTAAAAAGTTTCAAAAAAAAACTTACATCAAGCTTTCCAGATACTCTTTGCAATGTTGATGCATTTTGACTCCATACACATGCTGATAAACCATAAGGTACATTATTTACACGACTTATAACCTATGATAAATATTCAAACATAGATGTTAAACAATTGTTTATTCTCAGAGTAAATTATGCTACGATTATGTGTAGCTGATTAATGCAAAAATATTTTCATGATACTAAGGTAGAAATATATGTAGGTTGCATAATGGAAATTTAGCTACCTAAAACTTTGTTTGCATAATTATACTTTAAATATATTTAACAAGTAACAACAAATATGCAAATTTATGGTAATTCAATTAGCAAGTTTATGTTATCTCATGCAAACAGAAAAATACAAAAGAATTAAGCAAAGTTATTTTGGGAAAAGCATGTTTTAAAACAATGAAGTTGGCATAAAAATCATAATAAACTAATAATAAAAAACTTTTTAATTAATAAACAACTAAATATTAAGAATTATAATATTAAAAAAATAACAGAAATAGAATCAACTTTACTAATGCATTTATAAAAACAAAATAATCCATAGGCAAAAAATCCATAACTTAAAAAATACCTCTTCTTCTGTAGTAAATGGGGAAATGCAAACAACTGGACCTATTTATAAAAAATCCTAATTATAAAAAAATAATATAAATATATTGAAAAATGTATGAAGCAAATATATGGTATTTATTAAGTATATAAACTTATAGTAAACTTAAAAAATGATTTTAGAACTTTTACTAACAAACTAATTTTACTTGCTAAATTTTTTTTACACCAATCGAAGAGTGCATTTTCAAAAAGGTGTGAGTGCCAAAGTCCCTCATTTTAAGTTTACTGCTTAGATAGGTTGTAAGTGCCCCTGATTCTCATCGTACAAAAATGTTGTTTAAACAGCTACTAAATTTGTTGTGTAAACAGTTTTTATTGTCTCCTGAAAAATTTTATTTTTGGCACTTACAACCTTTTGGAGATGCACTTTTTAATGATTATTATGGCAAATTTAACTTTCTCAAGATTAAAAGTTTTTTTTGTTAATATTTTATGAAACTTTGAAATTAATTTATATTGCTATTTTTTTAAAAAAAACAACATTGGGTTATAATTTTATTTCTTATTTCGCTTCATGTTTTCTGTTTGTTATTCAGGTTTACTATAACTTAATTTTCAGCTTCTTTAACTTTTTTTTCATGTGACATTAAATACATACAAATATGTGTGTGTCCATATATATATATATATATATATATATATATATATATATATATATATATATATATATATATATATATATATATATATATATATATATATATATATATATATATATATAAACTTGAAATATGATATTTAACCAAATAAATTCAAAAATAGTCAGAACAGTGAAACAAATAGAAAATCCAGTAATTCTTTTTTCTCACAATGTTTTTATTAAAAACAATATAATTACCAAACAAAATTACCAATACAAAATATTTTTTATATATACTTTTTAAAACTATTAGCACTAGAGGCCTTTCAAATAATCATCAGTAGTGCTGTTTTATATATATATATATATATATATATATATATATATATATATATATATATATATATATATATATATATATATATATTATTTCTCGTTTATATTATCTTTTTATTTTTTGCTTCACTTATAATTTTTTAATTGGGTTTTGACCAGTTTCAACTTCCCTGCATTAAGATTTTTATAAATTAAAACAACGAAATGAAATTTATATAAAAATATATGCATATGAAAATTGTAGATAAAAAAGGAGATGCATGTAAGACTAATATTCAGGAATTTCAAAAGCAAAGTAAAACTGGAATAATTTTTTAAAATTATTTAAAAAAAATGGAAATGGTACATAATAAAATAAACTCTATATGAAAATTTTAAGAAAAATCTTTTTTTTTTGCCTTTATGTTCCCCAATATACTTTTTTTGAATGAATATTTGAAAGAACTTTTTATGTAACCTGAAATCTATTTCAACAACTTAAAATATTGAAATTTGTGCCTTAAATATAGTTTGCAACATATATTAGATGTTTAACAACTAATTTAAAAATATATGTATATGCTGCCACACCAAAACTTTATATATATATATATATATATAAGCTACCACACTGAAACTGTATGCTATAATTGTAAAAAAAAAATGTCAGTTTTCAATGTGTTGATGATGTGAATTTCAAACTTTTCAGCCCTTTTTTTGATGATGTGACTTTTCAGCCCTTTTTTAATAAAACCTACAAAAAATGCTTCAAAAATACATAAGCTGTTATAAGCTTGTGTTATAAGTTGATAAGCTGTATATTTTGAATTGGATTCATCTGACAAATTTCTAGGCCATAGAAGAGTTTAAAACTCTATTGTTTTTAACAGTTTATAAATAATAGGTTTACAAACAGTGTTGAAAAGAGTGTTTTGCTAAGTTTTGTTATCTTGGAGTTACTATTGGATCAGCTAAGTAGTATCAATAGCAAGAGTAGTTTTTGTGACTGAAAAACTACCTGTCAAATGTATAGGGTCACCAATACAATATTTTAAAATACAGTAGGCAAGGAAAAAAAATGGCACAACTTTTTTATTTCAAAAATCAAATTAATCAAAACTCATGAGTTACATACATATTTTATGTGTTAGATATATAAATATCTTATGAGTTATGAGCCATATGTAAATATAATTTTACATTAGACTTATTAAAATTTTATTTTTTTCCCACAAAAATTCAAAAAAATACTAGATAAAATTTTTGTGCTAATAATTATTTTGCTTCCAATATAAAACCTGTGTGGTTTTAATTAGAACTGGCAAATTAACACATTTTTATTGCATTAATGCAACAATTAACGCTGACAATTAGTTTATCGCGCATTAATATACTTTCTATTTTAAAATTCCAAAAATGAAAAATAAATTTAAAAACAGACCTGTCTATTCTTTAGTTTACAGAACTATTGAATTTGAATTAAAAAAACATTGCTGGGTAATCATTATTACTTCGTAGTTACTGTGCATTACACTGATGAACAATTGAAAATGCATTCACATGTTCTGACAGTAATGAAGACACAAGAAAGACTTTTTGCTGAAATGGGCGCAGAACATTTTATTCAAGTTGCACAGCAGTATGAAATTTCAAATAATGTCAGAACACTTAGCAAAAATAGTGCAAGAAATATAGCTGCTGCTGCAAGATATCTGCCTTTTGAATGCATCCCGTGTGTCGCACACAGTCTTCAGTACCTAATTACATTTGGCCAATGCCCTGGCCAAATGTAATTAGGTGGTGGACCATTTAAACACAGTCCAGCAAGTGCTGCAGAATTAGAAAAAAAAGAAATTAAAATTGGACAAACAAAGAAGTCGCTTATACAAGACATTCTAACCAGATGGAATTCAACTCAATATTAATATAGACATAATAAAAAGTGTTTACAGAAACAAACAGCCACTGAGCGATACCCTTACCACACACAACATAAAGATTGCTATGCCAACATCAGCTGAAATGGACAAATTACAAAGTTTGTAAAAGCTACTGAAGCCATGCAGGTATATTTTATGTCATATATTTCTCACCAACTGGTTTGATTGCATGTGAGAGAGAATTAATGTGTCTGTATGCATGTGTAAGCATGACTATGGAAACATTTTTTGTGTACAAGAGAATGCAAAACATTTGAGTGAAATAGGTTTGATTTGTTGCAGTTATGTGACTGAACTTCTGGGTGGAGAAAATAATATTTCATGCTCTGCGGTTGTCTCCTTTTTGCTGTCTCTCTCGGGTGGTGAAAAGCTTAGATGATGACCCTGCTTATGTGGTCAAATTCAAGTCTACATTCAGAACAGACCTGGAGACATGCAAGGAAAATGCCAACATTGCATATCTAAAGATTGCAACCGCATTGAACCCGAGATTCAAAGACCTCAAGTAAACAGACCTGGAGTTGAGAGAAGAGGGGTGGGTCTCACTCACTAACTTACTCAAGGAACAGAGATTTATTGCAGATGAACCTGTGGACGCAACAACATCAAAGCCATCAAAGAGAAAGTTTGCTCTATTGGTTGCTTTATCAGAATCTGATTTTGAACATAAGGAAGGCTCTATTGAGAATAGTGTGCTTCGATACAGAGCAGAGCTTACCATCAGTACAGATACCTGTCCTTAACAGTGGTGGTTTAAAAATGCATACTCACACAGTAGGCTGACCTCAATTGCACAGAAGTACTTGACAACATCTCCAATATCTGTACCTTGTGAAAGGTTGTTATCTACAATTTCTCTTGCTGGTCATATTGTACAAAAGAAGAGATTCTTTATCACCTTAAAATGTGAATGATCTTGTTTGTCTTGGCTTGGCGCAGATGAGTAAGTAAATGTAAAGTTGGAAGAATAGATAAAATTGTTTAGAGTTTTGACAAACCAAATGTTATTGCACTTTTATTCATTCAGTAGAACTATGAAAGAATAAATTTACTTCAGATTTCATTATTGAACTTTTCGTATTTCTGTGATTAATCGCAGAAAGTCATGTAATCAATCGCGATTAAAATATTTAATCCCTGCCCAGCACTACTTTTAATGTTTTTAAAAACAATAATCCTTTGGTAAAATCATGCACAAGTACATATAAAAATCTTCATAATAGTAGTACTCTTTGATGTACATTTAAACTTTTTACAGTTTTTAAAAATCATGAGTAAACAGATAAATTAAAAAGAAAAAACTTAACAAATTGCTTGTGCCATTTATTTTTTTGCCTACTATATGTTTTTAATTACTAACTATTTTTATATTAAGTAATTTGAAATATAAGTAAAGAATAATAATAAATATACTTTAAAAAATATGAACAAGTTCTTTAAATAAAAATAATTAAATTAACAATTAATTTTTCACATTAGGTCTATAATTAAGCACAACAGTTACATGTCGGTGTCTAATATAAACACATTTATAATGTGATTATATAACAACAATTTAAATATTAAAAAATATAAAATATTACAATATAAAATTATTTATATTTAAATTAATAAAACATTTAAAGTGTTTAAAATATTTGTGGTCCTTATAGTATATATATATTGGTTTGCATAAAATTATTTTAGTAGTTTGCAAATCAAATTTTATCAAAAAACTGATCAAAAAAATGTTTTTAAGTGATAGACATTAGATAGATTTCATAAATGTTTAATTTCTTGTGTAACTTTGTGGAATTGATTTATAAATACCTTACCAAAAATTTCTTCTTGCATACACCTTGACATATCTGACAAATTCACCAAAACTGTTGGTTGAAAATAATAACCCTAAAAAAATTTTATGAAAATTGTAATTTGTAATTAATTATAAAAAAAAAAAAAAAAAAAAATATATATATATATATATATATATATATATATATATATATATACATATATACTTATATCATAATAAACAATGTTAAGGTAAATACTTCTTTAATTTCTTCTGGCAAATCCAGACAATCAATTGTTTCTCCACATAATATAGTTCCACCATCTTCAATTGCATATTTTATGTAAGACTTTACCTAGTTAAATTATAGTACCATTATCATAAAATAATAAATAGTGTATAATGGAAATAAAAAATAATAATAGAAAAGGGCGAATAGAGACAATACATCAATATTATTTTTTATTTAAGAAATATTTTTATTAGTTGTTAAACTTTATTATGTTTATTTTTGTCTATTATTCATTACTAACTATTGTTTCTATTTATTTAATATATTTTATTTGTAAATACATACAAATAAAAGTATAGAAAAGAAACTGAAATAATAGTTAACAAAAGTGTATTCTTTTATTTCATATACTTCTTGTAGTCACCCCATTTTTAAAAGTGAATATGTGCAAAAAAATATATTTATTAAAAATGTACTTTTATATTTAAATTTAAAATTCAAACATCTAGATAAATAAGATAAGATATAAGATATTAGATAATACTATAAAAAGATTTTTCTAACCTTTTCTAAGTGTTCTTTACTCACTAAAGCACCTATTTTTGTAGATACTTCACATGGGTTTCCAACTTTAAGCTCTCTAAATTTTTTAAACAAAACAATACATTTAACTAATTAAATTTTTTTTTAACTAATTACATATATTAAAAAAAATCATTTGCAATAAATAAATTTTACAATATTCTTTAAAAACCTTTTTTTTATGCAAAAACAGTTAATAAAAATATTTCTTTTGCGCATGTTGATTAAAAGTTAATTATAATACTCTTGAATTTTTTTGTTATGTCACAAGGTAATATTAACATTGTATGTTAATACAAAATCTACAATAAATAACACAGAACAAAAAAACTTGCATGAAACATTACCAATGACGCTACTGAAATAACCATCCATCCATCCATATATATATATATATATATATATATATATATATATATATATATATATATATATATATATATATATATATATATATATCTGGGCAATTCCGCAAGAGCGGCGGTCGTAATATTTGACACTCTTTAAGTTATTAAAAATAAATTAAAAATGGAAATGACTTGAAACTTTCCAGAAATGTGAAATACTATCTTACAATTTAGTATGTAAAATAATAATATAAAAGTTACAGTATTAAAGTCTTTTAAAAATTAAAACTTTTTTCAAAAATTAACTCTATGTAGCCTGATGGTTGTAACACTTTTTACCGCTTCTGAACAAAATAACTTTTTCAGACTTAATGCAGCGAAAGACATGGTAAAAAAAAAAAAATCATTTGGTGTGTGTATTTAGCACATATTGATGTTATTATATGCTGAGCTTCATAGTTTTTATTTGAAGTTTTACAAGCATTTTTACGCTTTTTTTAGTCTTAAAAACAGCAAATAAAACAACGCAATCAATGATTTAAGAAAAAAAAGTATATTATTAACAACCATGTATGTTATGTTAAAAAAATGCAATATAATATTATCAAAGGTCTTATTTATGGGTTTTTGCACAACAAGACTGTAAATAAGCGTCAAAACATGTTTCTATGACCCTTACAACTTTAAAAACCATGCTATGGTATTATAAAAAGATTTTTAAAAATAACTTTTATGCTTAAAAATATTTTTAAATAGTTAAAAAAAAGAATTTTGGAATTCATAACTTTTTCGCTTTTTTTTTTTTTCTTCCCACTTTCTCGCGGAATTGCCCATATATATATATATATATATATGTATATATATATATATATGTATATATATATATATATACATATATATATATATATATATATATATATATATATATATATATATATATATATATATATATATATATAGTTTGTTGCATTTGGGAAGCACGGAAGGAAAAAAATGATTCTTACGCCAACACATAGGTCA
The DNA here is from genome assembly GCF_038396675.1 of Hydra vulgaris. Classification (NCBI taxonomy): domain Eukaryota; kingdom Metazoa; phylum Cnidaria; class Hydrozoa; order Anthoathecata; family Hydridae; genus Hydra; species Hydra vulgaris. The sequence continues at coordinate 35,128,224 of NC_088923.1, forward strand.
CTTTTAATTACTTTTGACTTTCGTCCAACATTTGCGTGTTGGATGAAAGTCAAACCATTAATTTAATTACAAATTAATCGTTTTTAAAAAAAATCACAAAAACACAAATTTAATTGACCAGAATTTTAAGAACATTCAGAATGTTTTTAAAAACATTCTGAATGTTTTTAACAATACAAACAATTTATATTTTTATTTTTTTTAATAAAATGTTTTTATTTTTAATTTTTTTAATAAAATGTTTTTATTTTTATTTTTTTTACTGTAAATCATGCGCGGAGTGTTGCTACATCGACTATCTTATAGCCTGACTCACAAGGGAGTGCTGCTACATCGACTGACAAGTAGCCTGACTCGCAAGGGAGTGTTGCTATATCGACTGACAAATAGCCTGACTCGCAACGGAGTGCTGCTACACCTACTATCTTTTAGCCTGACCCGCAAGGGAGTGCTGCTACATCGATTGAGGGTTTGGTTGGGGCAGGCAGTCTATCAATTAATAAAAATAAAAAAAATTCCGGTCTTGCATTTTAATTTTTACTTTTTGTCAACAAAATATGGAAAAAACTTTCGGACAACATATAAGAGTTCTATATATATATATACATATATATATATATATATATATATATATATATATATATATATATATATATATATATATATATATATATATATATATATATATATATATATATAATAAGTATATAAATTAGTAGAAACACTTATCTAATTTTTTCTTTGACAGACTGTTTCTCCTTCCTTAGGTTCATCAGAAAGCCTGTCGAAGAAAAAATTAGACATTTTTGTTAAAATTTAGTGTTTTTACTAATTTATTATTGTTAGAAGGTCACTTTTCAAACTTTTGTAATTTTGAATATTAAATAAAAAAAAATTTGATACGATTTTCAACTGATTTTTTCTACTTTTCAACAAAATTTTGTACACATGACTACATTAAATAAACTATATAAGTAACTTTTTGATTACAGGTGTTCCTTAAGATAAAATATATTCTGATAGAAGTTACCATCTATTATATTTGTTTAACTATATATTGTAATCAACCGTCAAAATAAATCTATTGAATTCCATCTTCTAAGTCTTATCTAATAAACAAAATTCAATTTACTCAAAATATGGCATGCTATTTAATTAAACAACTGTGCCTATCCTCAAATTTTTAAATTATTTCACATTGCATCCTTGAAAAAGCACTATTGATTGTATTTTAAAATGTGTATAAAATAAAAACTCCTAGGTACATACCTTATTAAAGAAACATAGCGCTCACAAAACATTTTGTAGATATCTTGATGAACAAACAATCGACTGGTGCACAAACAAACTTCGCCTTGATTTGTAAAGGCTGACCTTTTTAAAATATAATTAACAATATCTCTATAATTAATATCTTAATAGTCTTTGTTGTGCCAAAGTGCCCACTCGCATTTTGGCATGGAGCTGGAGGCATCCAATAAATAAAAAAAAGGGTAACGATAAGATTTTGAGAACTTTTTAATATGAAAATGTAGGAATTTTATATACAGATATGTAAATATATGACTTATGTAAATTAATAACAATATGGCATTTAAAATAATGCAAATGAAAAAATTCCATTTGTATAGATTTTGTCATGTACAAACGTCAGTAGGTTAAATTTGTGGGTTGTATAAGTAACAATTGTTTTTTATTGTTAAATTTGTGGGTTGTATAAGTAACAATTGTTTTTTATTATTAAATTTGTGGGTTGTATAAGTAACAATTGTTTTTTATTGTTAAATTTGTGGGTTGTATAAGTAACAATTGTTTTTTGTTGTTAAATTTGTGGGTTGTATAAGTAACAATTGTTTTTTATTGTTAAATTTGCGGGTTGTATAAGTAACAATTGTTTTTTATTGTTAAATTTGTGGGTTGTATAAGTAACAATTGTTTTTTATTATTAAATTTGTGGGTTGTATAAGTAACAATTGTTTTTTATTGTTAAATTTGTGGGTTGTATAAGTAACAATTGTTTTTTATTGTTAAATTTGCGGGTTGTATAAGTAACAATTGTTTTTTATTGTTAAATTTGTGGGTTGTATAAGTAACAATTGTTTTTTATTGTTAAATTTGTGGGTTGTATAAGTAGGACTTATGTAAATTAATAACAATATGGCATTTAAAATAATGCAAATGAAAAAATTCCATTTGTATAGATTTTGTCATGTACAAACGTCAGTAGGTTAAATTTGTGGGTTGTATAAGTAACAATTGTTTTTTATTGTTAAATTTGTGGGTTGTATAAGTAACAATTGTTTTTTATTGTTAAATTTGTGGGTTGTATAAGTAACAATTGTTTTTTATTGTTAAATTTGTGGGTTGTATAAGTAACAATTGTTTTTTATTATTAAATTTGTGGGTTGTATAAGTAACAATTGTTTTTTATTGTTAAATTTGTGGGTTGTATAAGTAACAATTGTTTTTTGTTGTTAAATTTGTGGGTTGTATAAGTAAAAATTGTTTTTTATTGTAAATTTGTGGGTTGTATAAGTAACAATTGTTTTTTATTATTAAATTTGTGGGTTGTATAAGTAACAATTGTTTTTTATTGTTAAATTTGTGGGTTGTATAAGTAACAATTGTTATTTATTGTTAAATTTGTGGGTGGTATAAGTAACAATTGTTTTTTATTGTTAAATTTGTGGCTTGTATAAGTAACAATTGTTTTTTATTGTTAAATTTGTGGGTTGTATAAGTAACAATTGTTTTTTGTTGTTAAATTTGTGGGTTGTATAAGTAACAATTGTTTTTTATTGTTGAATTTGTGGGTTGTATAAGTAACAATTGTTTTTTGTTGTTAAATTTGTGGGTTGTATAAGTAACAATTGTTTTTTATTATTAAATTTGTGGGTTGTATAAGTAACAATTGTTTTTTATTGTTAAATTTGTGGGTTGTATAAGTAACAATTGTTTTTTATTGTTAAATTTGTGGGTTGTATAAGTAACAATTGTTTTTTATTGTTAAATTTGTGGGTTGTATAAGTAACAATTGTTTTTTATTATTAAATTTGTGGGTTGTATAAGTAACAATTGTTTTTTATTGTTAAATTTGTGGGTTGTATAAGTAAGACTTATGTAAATTAATAACAATATGGCATTTAAAATAATGCAAATGAAAAAATTCCATTTGTATAGATTTTGTCATGTACAAACGTCAGTAGGTTAAATTTGTGGGTTGTATAAGTAACAATTGTTTTTTATTATTAAATTTGTGGGTTGTATAAGTAACAATTGTTTTTTATTGTTAAATTTGTGGGTTGTATAAGTAACAATTGTTTTTTATTGTTAAATTTGTGGGTTGTATAAGTAACAATTGTTTTTATTGTTAAATTTGTGGGTTGTATAAGTAACAATTGTTTTTTATTATTAAATTTGTGGGTTGTATAAGTAACAATTGTTTTTTATTGTTAAATTTGTGGGTTGTATAAGTAAGACTTATGTAAATTAATAACAATATGGCATTTAAAATAATGCAAATGAAAAAATTCCATTTGTATAGATTTTGTCATGTACAAACGTCAGTAGGTTAAATTTGCGGGTTGTATAAGTAACAATTGTTTTTTATTGTTAAATTTGTCGGTTGTATAAGTAACAATTGTTTTTTGTTGTTAAATTTGTGGGTTGTATAAGTAACAATTGTTTTTTATTGTTAAATTTGCGGGTTGTATAAGTAACAATTGTTTTTTATTGTTAAATTTGTGGGTTGTATAAGTAACAATTGTTTTTTATTATTAAATTTGTGGGTTGTATAAGTAACAATTGTTTTTTATTGTTAAATTTGTGGGTTGTATAAGTAACAATTGTTTTTTATTGTTAAATTTGCGGGTTGTATAAGTAACAATTGTTTTTTATTGTTAAATTTGTGGGTTGTATAAGTAACAATTGTTTTTTATTGTTAAATTTGTGGGTTGTATAAGTAACAATTGTTTTTTATTGTTAAATTTGTGGGTTGTATAAGTAACAATTGTTTTTTATTGTTAAATTTGTGGGTTGTATAAGTAAGACTTATGTAAATTAATAACAATATGGCATTTAAAATAATGCAAATGAAAAAATTCCATTTGTATAGATTTTGTCATGTACAAACGTCAGTAGGTTAAATTTGTGGGTTGTATAAGTAACAATTGTTTTTTATTGTTAAATTTGTGAGTTGTATAAGTAACAATTGTTTTTTATTGTTAAATTTGTGGGTTGTATAAGTAACAATTGTTTTTTATTGTTAAATTTGTGGGTTGTTAAGTAACAATTGTTTTTTATTGTTAAATTTGTGGGTTGTATAAGTAACAATTGTTTTTTATTGTTAAATTTGTGGCTTGTATAAGTAACAATTGTTTTTTATTGTTAAATTTGTGGGTTGTAAAAGTAACAATTGTTTTTTATTGTTAAATTTGTGGCTTGTATAAGTAACAATTGTTTTTTATTGTTAAATTTGTGGGTTGTATAAGTAACAATTATTTTTTATTGTTAAATTTGTGGGTTGTATAAGTAACAATTGTTTTTTATTGTTAAATTTGTGGGTTGTATAAGTAACAATTGTTTTTTATTGTTAAATTTGTGGGTTGTATAAGTAACAATTGTTTTTTATTGTTAAATTTGTGGGTTGTATAAGTAACAATTGTTTTTTATTGTTAAATTTGTGGGTTGTATAAGTAACAACTGTTTTTTATTGTTAAATTTGTGGGTTGTATAAGTAACAATTGTTTTTTATTGTTAAATTTGTGAGTTGTATAAGTAACAATTGTTTTTTATTTAAAAAGACAGCAAGATTAAAAAAACCAAACCAAACTAAAGCTACTTATGCTTGGTGATTAGGTGTGGTATTTCTGAATTTATGATTAAACATAGGTTTTATAACCATAGTTATTAATTTGCTTTGAGCCTCTTATTTGATAGTTTCTGTTTGCAAATTTACATCTGATAATCTTTGCGCCTAACAATCAAAAATTTAAATTAACAATCTTCCAAATCTGATATTAAAAACAGCTTATTTAAAAGTTTATTTCCTTGAGAGTTTATTGCAGAAAAGTTGTTACAAAAAAAGGATAACTCTCTACATAATGATACCATCTGCATCTTTACAATCTACAGGACAAAACAACGTTAATCTTTTTTGATGCACAAGATCCACTTAAAATGTCCACTTTTGTCTAAGATAGTTGCTTATTTTCATATTTTTTTCGAATCACACCTTACACAATTTTCTTTGTTTTTTTAAGGTCCTCAGCATCAACCATCTTTATTTGCCACGTTTCACTGTCATACATCATAACACTTTAAAACATGCAGTAACTTTCCTTTAACCCTTAATGATGCATCTTTTGCTTACAAGCTATAAATCCAATAAAGTTTGATCAAAATTCATTTTCTAAACACTTTAAACGCACTTCACACTTCTGTATAGAATAGCTCCAATAGTAATTGCTCACCAGAACTCTCTTCAATTCTCTCTAAAATATTTAATAAGTGCTTGAATAAGCCTTGTTCTCCTCCCTGCTGGAAAATGGCATCTATTATTCCAATTTTATAAAACTCCAACAAACATTCTGACCCCTCCAATTATCATCCAACCAGTCTTCTTTCTGTTATTAGGAAGGTTTTTGAGTATTTGATAAACAAATTTCTCACATTCCATCTTGAGTCAAATAACTTACTGTCAGACAAAATGGTTTTCGATCCTCTCGCTCTACAGCTGACTTGCTAAATGCTGTGATTGAAAGATTTTGTACATTATCGTACATTAGATGGAGGTAAAAGGTTTCGTACATTATCGTACATTAGATCTCTTAATGGTACTTACCATTTTCTTACTCCTAATTCCATTCTTTACAAATCTCTTATTATTCCCTGTATGGAATACTGTTGTCATGGAATATTGTTGGGCTGGTTTTTCTAATGATGCTTTTTCTCTTCAAGATATAAAAATGCATTGTAATTGTTGTTGGACCTGCACTATCTGCTAAGCTTGAGTCTATTTTCCATCGTTGTAAAGTTGCATCTCTTTCTCTTTTCTACATATACTATCATGGTTGTTGCTCAAAGGAGCCACCATCTCTAGTTCCATCAACTAAAAGTCATTCTCCCCTGACTCGTTATTCAGCAAAGTGTATGTATATATATATATATATATATATATATATACACACACACACACACACACACACACACACACACACACACACACACACACACACACACACACGCACACACACACACACACATACATAAAGAAAGTGGGACAATTTTATAGACATATATACTAATTTTTTACTTTTATCAGACTAATTAGTTACAAAACAAATTAGGATTTAACAATACACATACGTCAATAAAGAATATGGGAAAAAATTGTAACATGCAAAAATTTTTAAAAATCAATTTACAAAAATCAACACAAAATTTATAAGTTGATTTGTAAAAACTTTTGCGTGCTACAATTTTTCCCATATTCTTTATTGACACATGTGTATTGTTAAATTCTAATTTGTCTTGTAATCAAAAAGCATGATAGTTTAAAAGGTTTTAGAAAATGTTTCAACTTTCTACAACTGGGAATATACATACTATGTTCAGTAATTTGACCCAATCAAAATTTTTTTTTGATATTTTATTAATTGAAGAACATTTTTCTAAAAAGAGCTAAGTCACTATTTAAATTAAATGCAATAATACACTAAAACAAAAAACTACCTTACGCATGTTAACAAACATTTCTCTATATTAACATCAGGAAATATTACTGCTGCATTTTTACCACCAAGCTAAATTAAGGTAATAATTTAAATCAAAGAAAATAAAAAGTTTTAATAATATAAATAATAAAAATATTTTTATTGATCATTTACTTATTATTTTTATTATTATTACTGCTAATAACATTTTTATTAATAACTATGACAACCAATATTTATAGGAAGTTTACTTCAGATTAGTAGGCTTATTTTGAAATATCCTTAACTTTATAGTAATAAATATCTTTGATTTTTCATTTATCTTTTAATAACTTAAAAAGAGAATTATGAAACGTTGATCAACACTTACTTTGCAATGAATTGTACATATGGTTTCCATGCTTTTTATCTTATGGAAACAATAATTTCCATGGTTTTCACTCCACTCGCATCTGATGGAAACCATTGTTTCCATGAGATGTGAGTTGTGAATATATTCACAACAGTATTGTGACCAGAAGTAAACAGATGATTTTTGTAAGCTACTGCAAGCCTCAAGCTGTCAAAGAAGAGAGATTATGTACAAGACACAAGATTGGCTGTTCTAAGTAATCAAAAAGTCATGATGTTCTGACTGAAGCATTTGAAGGTTATCTTATTTGAAGGTTATCTTATTTGTATGTTAATATTATATAGGTTGGGTGTTGTAGTGTATACAATGGTATAATACATATTGCATTAAGAAAAATAGAACTGAATATTGTTTCAATTTCAGGCTATTTTGATGTCATGTTTATTAATTGATAATTAATTGATTAATTGATAACCACAAAAGTTTATTACATAGTATTTCAAGTTTCAAAACTAAGGGTTTAAAGAAATTTTAATTACAAAACTGTATTTAAAAAATAGGTTTCAAGTTAAAAAGTTAAAAATGAACTTTATGCAGTTTCTTGAAAACTCACAGACTACATTTTAATAATAAAATAATAAAATAATTTACTAAAAAATAATAAAAGCAATAATTCACTTTTCAGATAACTTTATCAAATTATATATTTTAAATATAAAATAAAATAAAACTTCTGTGTAAAATATATAATCTCATTATACAAATAAACAACCATCATATAGAAAATTATATAAAGCTATACTAGATAGAAAATGTTTAAACAGTGATGTAGGCAATAATTTACAGAAATGTTTTAAATTAACACAACATAATATAATAATAAAAATTATTACAACATAATAAAAATAGCCAAGTCTCTTTGAAAATACAAAATGAGAAATTAGCATAACCAAAGAAGTCATATTAGTTTACTGGTGCTTCTTTATAGATTTAATAATACATATAAAAAAACTTCAACTTCCAATAAAAATTTTTAAGTGATTATTTTGTTTAATATATTCAATAAACTATCCTTTTTAATTTTTTTTAATAGAAACATTAATAGCAGATTAATTTATTTTATCTGCAGTTCTCATGTGTAAATATTTAAAATAAAAAATAATAATAATGAAACCAAAATAAAAATCAATAACCTATAAATTCCAAAATAAAATCCATAGTTATGTTTACATAATATTAAAAATGGTTGTCCAATAATAAATAAAAACAAAATGAAACAATAAGACTGTAATCTAAAATAATTTAAATTTAAACTTTAATTCTATGGACATATATTAAGAAAATTTAAAAATATATATAATAATAAGCTAAAGCCTAAAAAACAAACCTCCAATAAATAAATTACTAATAAAAATTTCAACAAACCTCTAAAGAAACTTTTCTCATAAGAGAACTACTCTTTTCCATAATGTATTTTCCTGTTACAGTGGAGCCAGTAAATGATAGTGTTTTTATTTCAGGATGAGTCACAATTGCATTGCCAGTAAGTTTACCAGTGCCAAATACAATATTAACAACGCCGGGAGGTAATCCTAATTATATATGAATTATATTTATATTTATATAAACTATATTGCTTTTAAATATTAACTCTAAATGCAATTTATATTATATATAAACTCCACATAATTTATAAGTTCTAAACACAACTGAACCACATAAAAACAATTATTTTCAAAGTTTTCTTTATATAAATGATCAACATTTTGTATTTAAAAGTGACAAAATCAAGTACACAACTATTAAATTTAAATGAGGAAACTAATTAAATTTTGTTTTTTAAAAACCACAAAAATGCAACAATAATTTTTTAACTGTTTACACACATTGACTGACAAATTGGTAGAGCACACGAGGAGTGTTGCTACATCAACTGATAAACAGTTAGAACAAGTGAGTGCTGCTTACTAATAGGTGGAAAATGTAAGTAGTATTGCTATGTCGACTGAGGGTTTTGGCTTATGCAGGCAATCTATCAATTTAAAATAAATTTTTTTAACTTTTTCCGGTCTTTTAAATTTTTTTTTAAAACATAAGGTTTACAGTTTATGATAAAAGGGAACAAGCAAGAGTGTATGTATATACATCATATAATATTTTAATACTGAACTTAATGCTGCTGTCGTTACTCATTTGTGAGTGTTTGACACAGAAGTCACAGCACCCATTACACCCTATGAGAAAATGTGAACAAATTTGTATGCAAATATCTAACTTATGTAAACTTCAAATTATGTAATGTTAAAAGATATATCAAGTTTTACAGTATTACTTTTATTTTAAAATTTCAACATTTAAAATGTGGCAACATTTTCTTACCTTTTTTAATTTTAAATTTATAATTTTAAATTTATAATTTTAAATTTTCTTAATTTTGATTTATACCGTTTTATAACTTTTTTGTTTATTAAATAATTTTACAACTTGCATTGAACAATAGTGGCCGAAGTTGTTAGGCCACAGTATTCTAAAGTGAAATGACGCGGCTTTAATCCTTTCTCTTGCAAATTTTTTTTTTTTTAATCTTTTTCAATTTTTTAGAATAAAAAAATAAAACAGTCTGTCATAGTGGCTGAAGTGGTTAACTTGCTGCGCTTCCGAAGTACAACGTGAGGTTTCGAATCCTGTCACTTGCATATTAACTTTTTAAAATCTTTTTTAATTTTTTAAAATACAAATTAAAACATTTTTAAAGTTTTATTGTTGATATATAAAGATATAATATACTATAACAAACAAAAGGGTTTTGAAAATGCTTATAATTGCAATAAACATCAAAACAGCGTTTTGATGTTTATTGCAATTATAAGCTTTTTAAATAAATATATATATATATATATATATATATATATATATATATATATATATATATATATATATATATATATATATATATATATATATATATATAGATATATAGATATATATAGATATATATATATATATGTATATTGTTGCTGTATGATTTAGTAATTAAAAATACTAAACTCTTGATCATTGTAGAGTGCTTGATATTTAAGAAATATTTTTTTTTTCAAAAACAGCGTTTTATATTTAGATTTAGAAAAAACAACTTTTAATGGAACTTAAAGTTTCATGCCTTTCGGCAATCATCAGCCATGAAGTATATATATATATATATATATATATATATATATATATATATATATATATATATATATATATATATATATATATATATATATATATATATATATATATATATATATATATATATATATAAAAGTTACTGTACAAGACGAGAAACAAATTACACTTTAATTTAAAACAAAATAAAACTAAAAAATACTAAAAGAATACGAAGGAATATAAAAGAATACTAAAAAACACTATATATTGAAAGAAAACACCAAACAGATAATTTTTTTAAATTATACTTTTGTACAGGAACTTTTTCCCCACCCTGTATATATATGGTTCTTTAACAAAAAGAAGAAAAAAAATGAAGAATTATGAAAAAAATTTTATATATACATATTGTCTACCTTTTAAAGTTATGAATAAAAAAATTATATATAATATAACTCAGTCAAATCTTTATTTTGAGCTAGCAAATGTTTAATAATTTAAAATATAAATCTGTAAAATCTTTATTACTTACTTACGAGTTAATTACTAATGTTCAATACTTTAAAGTTATAACTTCTTGTTGTAAAACTGTTAAACTTCTATTAAAAAAAAAAGAAGTACGCACTTATTAATTTTTTCTTGATTAAATTTCTACATAGTTTATATTATTCTTATTAGGACCCTCACCCCATTGATCAATTGAGAATAAAATAAAAGTTTGAAGTGAAATCTTTTTTCTATAAGAAAAAAAGTTGTCTCTTTAATTTGTATTAAATGTGCAGACTTAACTAATTACCAAAACACATAAATAACGTTAATATCTCATGACATTTACGCTATAAATTTCTACTGCTGTTTATGTTTATAGAAATTTTGGGCTTTTTTAAAAACTCTCTCCCTTTTGTTTGCTACAGTATATATTATCTTTATATATGTTATGTATACAACATCAATAGAACTTTAAAAATGTTTTATTTTGTATAAATATTTTAACACTATTTAATAAACAAAAAACTTTATAAAAGGGCAAATAAATAAATCAAAATTAAGGAGATGTTGTTTGAAATAAATGCTATAAATCAAAATTAAGGAGATTTTGCCACACTGCAATTTTAAAGTAAAAGTAAAACCGTAAAACTTGATATGTTTTAACATTACATAAATTGAAGTTTAGATTAGTTAAATATGCTTTTGTACACATTTTCTGATCAAAAAGTGCTGTGATTCTTTCTTGCTATTAACTTGGGTTATCTATAATTAATTTAATTAATATAATTAATTTAATGCTAAATTAATTTATGAATTAAAAAAGTAACAATAAAAATATTTAATTTTTCCTTATTGTAATTAAAACATTTATTTTTACATTAGTTATAAAGATAACTTCTATTAGTAACATGAAAGTTCAAACCAGCTTCAGAAAGAACATTGCACAACATCCAAGCAGTTACGGAAGTCATTTCACTTGGTTTGGCAACAACACAACATCCACAAGCAATTGCAGGAGCTAGCTTAAATGAAAGTAAATACAATGGTAAATTCCATGGTGTTATCAAACCAACTACTCCACATGGCATATTAACAGTGTAATTTAGAACATCAAACTCAGGTTGTTGTGTTGAGCTGAAAAAATAGGTGTAATACAACACTTTTTCAAGGTAAATTTTTGAGAAGGCCAGTCTAATTTTTTTTAAATAATCAACATATTTTATATTAAATTAAAATAGATATGACAACCTAATTTAGAAAATGGTGGTTTAAAATTGTACAGCCTTTATTATCATTGAAAATATATTTCAAAAAAGACAATATACAAAATTTCGAAAAACTGATAAACGAATATATTTTTGAAAAAAAAAAATTTTGAAAATCATTTGAAAAACAGGAAAATGTTAGGAATAGGATTCCTGATTTAAATACAAAAAAAATTTTGCTACAGTCACCTTGCAGCAAATATTAAAGCTTGTTTAATCCTCAAGTATTTAAAGTTTGTAATCTCCAGTAAAGTTTGTAATCCAGAACATTGTTAAGCATCATTCACAGAATATTGTTAAGCAACATTCACAGAATATTGCTAAGTACATTCATAGAACATTGCTTAGCAACATTTACAAAATATTGCTTAGTAACATTTACAAAATATTGCTAAGCAACATTCGCAGAATATTGCTAAGCAACATTTGCAGAATGTTACTAAGTAACATTCGCAGAATATTGTTAAGGTATTTATGATATAATAAAATTAAAAACAAAAGTTGTGAATTGTAAAGTCAGGATTGAGCAAATAAAAAAATACTGGAAAGTAGTAATGTGGAGTATGTAAGGTAAGGAGTTAAAGCAAACTTAATTGTTTGTACAGTTTCTATGCAATGAAAAAAAATATTACTACAAAAATGTGTTTGAAATATCTGTTCGAAATATTTTTTGAAACTCCAATAGAATTAGTATTAAAAAAAACCTACTGATTTAATGTGTGTAGAATAGCTGAGGCAAAAAAACGAAAATTATGAACAACACGAGGAATGTCAACTTGCTTAGCAAGCCAAACTGGTTTGCCTTGATCTTTAGACTCTGCAAGGGCAAACTCATCTATTCTGCTTTCAATAATATCAGCCACTTTGAGCATTATTTTTGATCTGGCTTCAGAACTAAAAGTTTTCCATCTAAATCAATCATTAAAAAATGCATACTTAGGTTGCAAGTGTTAAAACTTTTTAATTCAAACAGAAAAACTTTGAAGTACAAGAAAAATAAATAAAAAAAATAACAACAACAAAACACAAAAAAGAAAATCACAAAATACAAAATTATTACATATCCAAAAACTAGACCAACCCCAAAAATGCAGATTTTGCAGCATTAACAGCCATTTCTACTTCTTCATTGTCACTATCCGGAATTTGCACATAAATTTTTCCATTTGAAGGATCAAAACCGTCAATAAACTTTTTTCCATCAACAAACTTTCCATTTATAAAATTCTGTAAGACCAACATACTTTATATGTGATTTTATCTAATTTATTATTTATAGTTAGAACTATAACAAATACAATTATAAATATTACACATTTTTAAAAATAAAATATTGATGTTTTTTATAGACCTTTTTTCTTAAGCTCCTTTTACCTGTCATCCCTGTGCAATTCACTCAAACAATGTTCATACCATTAAGTATGAAGAAACACTTACAGCAATCCCTTTGTGAATTGTATGAATTCCTTCTTCAATGGTGTACTGGTATACAATTTTATTGTCAAAGTGAATCACTAGCTTTAAGTACTTACTTTGCCCATGTTCTGTGTTCAGATGATCTGAGCTCAGATGATCTGAGTTCAGATGATCTGTGTTCAGATGATCTAACCCAACCATGTGTGTATTTTCCTGCTCAGAATTCATCTTGAGATCTTCAGCTCCTTAAAGTCAATACTACTGGCTTTATAAAGAGAGGTCATCAAACAGATCCCAGATCTAACACCAGTACTACATATTGCCATAATAATTACCCAGTTGTGTCGAAAATCATCCATACTCAGTTAAATACTTTTACTTTTCTTGAAATCTGCCAGGTCTTTATTGGAGGCATTAAAGTGTCATCAGAGTCTGACAGGCTGTTGTTCTTTGTGCTCCTCTTTTTTTTCTCCTCATGAACCTTTACTTTTATATCTTGTGCTTGCGTTTTAACTTTTGTAACCTTTAGTTCCTATTATGTCCAGGCATTTATTCCATATGCCATTGGCTGAAATTGAAGCGTACATTAGCTCAAAATATAAATAATTTTAAATGTATTCTACAAAATAGAGTGCTCAATGTTCTTAAAAGAACAAAGCAATAATTAGTGGAAAATCACTTATCCAACTTTTTCCATTTTACACTGTGTTTCATCAATAAAGAATCATCAGAAATGAAAATCGTTGTTTTCATTACTGATGAGTTTTTATTGATGAAACACAGAGTAAAATGAAAAAAGTTGGATAAGTGATTTTTTACTAATTTATATATATATGTGTATATATATATATATATATATATATATATATATATATATATATATATATATATATATATATATATATATATATATATATATATATATATATATGTATATATATATATATATATATATATATATATATATATATATATAGGGTCAAAATGATGTCCAGCACTTATTTCAAACCCTGTATATATACATATATATATATATATATATATATATATATATATATATATATATATATATATATATATATATATATATATATATATATATATATATATATATATATATATATATATATACCTGACAACAATAAAGGCTGCCATATATTACCAAAAATATTTATCTCCAAAAGTATATCAAGTTGAGTCTCAAAAGAAGCACAGTTTTATAGAAAATAATTTTAATATCAATTAAATAATCAAATAAATAACAATTTTTAAAATTTATTGTAAAAAAATGAACACTTTTTACCAAAAATTGAAAAAAGTATGCATTTATATATACATTTTTATGTATAAATTTTTGATTTATTTTAGAAAAACATGTATAGTTAAAAAAATCAAAAAAAATTGCTTGCTTATAAAATTACAGATATATCACATAAACCATTACCTTTACACATAAAATCAGTCTTTGTCAGTGATACATTTGTTTAAATATCTGGTGATATTGCTCTACTGAACAACATAAAATTGTACCCTTGGTGTCTTCTTTAGCCAGAAAATCATCAGTTACAATATTTAGCAATTTCATTTTTTAAAAACTACTTCTAGAATTCTAGAAGTAATTTATTTTGACAAAAAACCCAGAATTCCTAAAATGTTTTTCGATTCTGGGGTATATACTTTATAGGCCAGAAAAATATGCAATCCAAAAGTGTTGTTTAGATCTAAAATTTCGAAAACTTTGTATGGAGCCCTTATAAATTTCTATATGTAACTCTAAAAATTAGTTATGCAAATCTTAACATTATTAGTACTGCAGGATTTGAGTCACATAAATAAAATAAGTATTTAAAAACTATTTAAAACTTACTTGAAGGGTTTACATCTTAGCAACTACTTTCTCCATTATTTAAGAAACTACTTAATGAGTAAAAACCAAATTTTAAAATGAGACCTATACTATGTTAAAAGATGAGCAAGTCATTTTAAGATCTCACAAAAGTGTTTATTTAAAAACAAAATATTAAATAAAAAACACTCTTTAGTGGTACAACAAGTAGTAAGTTCATGATATAAAAGACTTTACTGTCTATTTAAAAATATATTTAAATATCATTTTTTGCCATCTAGATATTTTGTAAATAAATTATCAATCCTAGAAATATATAAAAAATAGACAATATGTAAAAATTTAAAAAGCTTTTCTTTTTTGAAATAAAATATTTATATATACATATATAAACTACAAAAAAAAAAAAAAATGAATACAAAAATAAATAAATAAAAAAGTACTCATGAAGTATTTTGAAAAAAAAAGAAAAAAAGAAAAGAAAAAACTGTTCTATTTATCTTCCTGATGTTGCCGTAGACACGTAATTTATAAAATTATGGCGCAACTCGGGTATAAGTTCCATCAAGATTAGCTCAATTCCAGAGTAAATGATATGTCTAAAAAATTTTAAAAAGTTTACATCATAAAGGTGTTTTTCATAAAAAAAATTTTGTTTGAATAAATTTTCAATAAGAAGTTTTTTAAAAAAAATGGGTAATTAAGTTAAAAAATATTAACATTTATTAATGTATTATTAATAACAACAATAATAATATGATAAAATATTATCATAACTAAAATATTATCAATATTAATGTTATTATTAAATAATTGTTAACATTTATAATAATTATATACACTACTGTTATTTCTTTTAATGATATACAGTTATTATTATTATTATACTATTAAATTATTATTATTAATATATTGTTAATACTTCATTAATAATATATTTTTATTATTTTATTAATAATAAAATTATAGTATAAATAATGTTATTTTAATAATTTATTATTAACAAACATTAACATCAATAATAATATTTATAACGATCAAAAAATATATAAGAATAAAAGCACATTTGAGCCCATTTTTACTTGTTAATTTTTGGATACTGTATTGTTTGAAGCAAATCTTCACAACACTTTTCTATGTTGTTTTTTCCAACGGTGAATGATAAAAAAGCTTTAAAAAAATAAAAAAACATTAAACAACAAACAAAGCAAAAATGAAAAAATATGTAATGAATTATTACTTAAGTAAATAAAATAACAAATTAAACAAACTATAAATAAAAAAATTGTTAACAATACATGGTATTATGTCAATTAGACTGTTTAAAAGTTTGACTCTAGTTTCTTCGCGCTGTTGAAGTGTTGGATCTGGTTTTCTTTTGAGTAAAATTCCTTCCTTATCCCAAATTAAATTATATAGATCACACAGATACTTATAACATCGTTCTTTGATTATAACTTCATCTAACTGACGTCCAAGAAACCTGGAAAATTCAATTTTTATATATTAAACAAAATAGAAAATATATACAGTAGTGTGCAAAAGTTTAGAAACAACTTTTTTAACTTTTGAAATTTCTAATAAATGTGCTTTTTTTTATTTCACTTTAATATGCAAACCACAAAAATTGTAAAATTTAACAGTTGATTAAAATTTAATTGTTTTTTTGAAAAGACTTCCGTGCAAAAGTTTAAAAATAACTTAACTTTAAATTAAAATTTGAAAAGAAAAAAATTTGATAAAAATTTTTACTAAAAATTACAAAATTTTTCAATAATATATTTTTATTAAGAGAGTTAGTATATGGTGGCATACCTATTTATACATTTATTCATTCTATTATTTATATATATATACCTATTTGCTTTCAAAACATCATCATAATGATAAAGGATGAAATCAATTAAATTGATAAGAACATCCAGACGAATGTTATACCAAAATTTTTTAATCAAAGAAAACAAATATATGGTCTTTGTTGACTTTCTACAAATTGCCGGTAGATGTATTCCCAAATTTAAAAGCCAGAAAAAAAAAAAAATTTTTTTCTGGCTTTTAAATTACTTCCAGATATTAGCGGTTTCTTAACAGGACAGTTGTTATACAGACCATACTATTGTAATCAATATTTAGTTGTATCAGCACAGTGGGCATAAAACGTGTTTAAGACGGCTAAAAGACAATTTAAAAAGTACTAATAAGTATTTTAGATGCCTTAAACATGTTTTGTGCACACTAGGTATAATTGATAAAAATAATTTTATAATTTAAAATCATCTCACTTAATAATATGTTAATAATGTTTCACTTTACATGACCGTGTCTTAGTGTTTTAGATGATATAACATTCTAAATATGAGGCGCAACAGATAGTACAATATTGAGTACAGGATCTTTTTTATCTAATTCACTTAGTAAAAAAAAGATCAGTTAAAAAGATTTTAATGTTTTGCAATTGAATTTAAAAAAAAAAAAATTCAAAAACAAAACATTCAAATTGAAAAATTTGAAGAAAGACTTTGATATTTTTTAATATCTACTGTACACATTATACACATACATAAATATATATTTTATTGTTTAATGTAGACATCAATAAATATTAAAGTGTAAAGGTTTTTTCAAACCCAGTCCCGGCTTAACTATAAGATTTAGCAGGGGTTGATTTAGCCGGGGCAAGAAAAAAATTTATAATACTTTATATATTAAATTTTATGCTTTCATTTACTATTTATTAAACACTGGCATTTATTTATATATTTTCAAACTCTAATTTACTTCCAACAAGATTGCAAGCAATCACTATTAAGTTATAAGTTACTTTAAAATAGAGAATAAGTAAAAATACTAGGAAATGGTTAACTGAAGACTTAAAAAATTGTAGATTGTATACAAAGAAAAACATGAAGATGGCTAATAGTTATAAGGTTTTTTTGAAAAACTGGAGTTTTTATAGCATGAAGGGACAGAGACAGTAAAAGGATGCAACTTGTTATATAAGAAACAAGCAAAAATGAGTTTTGGTTTATCGTAATAGATGATAGCTTGTTTAAGAATTGACCATGATTGTATTTGTAGAAAAAAGAAAGAAATGCAACCTTACAACAACAATGGAAAAGTGGTTCAAGCTTAGCAGATAAAGCAGGTGTAACTTATTATTATTATTTTTTTATATTAATTCACCTCCCCAAGGCTGAAAACGCCACTACAGACGAGGAGGCTACTTAATTGTGGTTATAACCCTTTCTCAGCTATATAAATCCGAAACACAAACCATGACAACCAAGGCCCCTATGCAGAGAAACAAGTTGAGCACAGTAAGAGGTTATTATTCATCAATATAGGAATACCAGCATTATTGCAATATTTTTTTGCAGTAAATAAATGAGTTTTGTTGTCTAACAAATATTGGAGATTTTAAGTCCAGAATTTATATTCATAAGCCACAGCAAGCCTTAGGCTGTTACAGAAGAGAGATCATTTTAAAAATCAGCTGCTTGTTCTAAGCAATCAAAAAGTAAAGATTTTTTGTCAAGACAAGAGTATAAAGTTGAGTCATCAACAAATAGAACCACTTTACAAGTTAAATTTTCATGAAGATTGATATTGTAGGTAAGAAGCAATACAGGAGCAAAGATTAAAGGGTACAACAAGATACCTTGTGGTACCCTTAAAGTTACTTGAAATAAAAAAGAGTGTATGCCTTCAAGAATAACTTTTTTACTGCAGCTAGTAAGAAACAATTTAACTCAAAACCTTTTTATGAAGAAACTAATAACAGAGTGAAGACTAATCACAGGATAGTTAGAGAGGTCAAAATGTTTTCCAGAATTTTGAAAAATTGGAACCACTTATTTAGCACTTTTTAAAAATTAAATATTAAATATTATATAATTAATAATATTAAATGTTAGACTTACTTTAGTTAATGACATTGTTGAAGACTAACCAATAGTCTCTAGAACCTAACATCTGATATAAGATACAAGATTTAGTAAATTGAGAATAACAGAGCCTAACATCAGACGAGACCTTTTTACATTGGCTTCTTGGAATAATAAAAAGACATTAGTTCTTAAGAGAGATGTTCTTGTAAAAAAAATGAAATAAATGATTAATAAAACAACTGCTCGAGATGGTGAAAAATATGGAGTAGAATAAGGTTTGACTTAAAATTGAAGAGTAGGAATAAAAGCTTCCAAACTCCAGAAGAAATAAAAGCTTCTGAGATACGCTTTATGCATACATATTATGGACATAAATATATGTTTACTATTTATTTAGATACTGGCATACAATATCCTTTCATATTTATATAAACTTTAGTATTTATATAGCGTAGTATATGCCGAAAGAGAAGATGATGATGATGATGATGATGATGATGATGATGATGATGATGATGATGATGATGATGATGATGATGGTAACACTAATTATGATGATCATGTTGATTGTAATGCATATATATACAAAATGTAACATGAATTTTGAATAAAAAATATATACTTTAGGATATATAAATGTTTATGCAGCCCCGGTCACAAACCTGGCCCTGGCTAAATTTTATCAAACTCGACCCCAGTCAAATATCAAACCCGGACGTTTACTAGAGGGGGAGGGAGGAGAGGTTGAAAAACCAGGAAAAAACACTGGTATTATTTATGAACCGACCCTTAAGTGAAACACTTTGAAGTAAAAATAATCTTTTATTCATTTTCTCATTTGTTAAGATTTATTTTAATTTTTTAGTTTTTAAATTTTTCTTTAGTTTTGTTTGTTTTTTCAGACATTTTTAAAACACGATAATTATCATAACATGCAATAAGCCCTGACCAATTATATTATATTGATGTTAGATAAAATATTATATGTGATGTTAGATAGGGAGTGCAACAGTAGTGCTCTCCTCAGAAGGTTTTCTTACATGCGTTTTATTTTTTATAATTTACTTATGGTTACTAAATTGATAAAACTATTACACAAAAGTTTGTGTCATTTTAATAAACTGTCGTTACTGTAAGTAATTTAACAAGATTTAAATTTTGAATAAGGTTTGATTAATTTTAGATTTGAAAATAATTTTTTAAAACCAATTCACTTAAAACTATTTCTTAAAACTATATTGTTAGGAGAGCAGATAATGGGAAATCCCTCCACAGCCTCTCTCACTTTCTCTCAAGCTGGTTAAAATAATCATAGCTGAACCCTGATCAAATAAAAACTGAAGCTGAAATATCATCAGCAATCCTTAGCCAAGAAACTGATGGATAAAAAAATTCTTGAAATATCTTACAATTTACTAATAATCTATTAACCTTCCAGAGTGAGGCTTGTTTTTAATAGTTTTGTGTTGATGAAATCTTTTTATAATGTGACTTATTCTTGGTTTAGAAACATTGTTAAGCTCAGAAATCTTTCTGTAAGTCTTTTCCAACAGCTTCTATAATTAATTTTTTTATTTTATTTGACATTTTCCTTAACAATTCCTATGCTTTTAAAACATCAAAAAGTAATTGAATTATAAAATTTTACAAATACTTTGACAATTAGTTATACTTCACTGCTTTTGAAATATCTCAAAGTGAATTATTAAACTTCAAAAATATATTGACTTTTTGTTTTGCTGTTGTTTACAAAGATTTGACCAAAATGATAATAAAAAAAATGATACTGTTTCAAACTTTTGCAAGGAAGCTTTTTTAAAAAAACAATAATATTTTAATTAACTGTTGAAAACTAATTTTACAATTTTTATGGTTTTTATGGTTTTTTATGGATTATAATATAAAGCACATTTGGTAAAAATTTCAGCTTATATGAGAAAGTTGTGAAAAGAAATGCATTAAAATATGAAAAAAGTTTTAAACTTTTGCACTCTACTTTAGATACATTATGACACTCTGATTTTTAAATATGATACTTCATCTGCATAAATTATTATTAAATAAATTATTCTTTTAGTTCATTTTTTTAAATTACAATTTTATTCTCTAGGGGATTTAATAAACTAGGGTAGAGTTTCTAAAACATGTTCTACCCTAAAATACACCTTCTGTTTAAAATGCACCCCCAGTAATTTCTACACAATTTCAACCTAATTAATGCAGTTTAAATTATTCCATTTGTTAGATAATGCAACAGTAAATTTTTGATATCATAATCATGTTCATGTCATATTTGAGTGTGCATAAAGATGAAACATAAGTTTTAGTATAATTTTAACTTATATTTAGCAATTTTATAAAATTCCTTGTATTTTAAATTAAACAATTTTCTAGTATTTAAAAATTTGTATCAGAAAAAGTGATTAACTTAAACAATTGCTAATACTGTTGTGACCTAATATAATTGATATCAAAATGTCATAGGGTATTTTTAATATAACTTTTCACATAAAATCTGGAATTTTAAAGAAACAGGGGTGCTTTTTTCGATGAAAATTGATAAGGTAAAATGATACTGTTAAGATGAGATTAAATTTAATCTGAATTTAGGTTTAAATATTTAGTTTAAATTTAAATTTCTCATTTGTTAAAAAAGATTTTACAGACTTGTTGATTCAAATGCAACCTTGTGATTTAGTGCTTTAAATCATAATTTCAAATAATTTTTTTATTTACTTTTTAAATAAAATATTTCATTTTTATTACGAATATTTTTTAATTACAAATTTAATTCTAATAAAGCTGCAATCATCCACTATTTAAGTTAAAAAGTAAAAGTGAAAGTAGAAAGAGCAAGAAAATGTTTGACAAAAGATCTAAAAAACTTTAAACAATAGTCAGGAAAACATAAAACTGGTAAAAAAACTAGATAAATTATTTCAAGTATGAAGAAACAAAAATGCAACTTAGCTGAATGACAAGCCATCATGGTTGTCATGGATACTGATAATGTTAAACTAGCTGACCCAAGAACCAAGACCCAAGAAATTTTAAACCCCTAATAAACACCTGTGATGCAAACATTGAAACCTTTAGTAATTTTTATAGCGGTATTTTATAAAATGATGATCTTCTAGTATTAAATATTTATTTTCAATTGTTTTGATTTTTTGTGCTAATAATAAATTAGATTAAACTTCATATCATCATTGACATAAACATCGAACTTGATAATTGTATGATGAGTGATTAACAAAGCAGTACACTTATGTAAATAAATGCTGAATTTAACCAATTTAAACATAACTTGTTAACTTTACTTTTATCAAAATAATCTTATTACCTAAATTATGTAATGATGCAAAAATAAAAATTATTAAATTAAAGCATTTTTTCAATGTTTTAGTTTAATGTTAAGATATTCAAATAAATATGGATAATATGGAAAAAAAAATTGTGGGTTGTTTTAAAACACATCTGTGTTTGTGTATATATATATATATATATATATATATATATATATATATATATATATATATATATATATATATATATATATATATATATATATATATATATATAATTGAAAAATAGAATAATAACTGGTGGCCTAAGATAAATGGCATAGGTAGTATTTTTATTATAACTTTGTTATTTTTTAAGCTAGAAAAGTGAATTTTTTTTAAAAGATTTATTATTAAATTCTCTACAAAATGACATGATTTATTTAATGTAAATAGTCTCCATTATTTTTTGACAAACGATATAAGCGATTGGTCCAACTAGTACAACTTTCTAAAGCTACATTTACTCTAATGTTTTTTACAGCTCGTTTAAGTTCTTGAATTAATTAACATTAATTCAAGAACTTAAACGAGCTGTAAAAAACATTAGAGCTTAAATGTTAATGGGATTAACGAGTTTATCCCATATTGAGTAATCTAAAAGATTGAGATCGGGGGAATTTGGAGGCCAGTGGTTTTTGTCAATAACAGCAGGGAAATTATCATGACACCATTGTTGAGTTAAATGATGCGTATGTGAGGTTGCTCCATCTTGTTGAAATGTCTAATCATCACCAAACATCTCGTTTCCATATTTCAAGGCCACTGGCAACACTTTTTTTATATACCAGTCATGATTTACTGTATCTTTGTCCAAAATAACCAGTGGTGTAACACCTTCTGAACAAGCTCCCAACCAAATCATTACCTTTTGAGGAAATTTTTGTTTCTGTTTCATACCACCATCTTTATCAGCTTCATTACAATTAGTGGACCATATGCGATCATTTTGGGCATTGTACATACCATTTAAATCAAAAAAATTTTCATTTGAAAACAGAATTTTTAGTGTTTGTTCTTTTCGAAAATGGTTTCTTATCCAATTTGCAAATTTAATTCTCCTGACTTTTTGACCATTTGTAAGCAGTGGTTCAACTCTGTGTTTGTATGCCTGCAAATTGAGATCCTTTTGAAGTATTCTTTGAACACTGGTTCTGGAGATATTGAGTTCATTAGCTAATTTTCGAGATGAAATCCTCTTTTTACGTTTCAGACGACTTCTGATTTTTTGAATGTTTGCATTTGTTTGAACTGATCTTCGACCACCTGATGGACATTTCAACTTGATAGAGCCTGTCTCTCTTATCATTTGACACCACCGATTTATTGTATGAAACCCAATGACACCCTTAATATCAGCAAATATTTTTGATGGACCATCACCATTTTGGTATTTAGAAAGTACAAGCTTTAGCAAATCTTTAGATTTCATTATCTACAAATAAAATTAAAAACCATAAAACAAAGCCATCAAGACATACTTATAGAGAATTTAATAATAAATCTTTTAAAAAAAAATTCACTGTTCTAGCTAAAAAAAATAATAAAGTTATAATAAAAATACTACCTATGTCATTTATCTTGGGCCACTCATTAATATAAACATTTTACGCCTGGAGCTAATGCATTGTACTTAAGTATTTGAACAAATATTTGCTTTTTATCATTTTTATAATAAAGTTTGCATTGGAGTATTCCCCAATGCAGTGTAAAACTGGTGTGTTTCCCGCCACAACAGCCCATTTTGATATAGGTAACCTGTTATTGCTGTTTTTTAAAAGAATTACTCATAGCAAATTGAACTGCCTAATATTTAGTCATCCAATGGAATTGTTTGTAAATAAAATTCCAACATATGAAGAAGTTCTCAAGTGTTGTTTTAATGAAAATTATAAACTAGCTTTGAAACCAAACAAGGCAGTTAAATTTTCAAATAGTGTGGCACAACAAGTTAAACTTGTTCAATATCTGGGTCTGCTGTAAACATTGCCAGTGGCATTATTTTGCATTTAAATGAAACTGGATTTTCATTTCACTGAATGTAATCAGATGTTATGGCACTCTTATTAACATGAAATGAAAAACTGGTGTTATTCACACAAATCAAAAATATGTAAAAAAAGACCATTGCAGTGGGGCATCTGCTTGGTAACTTTCAATAATTGCTATTCTGGCTTTTGCTTCAAACTTTAGACAGAAAAACAACAGGTCCAAAATTATTTAAAGATCTGATTGGCACACAGCTCAATAAGTGTGAGAAACTATTAGTGTTAAAAAAAATTTGCTAGATTTTATTGTGAAATTTCAGAAATTAACCACAAATTTTAAGGCGAAGACCAGCATTTGGATATAAGTTATGCTCTTAAATGAGGCAGTTGTTATGAAGAACAAATGAAAAATAAAGCTTTTGTTACTATATAGTTAGTTCACAAAGATTCACAAACATCTTTTTGTGAATCTGCAACTGTAAATTGAGTATTATGATTGTAGTTGAGACTTGAAAATTTAACAAAAACACAAACCACAAAACCTTAGTTTTTTCTTTTTAAACATGTTATATATTACATATGTTGTTGAATGGTTTCATATATATATATATATAAAGTAAATACTTCACATATGCAGAACATGAAGTTGAAATAACAAAATAGCCAAGATTCCAGCCCAATGATAAAACTAAAATTAAAAATAGACCCAGTAATTGAAAGAGACTTTTTTTTGTGCAAGAAAACCTGATTTGACAATGATAGTTATACAAACAGGTTCTTATCATGGAATTAAATTTTAAAAGAATTATAAAGGAATTATAAATAAAAGTCTAGTTTTTCAAAAAAAGATTATCAGGAGTTTTCAACAACCTAAAATTCATTTGCTTGGTACCAATTACACAGATATGATTTACTTGAATGCATCTACGCTTTTACCACCACCTTTGTTGCAAAGAGTTTTTGATAAAAATATTTGGTTAAAGATTCAATTAAGTGAAACTGTGGCTGACCAGAACTTTGAAAAGTTTCAAATTATGCCCAAGTAGTTGAGCAATGCTTAAGGCTTGTAACAGAAGCTATCCAAAAAGTAGCTGGCTCCAATCCCAGAGATGGCAAGAAACATATAAACTCCAAATCCTCGATGCCTAATTTTTTAAACAAATCATATTTTAAAATACTGATAGAAATTAACGAAAAGTAAAAAATTATATATTTCCTATTTCATTTATTTACCATTCCAATACTTTATTCTACTTAAATTGCCTCTAGCTACTTCTTAAAGAATTTTTTATTTTGTTGGAAAAATGATAAAAATGGTATTTATCATTTTTTTTAAAAATGGTATCATATACTTCTTCAAATATTTAAACGCAATGCAGTAGCTTCAGGCATAAAATGTTTGTACTTTTTTTTTTTTTGCATCACTCTTAGGTATCATAGAGGAAAGTTTTTTTGTGGTATAGTTCAAAAATCAGAAAGTTTTTTCGTTTCACCATAATATATAAATATATATATATATATATATATATATATATATATATATATATATAAATGTATAATGTACATATATACATATATATAGTGTAACATATATAGCAAAATGTATAAATGATTATAAAAATTATTGAAATGTATTTAAATTAATGTATACCATTCAATTACACCTCCAACACTAAATAAAACTGACTGCTGCACTCTCTCAAATGTCAAAAATGATGGGTACTTTTTAAGAAACTGGCATAGAATAGAGAGAAGTGCATTTGTTAGTGGCCATGAGCTTTCAAACAGATCTTTTTCACGAGCAATAGCACGGGCTAAATTACTTTCATGCAAATCAGCAGCCAGTTGCTAGATAAACAAAAAAATTAAAGTTAATAAACGTATTTGTATATATGCACAAAAATTATTCATATATCTTATAATAATTTTATATATACATGTATATATATATATTTTTTTTTGTTATTCGCCTCCTCAAGGCCAAGAAGGCCACTACAGATGAGGAGGCTACTTAATAGTGGTTATAACCCTCTCTCAACTCTATAACTCCGAAACACGAAACTCAACGAACAAGGCCGCTGCGCGGATGAACAAGTTGATATATACATATATATAAGTTGATATATACATATATATATACATATACATATATATATATATATATATATATATATATATATATATATATATATATATATATATATATATATATATATATATATATATATATATATATATATATATAACATGTGATAACTAAATCTGGACAAAGTTTGTGTAAATATAAAAATACAAAGGAAAAATTTTTTTATAATTGCAATCACTTCTATTTTGTTGCAAATTTAATTCTTTAAATGTATTATTAAAAAATAATTTATTTAGGAATAATTAAAAATGAAAAAAAAAGCTTATAACAAAGACTCCCTTAGAAAACGAGTGTACACATTTTTGGATTTGCATCCGGATGACAACAAAAACTTTATTGTAAATCATTTTGAATGATGAACATACTAAAATCCCAATACTAAAATATTTCTGGAAATGCCGGATTTTACTCTTCTGACATAAATGCAGCATCAAATGATGTAAGGTTTAAAAGAAAAGACAAATTTGAGCTAAAATTACTTGTTTAGATTACATTCTCTACAAAAGGAATCTCTCAGCAGTACATTGCTCTGTCAGGCCAAGCAGTCAATGAAGATGTTTATATTTCAAAATGTCTTGTTAGATTGGAGAAATTCATTGAAAAACATCATAAAAATGACAATATTGTTTTTTTGGCCTGATCTAGCTTCGTCACATTATTCACATAAAGCACAAAGTTATCTTAAAGCAAAAAATATTGAATTTGTACCAAAAGAGCATAATCCTGCTAATGTGTCAGGATTACGTCCAACTGAAGATTTTTGGTCTGAACTTAAGAGATTAGTGTACAACAAAAACTGGCAAGCTGAAAACCTAGGCAAACATAAAAAGCGGATAGAGTTTTCAATTAAAAGAATCGACATAGAACGTGTACATTGGCTTGCTGCCGCCACATTTACAAGACTAGACACTGTTCGTTGTTATGGCATGAAAAACTTATAAATCTATTTATTTTTATTATTTAGATGTTTTTTGTTATTATACTTTTTAAATTGTTAAAAAAGATGACTACGTTAAAAATTATATCGTTATACCATTTCTAATTTTGTCCAGATTTTTAGTTATCACATGTTATATACATATACAGCCCTCAAAATTAGGGTCGGTATTCGACAATGCCGACCTTAAAGTGTTTGAGGTCGGCAAAAAATTGCAGACCTCGTTTTGATGTTTTATGGTAAGACCTTTGTATCAAATTTTTTTGCCGACCTGATGCTGACCTCTAAAAGATTGAGGTCCGCAAATTATTGCTGACCTCAATTTTCCTAATTCCGAGGGTTGCATATATATATATATATATATATATATATATATATATATATATATATATATATATATATATATATATATATATATATATATATATATATATATATATATATATATATATACACACACACACACACATAAAACACATATACATATATATAAAAAACATCAACATATTTATTTAATATTTTTTTACCAAAAAGTTTTTATTTTGTGTGGGCTTAATTTTGCCTGTGTAAACTGACTTACACAGGTGTGGAGGCGAGCTAGCAAGGCGAGCTATAGCCTGATATTCTGTCCAAAGTCTGTGTAAGCATAACTATGCTACATATATACAAAAAGATATATTTTTATATAAAAATATATATATATATATACATGTATATATATATATATATATATATATATATATATATATATATATATATATACATATATATATATATATATATATATATATATATATATATATATATATATATATAGATCTATAGTTTGTTGTCTTTGGGAAGAGCGGAAGGAAAAAAGTGATTCTTACGCCAACACATACGTCACTTTTAATTACTTTTGACTTTCGTCCGACATTTTTGTGTTGGACAAAGTCAAAACCATTAATTTAATTACAAATTAATTGTTATATAAAAAAAACCACAAAAACGCATATTTAATTGACCAGAATGTTTTTAAAAACATTCTGAATGTTTTTAAAACATTCTGAATTTTAACAATATAAACAATGTTTTTATTTTTATTTTTTTTGATAAAATGTTTTTATTTTTATTTTTTTTACTGTAAATCATGCGCGGAGTGTTGCTACATCGACTATCTTATAGCCTGACTCGCAAGGGAGTGCTGCTACATCGACTGACAAATAGCCTGACTCGCAAGGGAGTGCTGCTACATCGACTGACAAATAGCCTGACTTGCAAGGGAGTGCTGCTACATCGACTGACAAATAGCCTGACCCGCAAGGGAGTGCTGCTACATCGACTGAAGGTTTGGTTGGGGCAGGCAGTCTATCATTAATAAAATAAAAAAATTCCGGTCTTGCATTTTAATTTTTACTTTTTGTCAACAAAATATGGAAAAAACTTTCGGACAACATCTAAGGGTTCTATATATATATATATATATATATATATATATGTATATATATACACACACACATATATACATATAATTACTTCATTAAAAATAAGAATAATACATTCTTACTAAATGTAAATAAATAATACTTTCAAACTTTTTTTTTAAAGTTTTAAGTTGTCTTTCTTACTAGAATTACTGGAAGTTCTCTGCTAGCTATTTGACCTTAAAGTATGTATCTCGCCTGGGCTGACCAAAGACATGACAAGCACTTTTAGATTTCATTTTTACATATTTTTCAATACGACTTCAAATTTATTTTTCATTACTACACATAAATCTCTTTTACCAATTGTAATAAAAAGAAATTGTTCAAAACATTCAGAAGGGAACTCTTAATCGTGAAATTTTTTTAAATAAAAGAAATCACTGTTTAAATAAAAGAAATCACAATTTAAATAAAAGAAATCTAAGTAAAAAAAAAAAAAAAATTTAAGTATTAAAAAAATCTTGGTTGAAAATATTGTTTTTTTTTTAAATTAAAACATTACAATACATCTATAAAAATACTTATAACTATTTAGTTTTTAATTTAATTACTGTTTGTGTCACTGACCATATAACTATTTAAATGCCTTGTATCAATAGTAATAAAAGGATGCATTAAGTTTTTAATATTATGACAAAACAAAATATTTTCAAAATGACGTTAATAAAAGACTACTAAAAAGTTTTATAAACAAATCTTTAAAAATTAAATCTATCTTAAAGTTCTCCAAATCAAAAAAAAAAATAGCTGTCAGACTGAGTTTTTTTTTGAATCAAGACTCCATGTTACCATGCTGTAAAAAGTTATTAAAAAATTTGTTTTCAAAGTATGAAAATTATCTTATAAATAATAAATTAAAAGAAAAACAAAACTATTTTATGCTTTTAAATGTTTTGTATAAACGTAAATATTTCATATTCTAGTATAATATTTGTTGATTTTTAAGTAAAATATGATATTAAAAGTAAAACATGACCATCAAGAAACTTAATAAGCTTTAACTCTGGTGTTTTATAATCCACTTTTTACTTTTATCTTTTTTTGTTTTTGAAATATCATTTTTATTTTAATATTTGGATCTTCACAGTTGCTGTTGGTAAATAAGAACTCATTTTATTGATTTATAAGGCCCTTGTTCAATGACTATAACAATATAGGTCCTTGTTCAATAATGAATCGAACTACATTGGAAGCAACCACCTCTGAGCGTGGCTTGGGAATTCAAATTACCAATGATCTTAAAGTAGAAACCCAATCCATCATTGCCTCGTGTAAAGCAAATCAAATGCTAGGCATCCTAAAACACACTTTCCAATCTCGTGATGCTTCTTTATGGAAACAACTCTACTCCACCTACATCCGTCCTTTACTTGAGTTTGTAATTCCAGCTTGGAACCCTCATTTGGTGAAGGATGAACAAACTATTGAATCAATACAGCGCAGAGCCACAAAAATACCAGACAAACTAAAAAAGTTAGACTACAAGTCTCTCTTGTTGAACGTCGTAAACAAGGTGACCTCATCCAAAAATATAAAATTATTAACAACATCGACATAGTCAACTGGCACTTTCCTCTCATCACAATTCCACCAAGAGCAAATCACAGAGAAAGAATTCACCGTGAAAAGTACAGCAATAATTTAGCTTGTTTCCACTTTTTTAACAATCACATTGCCAACGCATAAAATATGTTACCAGATAAAGTAATCGGTTCTCCAACTGTCAACAGCTTTAAAGCGAGCCTCGATAAGCTCTAATGTTACTACAGCTCGCAGCTATCCTTAGTGAAAGTTGCAATATGAGCTTCACAAAAACTAACTATAATCTGACAATCTATGATTTGTATTTTGTCAATTATTTTTACTTTTGTTGTAACAAATATATACTACTACTACTACTACTACTACTACTACTACTACTACTACTACTACTACTACTACTACTACTACTACTACTACTACTATTACTACTACTACTACTACTACTATAAGCTCCTGGTCAGTTTTTTATTTTTTATTTGTGAAGCCTGAGTTTCTATTGTATATTTGATACACAATAGATGTGTATTTGATAAGTATAAATGTATATTTGATACACAATAGAAACAAACAAACAAACGAACAAAAAATTTTAAACTATAATCGTTTAAATAAGTTTGTTTCTAAGTTTCAATATTACCAATGCGAGCTATTTGAAAAATGGCTTCCCAATCTTTTCCATTTATATCTAACAAAGTTCAACTCAAAACAAGGAGTTTTTTTTCTTTTTAACAACTACATACAATGTGAGGTTTTCTGTAACAATTTTCTTCACAATTATTCTCTAAGCAAAACAGTATTTTACAATTGCATGTAAACAAATCAACATAATAAACATAATAATTTCCATAAATCTATTTCTCATTGTTGTGGCTACATTGCCATTAGTAACTTCAACACCCAATTTAACCAAAAGTCTAAACTTAAATATTCTTTCAGAATTGATAACTGGACTTACATATTGAGCACTGACTATTTTACACTGTAAAGAAATCCATGGAATATTATCCTTTTCAAGCTATTATTAGCAAATCCACAGTTTGGGCGGATTCAGACATGGTTATATTTAACTTAAACAAAGTTAGATTTATGACTGGATATTTTGTATAATCTATTGCTATCGTTTGCTAGATTGTAAAAAATCACTGTTGATATAACCCTGTTATACTTTTTCTGTTATATATATATATATATATATATATATATATATATATATATATATATATATATATATATATATATATATATATATATATATATATATATTATTTATTTGTTTTATAAGTATTTATTTAAAATTAAATATAAATGAACTTTACAATTTTTTCTTCATAATGTATCTGGAGTATTATTCTCTTGGGTTAAGAATGATAAGTGGGAGATGTACCGACAGTGAATTACTTACAAAGGTATAGGTTTTCGGTACCATCCTGAAGTATATGTAAATATTTCTGAAAAAAACGTTTTTTGATACAATGTAGTATTTGCAGTATTGGTTTTGTATAATAATCTGTCAGAGTTTCTGCCTGTGGTTTGAAATTTAAAGTTACTGCATGTGTTGGATTAGGATTTTTTTTAAGTAATTTTATATTTGTTTTATCAATAAGCTCTTTGATATTGTGACAGATATTGAATTGGTGTGAGTTTATTGCATTGATCTCAATAACTCTGATTGATTGTGGAATAGTTGTAGCTCTTTTTTTGCTGAAATGCTGGAAGACAAGAGTATAGGGGCGCTGTACAGAATGTGAGATACATATGATCTATAAATTTGAAGTAGGTTTAATTGAGCGCCAATTAAACCAAATCTTTTTAAGGCGCTTTAGTAAGTAGGGTACTGACTTAATAGTATTATGATCTTTTATCTATTGATCATCCCATTTTAGATTTTTGTTTATAAGGATTCCTTGGTACATGATGTAAGCCAGCTAGGAAGCAAGTTTTGAAGTTTTAAGAGCAATTTATTGTGATCAACCATATTAAAAGCTTTTGAGTAATCAAAAAGATGGCAAATATTGACATTATGTTGTTTTTTGCGTAGCTAAAGTCTACTATTACTTGAATTATAGCATTCTGTTCTATGTCCAGGGAGGAACCCAAATTGTTTATTTGTGGTCCAGATATGCTTTGTATGATTAACAATAAATATGCACAAGATACGTTCAAAGATTTTGCACAGAGTAGATGTAATAGCTATATGTTGATAATCTTCCATAGAGAGTGGGTACTTTAGATATAGGCAGGCCTTCCCAGGAGAGGCGTGCGGTCGCACGCCTTGAGTGAACACGGATATATTTTTTTTTTTGGATAACTCGGCCACGCTTTTTTAGCATATATTAAAAATAACGCATTTTTAAAAAGACGCTGAAAAAATCAAATTAAATTCGTTGTATTATTTTGTAATTTTTTTAATAATTTATTCTTTTCATTAATAAGGAAATAATAACATAAAAATAATATATATATATATTTTTTTTGAATTTTTTTTTCTTATAACAAATTTTTATTTTTTTATTTTACATTTTTTTTTTTTTAATTTTAAATTTTTTCGCATAAGTATGTCTTTTTACAAAAAATAACTTCTAAGTTCTAGAAGAATTATTATCTACAAGGTTCTTGATAAGTATATGAATGTTTAGCTCATTCGGTTAAGACATTTCAAAGCGCCGCGGAGACCCGGGTTCGCATCCCGCGTCGGCAGAGCATATTTTTCAAAATTGATTAAAAAAGTTTTCGGTCATTTTCTGTTTATTTTTTCGACTTGTCTCAAATATCGTTGCTGAAAAAATCAACACCTGAAAATATATTATAAATAATTATAATATAAATAAATATAAATAAATAAATTTTTTTTTTAATGTTTACTAGACATAAAAAAAAAAATTGTAATAAGAAAAAAAAATTTTTTATAAATAAGTATAAATATATATATTTCATTTTTATGTTCATATTTTTATATTAATAATAGGAATAAATTATGAACAAAAATAATAAAATAATACGACAATTTAGTTAGGTTTTTTCAGCGCCTTTTTAAAAATGCGTCATTAATATATGCTAAAAAACCGTGGCCAAACTCTCAAAAAATATATATATGCGTGGTCACTCAAAGCGACCGACCGCACGCCTCTCCTGGGAAGGCCTGTATAGGTGTTAAATGAGTTAATTTCTATTGATTTGGCATATGATTTCATTCAATTAGTCGATTAAATAGAATACAGAGTGATGCAGATATTTCGAAATGGAAACAGAATTGGAGGCAGATTATCAGGGCCTGGTGATCCAAACTTTAGTTTGCTTAGTTGGTTTAAAATATTATTGTAAGTAAAGATGAGATTTGCAGGTTGATCTGCATTTGTGTTAATAAAGATTGAGTATCATAAATATTTTTATCTTTCCAAACATTATGATAATGATGGTTTAGTTTACTAGCTAGATTTTCAGAAATTTATGGTTTATTTACAGACTTATTACATTATTTTGCTTCTTTCTAAAATCAGTATTGCCTGATATGTAGCGTTTATAATAAAATATTTTTCTTTTGATGATTAGTTTATTTATGATTGCAGCAATCTTCCTCCATTCAATATACAAACCAACTTTGAAATATTTTTGACCTAATTTTATTAAGCTTTGCATATAGGGGGTTATCCAAGGTTTGGGGTTAATAAGTGTTGAAGTTTTTAGAGGTTGGCACAAATCTTGAGCAGCTAATATTGCATTGTAGCAATTGGTGCATGTGGTTTGGATATCATGATGCTAATCAACTAAGTTTTTGAGGTCAGGGCCTCTAATTATTGCTACTGTATCTCCTATTTTACTTCTCGCTGTGCAGTTACTGACCTGACTAGGATACATGCACAGATAATAAAACATGATGAGTATCCACGTGGTAATAGTTTTGGAAAGGTTCTGACAATGGTAAGATCAATGGTATGAACAGGTTTGTATGATGTGGTCATAGGTAGATCAATATGTTCACTTTTCTTTAAAAATCTTTTTACAAGAATCGGGGTGCCTCCTCCAATTTGGTCTAGTTGCTCTGAGCTAGCAAAATTGTAGTTCTCATTTAATTGTGAAAGGATGACGATTTTGGAATTACAGTTTCACCATGTTTCAGTCAAGCACGCAATTTCAATGTTAGAGTCAGCAAGGAATTGATTTAGGGTATCTACTTAATTACAGAGTAAATGTAAGTTTGTTGAAAATATGGTTGGTAGGCGCTTTGTAAGAAGTGTTGAGTTATTGGTATGAGGTGGAGCATGGGTTAAGGGCACCGCGAATCTTAACGACTGCTCCATAGCGAATGCCCCAGTAAAAGGGTGCAGGGTTTTCAGAACGAAGTTTTGTTTTGGGGGCATTTCAATCCTTACGTAAGTGGTACTCTAGTTCACTTTCAGCAGGAGATAAACCAGGGCTTACCATGTATTTTTTGAAGATTTTGTAATTAGCAAGCATATGGGCATTGGAAAAGGCAGATTTTGTTGTTGTTGATGTTCGATTAGAAATGGGTGACTGTTTGAAGATTTTTTCGTGTTTAGACTTTTCCTATTTGTGGGGATATGTTTGGTTTGTTTTTAACAATGTTATACATATATATATTGTTCATGCCAGGTATAGTAAAAATTTCAATTGTAATAATAAATATTTTTTTAGCAATAAAAAGACAGAAAAACAACTTGCTAAAAAAAAAAAAACTAACGTTTTTTTTTTATAATTTTTTATATTTAATTTAGTAAATTAATTAAATAATAAGTAAAAAACAATATTCAAATGTTAAAATATAATAAATTGTTCTAATAAAACAACAATATATAAAAAACTGTTATACATCAAATAGTTGTTTTATAAAAACTAATGATCTTAATTATTTTATTATAAAAGTTTATTCATTTCTCTTCTTCTTTGTGAATGAAAATATCATTGTATATAAAAATTTCTACAACTGCTTTATTAACTGCAGTTAAATAAAGATAAAACTGCAGTTTTTATCTTTCACTCAGAGTTATTAGTGTGCGCTCTACTTAGTGAGTTTTTGTTATTATGTTTTTGTTTTAGTTTTGTTTCTCGATTCTTATTCAGACTTTATTCTTTTATTCTCCAGTTTTATCAGTTGTATAATCGGATTTTTGTTGAGTTTATTCCAGATATAATCAAACCAATAATTTGCAAGCAACAAAAAAAATAGCAGAAAAACAAACTTCACAACCATCACGTTTCTTTATTCAAGCATCTTAACGCTTGCTTGAAAAATTTTGCAATGAATGTAGCAATTTTGCGAGATCTATTTGAGTATTAATATATTGTCTAATTAAAATAATAGCATAAAATATAACATTTTTTATTGCACTTCTTTAGTTGATTCATTTTTCTTGTGCTTTATAAATTAAACTAAACTTTTAAAAATTTAACTGTGATATCTCTAAGCTATATAGATTTAGTGACAATTATATTGAAATCATTTTTAAATAAATTTCGAACCAAAGGGAAACTGTTTAGACAAAAACTTTAATTAGTTAATTTTAATTAAAAAATTTTAATTATCGTTTCCGTTCAAACTACTCTTTAATGAACTCATATTCTTTTGTGAACTTAGATTTTATATTCTTTTTGTATTTTGTGAATAGATTTTATATTCTTTTTGGAAATTAGGAGGAAATATATGTTATATTGATGTGATATGTAAGTTAAAATTTGAGGTAATCTAATTTTTAATTTCTAAGAGACTTAGTACAAATAGATTTTTTAAGATTCTGGTATATATACTTCTTAAATATATTCTTATATAATATAGGTGTGTTTAAAAAAAAGCATTTTATGAATTAAAAAAAAAAAATCTTTTTTACATTTTTTATGAATAGAACCAATAGAAGGGTAATAAATGCAGTATTTTTTATATATCAGGTTTATTACTGTAAAATATATTTAAATGTATTAAATATAGCGCAAGTACAAAAACGAAAATAAAATATGAAGAAATCAAATAGTATTATTTTATCATACAAAAGGAATATATATATAGTTATAAATTATTTATAAACACTTATTTTAAATAAACTAGCCTAAAATATCTTCAATTTCAAAATACAACGCAGTTCCTTTACTTTTACTTGTACCACTTTCAAAATATTAGCATGATATTGACGAACTCTTGCGCAAAAATCAAGAATTATTACCACATGAAATATACAAAATGTTTACGAATAACTTAAAACAGAAGATACATTTTCAATTTCCCAAAACATTAAAACATGGTTGGAAAGGCGCTTGTAAAGAAGAATATTTACAAAATGGATTTGTATACAGCAAAAGTGAAGACACAGTCTACTGCATATACTGCACTTTATTTCTAAAGCAGGATAAAAAAAATCTTTGGGAGCTTTTGTTAACCGTGGATATAAGGAATGGCACAATGTTTTAGAGAAACAAAAACTACATATAGGCAATAGATACCATAAAGAAGCTATCGAACAAGCTAATGGCATTTGTTGTCGTTTTGAAGATACAAGACAAACCATTCCATTACAAAGCGATAGAACTTTAAAAAACTGACAGCAAATGTACCCATACATTGTTGAAACATTAGGTAGAATAGTGCATTTGATGGGAAAACAAGGACAGCATTTCGTGGAACTTATGAAAAGTGTTAATGAAAAACTCAGATAAAAAAGGTAATCCTGGAAACTTTCTTGCAATTGTGCAAGAAATATCTCACTTGTGAAAGTGGAATTGATCTTAGTTCTTGTAGAGGCCAGTGTTAAGATGGCGCACCAAAAATACAATCTGTAAAAAAAGGTGTTGACAGCTATATTTTAAAAGGATCACCAAAAGCAATTGTAACACATTATAGCTCACATAATCTGAATTTATCAATTGCTGCAACATCAAAAATACCAATCATTGATAACATTTAGGAGGTATACAAAAATATATCCATTTATTTCAATACCTCTCCGAAAAGAGAGCGCTTGCTGGAGCATGTTGCAGAGATCCGTTGTTAATCAACTGAAAGAAAAAAGATTTTGATAGGGATGTGCAAAACAAGATGATCAGCAAGAGATACCACATATCAACACTTTTATTTAGCTATACCATTTATGGCAGAGACATTAGAGATTATTTTAGGAATACACTCTAATATAGAACAGTTCAATATAGAGTTTAGTATGGATTGGGATGCACAAGGAAAAAGAGAGGCCAACTCACTCCTTAATGCACTCACCAAATTCGAATTCATAATTGGTTTTATAACTTTGTACCGCTTACTTCACCTGTTGTTGTATATAACAGAGAGGTTACAAGGGCGCACAACTGATATTGTATATGCATACAGAACATTCAAGAAACAATCCACGATTTGAACCATCTACGGAAAAATGTTGAAAAAGAAACTTACTCAATTTACCAACAAGCTACTCGTATGGCAAGTAAATTATTCGTAGAACCAACAATTCCCAGAATCACTATGAGACAGGCCTACAGAAATAACATACCTGCAGAGAGTCCCCTGAATATTATAAACGGGCCTTGAATATAACTTTTCTTGACACCATCACTTCAAAAATCAAAATACGATTCCAAAAGACAAATTGCATTGCTGCAGAGGTTTTATGTTTGGCTCCCTTAATAATTTGTAGTGAGGAGATAACTGCTTCCCATGAGTTAGTTGAAATGTATAAAAGTGATCTTCCAAACTCAGAAGCTGTAGATCAAGAATTCATGTTTTGGAAAAAAAAATGGTTTGTTATTAAACCTGAATATAAGCCTAATACTCTAGCTAAAGTCATTAAAATCTGCGATGAAAATCAATATCCTAATCTCTTTGAGTTTCTAAAGATCGGATGTACACTACCTGTAATGTCTGCAGAATGTGAACGCAGCGTTTCAGCAATGCAAAGACTAAGAACATGGTTGAGAGCCAGTATGACTGCAGATAGACTTGGTTCATTAGCCATCATGAATATCCACTACAATAAAATTGTTGATTATAAACAAGTCTCAAAACTATTTTTTACTTTACATCCTAGAAAATTGTATGAAAAAAGTTTAGTTTTTGAATAAAAATTAAAACCATTTATCAAAGTATTATTAATGTATCCATACCAATTTTCTTCAAAGGAGCTTGCTTATACGCCTACGCAGTATAAAAATAGAAAAATATTCAGAGAATAATAGATTCGTTTATGTAAACATTGTTTACACAAATATAACTATTTTTCGTTTCACGAAAATTTTATTAAGTAAATTTAGTAATTTTAGTAATTGCCTTTTTTTTTTCAAAAACAACCCCACCTAAAAAATTTCACAGTATGGCCCTGATTTAAATATATAAATTTTATAATTAACATTTTTGAGATCAATATTATAATAATTGTTTAAAAAATAATTAATTTATTGTTAAGATTAATATCAAACAACATGAATTAACGAATGAACTTTTAAAATCGTGCATGCCAGTCACCGCTACAATTAAATTTTAAACAGAAAAGACTAATTTTTCTTTCATCCCTTTTTTATTTTAGGATATTTAAATTGAATTACATAAAATTAAAATACATCACACTAAA
This sequence comes from Hydra vulgaris, assembly GCF_038396675.1. NCBI lineage: Eukaryota > Metazoa > Cnidaria > Hydrozoa > Anthoathecata > Hydridae > Hydra > Hydra vulgaris. The sequence continues at coordinate 35,167,329 of NC_088923.1, forward strand.
CACAAACATTAAAAGTTATAATATAAACATAACTATCAAACTAAAATACCTCAGAAAACTTTGCAGCAATATGAATAGAATGTATATTTGTATCAAAAAAAGATTTTCCATTTGGTAACTTGGCTACAGGATCACGTAAAACACATTCATAACATCCTAGCTGAGGATTTTCAGATCCATCTGCTGATGTTCTTCTTCCAAGTTGGCACTCAGTAGGCTTCTTTATTTTATCAGGTTCATCAGTGCCAATTATAAAATGTGGCTTTTGGAAAGAAGAAAGAGTTACATTTGATATTTTTTGCACTTTACGTAGTGGTTGTATGGATTTTTGATTTTGAATAAATTTATAATTGATAATAAAATGCTTTAAGTAGAAATAGGAATGCTTGTTCTAAAATTTTTAATTAAAAGTTAAAAGATCAAGAAGGAAGAACCTAAAACAGATTAAAGTAAAAAAAAAGCAAAACAAATATATCAAAATCAAAAAAACAGTCACTTGCAAGGTCATCTTCATCTGCATAGCCAAACATTCTAGGCACATCATAGCCATGAATAAAATATGGAGACTCTTTCATACCCATCTTCTCAGCTTTGTGGACTGCAGGAGGAGAAAATTTTATTTATAAAATTAAGTTACACATCATTCAACAGTTTATAAACTTCAATAACAAAACTAAATGAAACATTCAACAGCTTATAAAAATCGCTGTTAATTTGATGTTGCAAGTTGATAATAAAGTTGCAAGGCAATGATGAGGCTTGATATTTTAAATTGAGGATAAGGTTTAATGATGCAAGTTGATGTTGAGGTTTGGTTTTGAAAGTTGATGGTGAGGCTTTACGCTGCAAGTTGATGATGTGGTTTGATATTGCAAGTTGATCATTTTAAGATTTGATGTTGCAAGTTGATGAGTTGATAATGAGTTAATAATGTTTGATTTTACAAAATAAAATTAGACTCCATGTACTCTTCTAAAAACATCAGATTCAGATCTGGTTACCTAGGTCCAGACCCAATAAGAAAAATTTTTAAACTACAGCTCATGAAATCTTTTTGGGTTTAAAACCTTCAATTATATTTTTGTAAACATTCTTAATCGAGAAAATCAAACAATTCTAATTAAAGTTGTCTAAAGTGAATAATTATTGAGTTATTTATAAAAATAACTTTGTATAATAAATAATAGCTACAAATCTATTAATATAAACAACTCCATAATTCTCCATTTGATATAGCAAAAAAATCAGAGATTATTATATAAAAATTATATATATAATACACGCATAGTGTATTATATATATAATTTTATGATTTAAATTTAAATTTTATCAATTTTTCAACACATACCTTACTAAATCCAACATATTATATACTATTTGAAGGTTTTTATGTTTAGTATATTGTTTTGAACGAATATTGATAATTTTATCAACGCATTTCAATTGATTAAAAAAAAAAAGACTTTTGATGAGTTAAAAAATTTGCGGACAATTTGTTTATTTTTAAAAATGTAGAAATTTTTCAACAATAATTGATCAAAATTTATTAGAAATCACATTACTATTTTGTAGGACTATCTTTACAATCAAGAACAGCATCTACTAGACATAAAGTCAATTAAGTTAATGCAAACATCAATAGCAATAAAGTGAATAATATCTTTAATATTTCTGAATAAATTAGCACGATTTGTTAACTTAATGTCTAATATTTGGCAGTCAACATGTTTTCATAAATAATCATAAATAATTGCATCTAATCTCAAATAACTCAGTTGATTGGAATATCAACTTCAAAACCCTAGTTTTACTCTTTTTAAAGAATTCTTGAACTAATTTAACTTTGTATTTGGGTTTGTTATCCAGATGGCATATCCATCCTCGAATCATTTTATCTTTTGCATGAGGTAACACAATGCTCTTGCATACGCCTTTGTATATTTCTTGATCGATAGTTTCAGTATATCTATGGAGTGGATTATCACTGGTCGACTAAAACATCCCAAAAGCAGTACATTACCTCCTTCATGTTTCATATCTATTCATAATTTGTCTATTAACAGGCAAACCGGCTCAATAAAAATGTACTGTCTTTAGTAAGATCGGTTCAATTTCCATTTGAACCGATCTTACTACTAACTTTTTCACTATTCAAATATTATACATTTTTAATATCCCATGATCTCAATCACTTATAAATGAAGCTTTTTAATTATTACCACAAAGTATTTGTTTACAATATCAATAATTTAGCAATTTTTTGAAAAAAATGTGAAAAGCTTCAGTATGTCTGGAAATTTTTGAGTTCATTAAAAAACATTAACTTTTAAATCAATTAAAATACATTTATTAAATAATTAATGTTTGTTCAAAACATAACAGTACTCTTAAGTCCATAATACAAGGAAGGGGGGATGTTTTCTTAATTTTTGGAAAATTTTTCCACCCACCCAAAGCTTCTCACCCCCTTTTTATTAAACACCCATCCCCCACTCACCCCCACCCTGTTTATTAGATCTTGAAGACAATTCCTACCCACTCTTTGATTCCCAACCTTCCTCCTCCTCCTTTAATTAAGGACTCAAGAGTAAACATGGAAACTTTTTAATTGGTATATGGTATGTTTTAATTGGTATATGGTATGGTATGTAGGAACCAGTGAAGTAAGCGTTAAAAATATTAGTAAAATTCAATTCTATTTAGCCTGTCTGCAAATTTTGAATGTACTGTATATATATATATATATATATATATATATATATATATATATATATATATATATATATATATATATATATATATATATATATATATATATATATATATATATATATATATATATATATATATATATATATATATATATATATATATATATATATATATATTGTTAGTTCACCTCCCCAAAGCCCAGAAGGCCACTAAAGACAAGGAGGCTACTTAATTGTTGTTATAATCTTTTCTCAACTCTATAACTCCAAAACACAAACCTTGACGAACACGGCCGCTGAACGGAGAAACAAGTTAAGTGCAGTACTACCAGGGATGTGGTGGGAATCGAACTTGGAACCTCTCGCTTATTTCAAACTCTAATTTACTTCCAACAAGATTGCAAGCAACCACTATAAAGTTTTGAGTTACTTTAAAATAGAGAATAAGTAAAAATACTAGGAAATGGTTAACTGAATACTTAAAAAGTTGTAGGTTGTATATAAAAGAAAAATATAAAGATGGTTATTAGTCATAAGGTTTTTTTGATGTGCAAGGAAAAAAAACTGGATCAATAAAAGTTTTTATAGCAAGAAGGGATAGAGACAGTAAAAGGATGCAACTTGTTGAATAAGAAACAAGCAAGAATGAGTTTTGGTTTATCGTAATAGATGATAGTATAGAGATGATAGTATAGTATATTGATGATAGTATAGTATATAGTATAATAGATGATAGTATAGTATATTTTGGTATATCGTAATAGATGATAGTTTGGTTTATCGTAAAAGATGATAGCTTGTTTAAGAATTGACCATGATTGTATTTGTAGAAAAAAGAATGAAATGCAACCTTGCAACAACAATGGAAAAGTGGCTCAAGCTTAGCAGATAAAGCAGGTCTAACTTATTTTTTTTTATATATATATTAATTCAACTCCTCAAGGCTGAAAACGCCTTTACAGACAAGGAGGCTACTTAACTGTGGTTATAACCCTCTCTCAACTATATAAATCCAAAATACAAACCATACCATTATTGCAATATTTTTTTGCAGTAAATAAATGAGTTTTGTTGTCTAACAAATATTGGAGATTTTAAGTCCAGAATTTATATTCATAAGCCACAGCAAGCCTTAGGCTGTTACAGAAGAGAGATCATTTTAAAAATCAGCTGCTTGTTCTAAGCAATCAAAAAGTAAAGATTTTTTGTCAAGACAAGAGTATAAAGTTGAGTCATCAACAAACAGAACCACTTTACATGATAAATTTTCATGAAGATTGATACTGTAGATAAGAAACAATACAGGAGCAAAGATTTAAGGGTACCACAAGATACCTTGTGGTACCCTTAAAGTTACTTGAAATAAAAAAGAGTGTATGCCTTATAGAATAACTTTATTACTGCAGCTAGTAAGAAATAATTTAATTATCTCGAAACCTTTTTATGAAGAAACTAATAACAGAGTGAAGACTAATTGTAGGATAGTTGGAGAGGTCAAAATGTTTTCCAGAATTTTGAAAAATTGGAACCACTTATTTAGCACTTTTTAAAAATTAAATATTAAATATTATATAATTAATAATATTAAATGTTAGACTTACTTTAATTAATGACATTGTTGAAGACTAACCAATAGTCTCTAGAACCTAACATCTGATATAAGATACAAGATTTATTAAACTGAGAATAACAGAGCTTAACATCAGACGGAACCTTTTTACATTGGCTTCTTGGAATAATAAATGGACATTTGTTATTAAGAGAGATGTTCTCGCAAAAAAAGATGAATAAATGATTAATAAAGCGATTGCTCAATATGGTGAAAAATATGGAGTAGAATGAGGTTTGACTTAAAATTAAAGTGTAGGAATAAAAGCTTCCAAACTTTTGGTCCAGAAGGAATAAAAGCTTCTTAGATGCGCTTTATGCATACATATTATGGATATAAACATATATGTTTGCTATTTATTTAGATACTAGCACACAATACCTTTTCATATTTATATAAACTTTAATATTTATATGGTGTAGTATATGCTGAAAGAGACGATTATGATGATGATGATGATGATGATGATGATGATGATGATGATGATGATGATGATGATGATGATGATGATGATCATATGGATATTCGGTATAGCAACGCAAAATTTGCATTACCGAACATTTTTGTTCGCTAATGCAACCTGACGCGGCCTATGTTCGTTTTTGTAACAATTTTGTTCGTTATTGCAACTTGTTGTTCGTTATTGCAACTCCGGGAACGCACGTTAAAGCCTGATAAGTATTTTGTTTTTTAAGAATTTATTTGATCGTAATCCGGCAATAAATTTGTTCAATCGCCATTAAATACTAAATAAAATATTATATACATGCATAAAATATATTATATATATATATATATATATATATATATATATATATATATATATATATATATATATATATATATATATATATATATTTTAAAAGTTTTAAAATGTATTTTACAAGTAGAGTGCTCAATGTTCTTAAAAGAACAGAGCAATTATAAATTAGTAGAAAATCACTTAACAAAAATTTATCTCATTTAACACTGTGTTTCATCAATAAAGATTCATCATAAAATCATCATTTCTGATGAGTCTTTATTGATAAAACAAAGTGGTTAATTTGATAATCACTTAACAAAATTTTATCAATGAGATAAATTTTTGTTAAGTGATTTTCTACTAATTTATAATTGCTCTGTTCTTTTAAGAACATTGAGCACTCTACTTATACTCTAAATATAAAGTTGTTGTTTTTCACTTTTTCTGTTTTCTGTTTAAAACAAAACAAAAATTCAAACTTGTCTAATAATTCTTTCAAGGTAGTTCAAATGATATCGAAGACTTGGATACATTTTTTACAGCAGGTATACGATTTATTCATATTTGTATATAATTTTTGATACACGTATTTGTGAATATTATATGTTATAAATTATATATATATGTTAAAAATTATATATATTTTATAAATTTTGATACACACACTTGTATACAATTTTTGATGTGTAATTATATGAGAAATAAAAGTGTTGTTCAATAAATGTATTGTCTTAATAAGGCATTAAGCTTGAACTCACAAAATTGGCAGTCAAAATAAAGCCAAAAAGTAAAGATTTTACTAAATGATGATTTAATAATAGATTTTTTATTTTTGGATCAGAATTTTTATGTTCGATAGATTCACATGTGTAAGGTTGCAATACAATCTAATAACTTGCATGAAATTCTTTTTAAATTTTAAGTCTAGATGTGAGAGAAAGATCCCCGATACAGTCTACCATATTTTGTGGTAATATTTTTTTTATAACTGTTTGCAATAAAATAAGGATATAATTAATTGTTTATATGATTGAATCTGTTTACAAAGAAATGTATGATTGAAATAGCACTTCTCAGTTGCTATAATCTATTTATTCTGGTCAAGTAAGTATCTTACTTAAATTTATAATTCACAGATACATTTTTATATGATATACTATTGAGTCGGGATAGCTCAGTTGTATAGTGTGCTGCTATTATTGTGATCGGATAGCCTGTCGCAGCAGGATTGCAGATTCAAATTCCACCTTTGCCAGATACTATTTAATTATGAAGGGAGTTTGTTTTGAACAAATTTGAAGGTCCCTAGAGTTCATTAAATACTGTGTTCTTAAAAATATATTTTAGCATTTGTTTATTTATTGGGAGTTGTTTAAACATCAGTTTGGAAACAAAATGACGTGTAATATGTAAATAAAATCTTTTGCAATATTTTATTTTTGAGTATTCAATTTTCAATACTTGAAGTCAAATAGTTTTGACTTCAAGTATTTAAAATCTTTTAGTCTAAGTTTAGTAAGTTGTTATCTACTTTTAGTCTAAGTAGATAACAACTTACTAAATGCTAAATCCTTAAATAGTATTTTTGTATTTGATTTTCAGTTATACAGTTACAGACATAACTGGTTTATTGTTGGTGGAGAAAAGTTTGTATTACATAAAAAATATAGGAATTTACACTCTATAATTCCATTTGCTTTATTTTTTTTTTGTTTTTTTCTTGATTATTTAACATGTTTTTGCATTTCCGTTTATTTATTCAAAAAAATCTTTGTAACAGAGATCTTCTTAGCCTAATGACAGAAGATTAATTGCATGATCTTTTTAAAGCTTTTGTTTTAGCTTTTAATAGTTTGAAGGTAATCATAATCTATAATATTAATCATATATTTATTTCTAATTATTTCATCTTAAAATCATCTATTTGGATAATATTCAATTTTCCAGTATTATTTTTGTTTTTTTTAAGTGATGATCTTTTTAGGATAGTGACTAGTGATAGTTAAAATTCTAGTGCCAGAATCTATTGTATTTATTTTTGCTAAAGCTAGTAATGTGTCAAGAATAAAGGTAATCTAAAAGCTTTTGTTTTTCAATTTTTTATTCTAGTAAATAATTACTTAAATAATTAAATATTACTTATTTATATAATTAAATATTACTTATTTATATAATTAAATATTACTTATTTGTATAATTATATAAATAAGGGATTTTTTTTAAATAACTTGTATTAATATCATAACTATTTTTAATCATATTTTTGCGTATTCTCGATTTAGGCTGAATTAGCTCTCTGTACTTACATTTCTGAAAGGCAATACAAACTTTTATATTTTTATTTTATTTTTCTTTCAACTAATTTACCATTATTAGTTATTACTACACAATTATTAATTTTTTTTAAGAGATAAAAAGCGTTTCTGTAGCTCACCAGAATCAATTGGTAAGACTGGTATTCAATCAATTTATATATTATATTTAATGTTTATAGCAACAAGGTATAGAAATAAGTTATTTTTTATTATTGTAAAACACCCAACCCTTGAAAATAAAAAAAACTAAAGTTGGCAAAAAATTGCAGACCTTGATATGTTTTAGGTCATCATCAGGTCAGCAAAAACATTTATTGACTAGTTCCATCATAAAAAGTAGAAACCTAAAATGTTTGGAAATATTTAGCAACCTCAAACGCTTAGTTCGGCAGTTAGGTTTGCATTGCCAAATGCCGACCCTAATTCCGAGGGCTGTACAGCAATACTTTCAAAATTTAAAAAAATGTAAAAGAATTGAAATAATTAGCTTTAATGTAATAAGAATAACGTTATCTTTTTTTTTATCTTTTAGATGTAGATTTTTCAGTATCAATTTATTCAGAAAATCAATGTGAGTATTTTAAAGTCAAATTTATTAAAGCAATTCAATAAAATAGTTTTAGATATTAATTAATAAATTGTGTGTTCTTTAAATTTGAAAAATAAATGTTTATTATATATATATATATATATATATATATATATATATATATATATATATATATATATATATATATTATATATATATATATATATATATATATATATATTTATATATATATTTATATATATATATATATATATATATATATATATATATATATATATATATATATATATATATACATATATATATATACATATATATATAAATGTATATATATATATATATATATATATATATATATATATATATATATATATACACATATATGTTCAGCAAGTGTGAGTTGGGTGTATATATATATATATATATATATATATATATATATATATATATATATATATATATATATATATATATATATATATATATATATATACATTAATTTTTTATGTTTTATTTATGTTTTCAATATCGAAACCAATGTAGAAGATTGAAAAAGCTAAACTGACTTAGCCGATAGGATTAGTGGCAGAAATGGTTACGTTAACGTTCTTGATGTTTGCAGAAAATGTTGTATTCAATCTATTTTAATTTTAGAAATACATTATTATTAATAAAACCTATAAATTATTCAATTTCGTTTTTATAATTGAAATAAAACTTGATATTTAAATTTCTGATAAAATATTTCGACATCGTTACATCATAGAAATATAGCTTACAATATACTATTGGAAAAAAAATTAAAAATACTGAAACATTTAGAAAATAATAAAATAATCAAACAAATAAATACTGAAACATTAAGAGAAATTAAATTTGGGCTCCGCTTATTAGGTACAACATATTTTCCTTAAGTTGATGAAAATGAATGTAAAATATAATTTTTTTTTTAGTTGATGCATTAACTACAAAAAGTGCATCAATATAAATACAAGGTAAAATGCGAAATTGAATTGCGGACCATTATTCTATAGGTATTTCATGTTGCAACAGCTTTTTTAGCCGTTTTTAAACAATAATCATGACTATAAATGACTACGCTGCTCCAACCAAAACCCTCAGTCGATGTATTTACATTTACCTGCATGCTCTCTCTAATAGTTAGTAAATGCATTTACACTTAATAACATACATTACTAATATATTCATATTTATTTGTATTTAAATTAATAATATAATCATGGTCCTTAAAATATAATACTTTGGTTTGCACAAAAGTTCGCATTTCACTAGTGTGTACTTTGCATTTTGCCGATTTCCTTATATTCAACAAATATTAAAGAGATATAGGAAAGCACTTGCACTCTTGATCCGTAGGCACCTTTGATCCTAAAGCGTTATCTCCATTCCTGCAAAACCTTTTAAAGAGGGCTGATAGCCAGCGTGGAATAATTATTTTACAATGGAAACCTTACTTGCCTAAGTTGCAAATCGAACTTTATTATTATTAATGATTTAGATAATACTAAAATTAGTATTATGTTATTCTATTAGTCATTATAGAAACTGTGTTTCTGAATTTTCAAATAGAAATAAAATGCAAATCCTGAAAATGATTTTTTTTTAAAAAGATAATATTTTTCAGTTTCTTGATTTTAAATCGGGGCGGGATTTATCATTCACTAACAAAGGCAGAGGCTGATCTTGCCTCTTTTTTATGTTTGAAATAACTTTTAGACATGGAGTAAACTCCCAACATTTTTATGGTTATACTTACATTAAATAACGATGCTTTGCAAATACTAAAATAAAAATAAATATTATACCCAAATAAATTTAGCCCCCCTACCCCATATGTGAGGGCAATTAGTTTGCAAAATATTTTTTATACTATTCTAAACTAATTTCAAATTTAACAATTAGTTTGAAATTTCATGAAATAATCTTTTAGCGTTCAAAAATTATAGCGAGATAAATATTGTAATCCCCCTCAAATTGAGGGGGATTCAAACTTTTAATGGACATAATTTTTAAACGCTAAGAGATTATTGCATATAATTTAAAATTGATTGATGAATATGTCTTTAGTTAACAATAGAAAAAAAATATTTTGGTAATTTGTTACCTTCACATTTGAGGTCAGGGGAGGGGTGTTTTTTGGAGGCATTTTTTTTTATCGGGCTATAATAGTAATAAAAAGTGCTGTAACGACTATTGTCGCGGAGCATAAAATTTAAAATTTATACTTTAACAGCCGTTAACAAATGTTTATCTAGTCTACCTTTAAAAGAATTTACTGTCATTGCAGAAACCGCTTTTTCAGGTAAAGCATTCCAATGAGGTATCACTCTGTTCGTAAAAAAATTGTGTCTAATGGTTGTTTTTGCAAATTCTCTTTCAAATTTCATTGAATGACCTCTTAGACTTTGGGAAGAAGCTTTATAAAGCTCTTTATACCACAATATCTTATCAATACCAGTTGTTATTTTCAAAAACTCAATAAGATCATCTCTTGTACGTCTTGTTTCCAGAGTTGTGAGACACAACTTTGCCAATTTTTCAGTATAACTTAGATGTTTTAGTTCAGGTGCTACCTTTGTTGCTCGTCTTTGAATTTTTCTAGGTCATTGATATCGTTTTTATTACCTGGACTCCACACTGGAACTGCGAATTCCAGGTGTGGTCTAACCAGCGATGTGCATAACTGCCTTACCTATTCAGTGTTAAGATAAGTAAAACTTTTTCTTATTAAACATAAGATTCTTTGTGCTTTACTTGTAGCTGCTTGAACCTAATGATTCCATTTCATATTGGATGAAACTATTACACCTAAGTCTAATTATTTTGTTGTCATTTTTAAAATAAAACTTTGATTGTCGTGTTTCATAGTGTAATTATAGTTAATATTTTTTCTTCCAATGTGCATAACACTGCATTTGCTTATGTTAAAATCCAATAACCATACATTTGACCATTCAGTTAACAAATCAATGTCATTTTGCATATTAATTAGATCATTATGTTCTTTTATAAAAGATATGATTTAAGTATCATCAGCGTATAGTTTTGTAATTGAAGAGATACATTGGGGAAGATCATTGATATGTAACAGAAAGAGAAGAGGCCCCAATACAGAACCCTGTGGCACACCGCTATAAATCTCTCACCAATCTGGTACAGCTTCACTCATTACCACTCCTTGTTTTCTGTTTTTAAAAAAAAAATCAATCCAATTTAAAATGTTGCCTTTTATTCCATAGTTAGAAATTTTATATATAAGTCGATGGTGGGGCACCTTATCGAACGCCTTTGCAAAATCTAAGAATAATATATCAACTGGATAATCATCTTCAATTTCAGTTGTAATAATATCGAAAGTTTCTAAAAGGTTTGTTAGGCATCCTTTATTTTGTACAAATCCATGTTGTTGAGGTTTTAACAGATTGTTTTCTGTTATATAAATTATCAGCTTTTTTCTAATTATTTTCTCTATTATCTTACATTGTATCGATATTAAAATGATAGGTCTGTAGTTGAGCGGATCTTCCTTGTCTCCTTTTTTAAAAAGTGATGTAATGTTCCATAATTCTGGCATCTCTTCTGAATGAATCGATTTCTTGAGTATTAATGACAAAGGTTTGGATAATCCTTCTGCACAATGCTTTAGCACATAGGCACTGATGCTATCACAACCAAGTGACTTGTTTTCATTAAGTTTTAATAAGTAATTATGTACAATATCTTCTTTTAGTTCTTGGTCCCAGTCACATTCAAATAAATGCATTGTTTTATTGATGAAATGTGCTAGACCCTTGATTTTCTTTGACAAATACTGATTGGAAACTACAATTTAGTAGATTAGCAATGACTTTTTTTATCAGTTATTATTTTATTGTCACTAGTTTTAAGTTCCCGTAGTTTTGTATGTGTTTGATTTTTTTGTGCATAGAAGAGTTTTGGGTTATGTTTTACATCTTTTGCTAAGTTTATTTCATGATCAAGAGTAGATTTTTTTAATTTGCTTTTTAATCATTTTATTAACTAGTTTGTATTCATTATTTAGGTTCGTATTTTTGAAGTTTGTAGCACGCACTCTGCACCATAGATTACGTTTTTTTCTAATTAGATTCTTGATTTTTATGTTGATGCATGGATTTTGGATAGAACTAGTGGGTTTAAAGTGGTGAGGAATATATTGTTTGCAAGCTTTTTTATAAATTTTTCAAAGGTATTCATAACATTGGTTTTGTATTTATTTTATCAAATATTTCATCCCAATTCACTTTATAAAACATGATATTCATTTCTTGGTATTTTCCTTTTCGAAAAATAAATCTCTTATTGTTGAACTTTTTCTCACATGAATTGAGTATGTTAGTTTTCCATTTTAAGAAGTAATGTCTTTTAGTAATTTGACCATCGCAATTTTATTACATAGTAATTTAATCATCGCAATTTTTTGCAAAGCCTCTTTAATTGACGTAAGTATAAATAAATAAATGTTTGGAGTTCCATGTTTGGAAGTTATCTCTCAACAAAAAAAACGCTGGTTCAGCCCTTGCAGCAAGGGAGGGTCTGAGAGCTAAAAAATAATTAAAAAGCTAATTGAAATTTAGACTTTGTTATAGTTAAGATAAATCAATAACCTTTACACAATAGGGCATAGTTACTAAGTTCTGCACAATATTTTATTGATGTTATAAACAAATATCTTATTACTCGCCTTTGAAAAATATATAGCTTATCCCCAAGAGGTGTGCGTGGGGTGGGGTGGGAGGTGGGGCTTACTACCTTGATTCTCACCCTCAACGCGCTCTTGATTGAATTCAAACTCAAATAATAAAAGTAAGAAAGTAAAATGCCTTAAACTTTATTTTTCTTATTTAAAACTAGTATTAAGATGCATGTATGTATGTAAGAATACGAAATGATCATTGTAAACTTATTTACATTTATTATAAACTTAAAATTGCTAAATTTGTTTATTTTGGAAAAACGCTTACAGAAGGATTTTCCAAAAAAACGTATTGGTTTGGGATAGATACTAGTGTATTAAACTGTTTTTATTTATTTGAAATTTATTTTTTGAAAAAAAAGTATAAACAATTGTAAAATGTAAAAAAATATTTTAATTTCTTCTGTTTTCATTTTTCCATTAGTCAATTTCTTTTACCCAAAAAAACCCATTCCGCGGAGCACTCCTGCTTTTTTACGATGAAGTTTAGATTTTATAAAAGGAGTTTGATTAAAGGAAAAAAAAAGGAATTAAACCTAAACAATAAATTAGAAATAACGAACCTTTTCTATTCGTCCATTATCAAAAAATAAGTGAGTTCGGTAATGCAACCTGGATAGTTTCGGTATTGCAACAACTACTGTTTAAAACCCTAATTCCCCGCAAAAAAAATAATGTCAAAAGCAAAGTAAATGTTTTTTGGACATTCGACATGATATATATTACATCCATCAAGAAAAATAACTTTAAAAAAGTTTTTAAAAAAATTTTATGTAACGTTTTTTTTCAAAATCAAAGTAGGAGATTGCACATTAATATATTATAGAAAGTTTACTTGAACTCCGAAACTTAAAATCGCCATGATGATATGAAAAACCTCAAAGTTTAGGTAAGTGGATTTTTTTCATTTATAGCTTGATTTAAAGGGAATGAATAAAAAAGACATATCCGAATCATTTTTTGATGATCCCCATGCCTAAATCCTCTTTTTTAGATTTTTCGGTAATGCAACGCCTTTTTCGTTATGGGTCTTACCTGTAAGGTTTTTTTTCTCAAAAATTTTTTTCGTAACTAACATATCTTAAAAATTTATATCTTTCTGATAACAATTAAAAAAAAAAAAAGTTTTAAATCGCAAGCGATGCGGGTAAATTCTAAAATCCTGTGTGCCGATGACAGCGTTACAATAGCGAACACAGAACCACATACTGATGATGATGATGATGATGATGATGATGATGATGATGATGATGATGATGATGATGATGATGATGATGATGATGATGATGATGATGATGATGATGATGATGGTAATGATGATTATGATGATCATAATGATGTTTATATATGCTAATATATACAAAATATAACATGAATTTTGAATAAAAAAATATACTTTAGGATGTATAAATGTTTATGCAGTTCCGGTCACAAACCCAGCCCCGGCTATATTTTATGAAACCCAGCCCTGGTCAAATATCAACCCTGGTTGTTTACTTATATATATATATATATATATATTCATATATATATATATATATATATATATATATATATATATATATATATATATATATATATATATATATATATATATATATATATATATATATATATATATATATATATATATATATATATATATATATATATAAAAATAAATATATCAGTCTTCTCCGTTTAGCCAGCGCTTTCGCTCTCAAGCCTTTTCGCGCTCGCCTACACGGCCGCAAAAACATTGGCTAGCACATAAAAAAGCGCTTGCCAAAAAAATAAAAGCTTTGTTTTAAATCGCAAAAAAACTATTTTGTTAATTTGTTCAACTTTTATAAAAAATAGCTTTTTTTACTAATTTTTTTTCAAAATAATTTATCTAGTATTTATTTAAAGCATTCTTATTGCTATTTTTATTATACTTTAAATAGCAGACTAAATGAAATTTTTAAATCGTGCAGGCTAACTTAAAAATGACCATCCTACCAGCGCATTTTTGTGCAATGGCATCAAATTTCAAAGGGAGAAGACTGATATATATATATATATATATATATATATATATATATATATATATATATATATATATATATATATATATATATATATATATATATATATATATATATATATATATATATATATATATATATATATATATACTTAGAATATATATATATATATATATATATATATATATATATATATATATATATATATATATATATATATATACTTAGAATAAATAGTATACTTCAAAGCTGTTCTGATTAAGAATACAATTGTGTAGAGTAGAAATAAAATAAAAGTAATATAACATAAAAAAAACTTATTAAAAAAAAAAAATTTTTCATAACTACAAAGTAATCTAAAAATACCTTCTAAATTATGTTCATCTGGTTTGATGGAAGTTACTTTGTTTAATTGTGATTGGTAAAGCTATTTGAATTAAAACTATAAATTATTTTAAAATATCTTAGAAAAACACACACATTCTATGACAAAAAAACTCATAAATGCTAACAGCTGACAACTAAAAAACGAAATCTCTTATGAATTTGTTTTGAAAACTTTCTATAAATCAACACATAATCAAGGTAAATATCAATGATAAAACATATATTTGCACCATATATATCTACTTATATTAAATGCTAAAACATATATTCATTTATCTACTTCATTTCTTTTAATACTATTTTATTTTCTCTCAATGTAATTTTTTCATAAAATTGATTATTTTTGCGATATTTGTTTTTGAGTAGAGAAATGTAATTTTTTTTAGGTTCAAATAGATGACTTGAAAATTAATCTAACTTTAAAAGGTTTTTTTATTTATAAATTTGTTTTTAAAAAAAAAAAATTTATCTTCTTTATTTTGAATACTATATTTAATATATAATATATATTAATATTACGGACGCATTCTTCTTAAGGTATAAGTTAAAACAAAAAGGAAAAATGTTTTAGAAAGCATTTTTATTCTAGATTTTCAATATTTTATTATTTTTACTTTTTATAGAAAAATAAATAAATTTAAAACAAAAAGAGTTTAGAAAACGTGTGTATAAATTTTATTTAAATTACATAAACGATGGGAAAAAGTTCACTGATGACAACTTTAAAACTGAGAATATACCTAAAAGTACTCCTTTCAGCACGCTTAATTATTTAAAAGATAATTAAACATGCTGAAAATGAATCTGATTACCAAAGAGTTCAAAGAAGTAAAGGAAAGGCTAAAACAATGATGAAGACAAACATTAAAAGGCTCAAACTTATGTTTGATCATAAAGATGGAATTTGTCAACAAAAGGTAGCTAAAAAGTTTAGCAACACATAAGTAATCATTTGAAAAAAAAGATAAATATTGCTCCAAGAAAATGACAATTCCAAAACTGACCAGGAAAAAGCATTTTCTAGAACTAAGTGCAGTCGATTGTGTCAGAAATTCGTAAACCAATCATTGACAATAAATTTTCATGTTAAATCACTAAAGTATAAAATAGAAATGATATACATTATACTAGTGATGTACTAATTCTATTATACTAACGAAAATATACCATCTACAGTTAAATAAAAAAACAAAACAAAAGTTTCAAAAAAAATATTTCTATGAATTACTTTTTCTGAAAATGGTATTTATCAGTTATATTTTGTGCTTAGTGTACTGACTGCAAATCAAAAAATCTACTTAAGCAAATGCAATTAGAAGAGACTTATTCCATTCATTGATAAGTATCATTCAGATGGTGCATATGTACTTTATCCTGATTTGGCATCATCTCCGTATGCAAAAACGATAACCACATACCTAAACAAGAAAAAAAGTCAATTTTGTTGAGAAAGCGAATAGCTCTGCAAACTTGCCAGAATGTTGTCGTGTTTTTTAAATTTTTTGGATTATTTAAAAGGCTGTGTCTCCAAGAGAATAATTGGCATGCAGAAAATCTTCAAAAACTCTAGAATCAAGTATTGTCTAAATAAAGTTGATATTGAGCTCATATGGAGTTAATCTTAGTCTATACCAGGCCTAGTTGATAAAGTCAGAATGAATGGTTTAACTGAAAATAACTGATTATATAGATAAAAACTAGAACAAAAATAGTTTCTAAAACATTTTTTATTTTTGTTCTACCTTATATCTTAAAAGAAATATGTGTCTTTAAATCCAATCTCATTTTTCAGCTGTCAACCGTTATAATAAAAAAATTAAATAATAAATGAACTAAAGCATAATAATTTATAAGTGTATTTATATTTATAACATATATTTATTTATAAGTAAATATATAAGTATGTATACAAGTATATAATATACATGTAAATATAATATTATATATATAACTATATATGCATTATATAAGTATATATGTAATACATAAGTATATAACAAGCATTAAATTATTTAAGTGTATTATATTATATAAGATTTCAAGTTATTACCTGTTTTTTAAAAACTTTAGTTTTTAAAACAGAAACTTCATCATGATCTTCAGATCCTAAGAAATCTTTAAATTCTCTGCTGTTACACATCTCTGGTCGTGAAACTAAACTCTAAAATTTTAAACATTTGCTTTATGAATAAGAAACTTTAGCAATTAAATACTTCAGAACTCGATTTATTAAATTTGTTTAATCATTCTGATTAATAATCTCTAATAGTTTTTATTGTGAAAACGCTGGATTTAATCCTGTAAATAGTTTCTTATGTAATATATATATATATATATATATATATATATATATATATATATATATATATATATATATATATATATATATATATAATATATGTGTATATATATATATATATATATATATATATATATATATATATATATATATATATATAATATATATATATATATATATTAGTGATACTCAGTTTGGACCCGGGGACCTGGTAATTTGGCTGTTTTCCCAGGTAATCGAATATCATTTTGTTGCAGCACCCAGCGCCAGGTATCTTAAAGAAATTTTTAATTAACATAAACCTTAAGTGCTGTAACTATTTGTTTAAATGGTACTTTAAACTGTGTCGAAATATTATTAACAGGATTGCTTTTAGATTAAACTTCAACCAATTAACTTCTTGATATAAATCTAAGAGTGTTATGGAGTTGATAACCACAAAGCCTAAATATGAACACTTAATGTAAATGCATCTCGCTTAAAATATTTTTTTCAATTTTTGCAAAATAATCAGAATATATTGCAAGGAGGAAAGAGAATTTTTAGTCAGTAATTAAACTAAAAACTCGAATACCTAATGTTTGTTTATTCTAATTGTTTAAGTTAGTTAAAAAATTAAAATAAGATACATAAGTGTTGTCTAAATTTTTTTTTATTTGTTTTAATTTTTTTTTATTCATATTAATATATATTACAATTATTACAAGTCAAAGTCAACTCTTTCTTTTTTTTTTGCAATTCTCTGTCTTTCTTAATCTTTTATTGTCCATACATAACTTTTGATTAATTAGCGCATATAAGCGATTATTTAACAATAAGTTACAAAAAAATATATTATATATAATACCACATAAAATGAAAATTAGTTAGTTGGAACAGTATTTTTAGAAGTTGATAGAATTAATTTTAATTTTAAAGCTCTTGATGTTTTTGGCATTGACAACGTCAGACGACAAGTTATTCAAAATATAAACAACCCTGAGGGATGAAGAATATTTACGGAGATCAAGTTTACACTTTAGCTTGTGTAATTTAAATGTGTGACCTCAAATGTAAATATAGCTGTTTACTGAAAAGAAAATTGATATATTTAGGCAAACTTAATTAACGCAAATTAATCAGTGTTATTTTGTGAAACAAATCAGTACCAGAGATTTTCACAAGCTTTTATTCCAAGGCACCCAGAATTAGGGACTTGGCATAAACTGATTCTGGCACATCTCTAATATATATACAACTCTTGGAATTAGAAAAAATGAGGTCAGCAATAACTTGCCGATCTCATTTTTTCTAATTCATAAGCATTTGCTCACTTTTTTTGCTTATTTTAATCCACATGGCATTTTTAGAAAAAAACAACAAAGAATAATGCTGCTACATCACCCTTAGGTGATGTAGCAGCATTACGCTGTGAGTCAGGCTATTTATCAGTCGATGTATGTACTGAAGCCTCCAGCAGTAGGCTATTTCAGTATGACATCAGACTGCTCACCTAAATCAGCAGTATATATTTATATATATAAATATATACTGCTGATATATATGTATATGTGTATATATATGTGTATATATGTCAGCATATATACACATATATATGTGTATATATGCTGACATATATACACATATACATATATATACACACATATATATGTATATATATTTGTGTATATATATGTATATGTGTATATATGAGTGTGTGTGTGCGTGCGTGTGTGTGTGTGTGTGTGTGTGTGTGTGTGTGTGTGTGTGTGTGTGTGTGTGTGTGTGTGTATATATATATATATATATATATATATATTAGGGTGATCCTATACATTCTATACGCCCTAGGGTGATCCTATACATTCTATACGCCCTATACATTCAAAAATTTAACTGTCCCTGTTTTTAAAACTTTCTATTGGTTCTCACAAGACACTCTGTTAAATTTTTTTAAATTAAATGAGATTTATGGGGGACAACTCATGTCTGAAACTTGCAACAAGACCCTAAAAAGAAGAAAAAAAAGTTTTATAAATGTATGTCATGTTGGGTCTCACAAGAAGCGAAATTTTATAAAAATTTCAAAAATAACAAAAATTTTACACAAGATTTGTTTTTTTAAGTTTTATTGCATTAAAATTATTACTTTTTAATAAAAAATAAAAATTTACAATTTTTCATGGTTTTTTTTCTTCTTCTTTTTAGGGCCTCGTTGCAAGTTTCAGACTTGAGTTGGCCCCCCTAAATCTCATTCAATTTTAAAAAAATTTAACAGAGTGTCTTGTGAGAACCAATAGAAAGTTTTAAGAATAGAGACAGATTAATTTTTGAAAGTATGGGAGGTTGGATGCACTCTAATATATACAGTATCGGACAAAACGAGTGCAACCAAATAATACTAATTTAGTTTCTTTATATAAAAGTGCTGCATTTTTTCAATTTAGAGAAATAACTATGTAACTGTATAGAGACAAAGTTCTTCAAGTTTTATTCATCACAAAGTTCATTATTTGTACACGAAAATTAATAAATTAATCAAAAGTATTAAAAAAAGTTGATTTCCTTCTGGACAAAACAAGTGCAACTCGACAAAATGTAGACCAAGCTGTATTTCGCTATCAATATTTCGTGGCAAATCCTTTGTTGTCAATCACAGCCTTGCATCTTCGAGGCATAGACTCGATCAGATGATCAATGAAACTTTGTGGAATTTTCAAACAGTTGATCCATATTACGAACACCTTCACCATTAATTCTGCGGTTGACGATCTCCCACAGGTTCTCGATAGGGTTGAGATCCGGAGATTGAGGCGGCCGAACCATCACCGATAGGTGGTTATCTTGAAACCACTGCTTGACTACTTTTGCAGTGTATTTCGGATCGTTGTCTTACTGAAAAACCCATTTTATTTGAATATTCCATTCACCATGAGGTAACATAACACCTTTCAGGATATTTTTATACATGAAACAGTCCATTATTCCATCGTTTCAATGTATTGGACCTAGACCGTTAGTAGAAAAACACCCCCAGACCATTACATTTTTTCACGCGATATTTATCACAACTTTTTTGTGTCATTCGACTTACGTAATCGCCAATAATTTTCTTTCTTAGTTCCAATCCAAGACTGTCGGGAGCCATTTTTGCACTTGAAGTCATAAAAATAATAAAAATAAATAATCACGCTTCTCAAGGCTTACCGTGTTACATTTACCTTGTGATGATACAATAATGCTCTGTGGGACACAATGTCTTGGTTGGATGTGGACTGTATTGATGTAATGAAACACTTGTTGTATTTCACTTCTTGTATTGATGTTCTTCGATAAAACACTTTGATAAAACTCACTTCGATAAACTGTCTTGATAATATTGACTGATTGACTTCCATATACTGATTGAATTACATGTCGATTTACATGTCTCTTATATAGTAAAATGAACCTGTTTGAACCTGTTCTAGAAGATTCTAGATGCTTCTTTTCGATGCTTCTGGGTGCATCTGGATGCTTCTGAATGTTTCTGGATATTTCTGGATGCTACTGGATGCTTCCAGATGCTTCTTCTGGAAACTTCTGGGAGCTTCTGCATGCTTCTGGAAACTTCTGGATACTTCCTTTATTTATTAAAAAACTTCCGTAACGTTGACACGGACCAGAAAATGAAACAAACCAAATAAGAAAATGAAACAAACCAAAAAAGTTGTACTTGTTTTGTCCGTTGCAAAATGGCACTTGTCAACGAAATTCTGCCTGTGTGCTGTCACCTGTCAGCTGATTGCTCATGTCATGGCATGCTATGACTCCAGACTCCTGAACTGTTTGCTGTGGTAGTATAGTTCGTTTCGTTTTTAAGACATGTAAAATTAGGAACACTTTTTAGCATTGTTCGATGTTGGTTGCAAATGTTTTGTCCAATACTGTATATATAGCTGATGTATGTACTGAAACCCCTGATGTATGTACTGAAGCAGCAGGCTATTTCAGTGTGACATTAGAGATGTTATTTAAACACGCATTCGTAATTATATACATACATACATATATAAAAGAGCAAAGATAGAAATAGTAAGGGATTGGACAAACCTAGTTTACGTATTGACACCATCACACACACATAAATTTGATATGCTACATTTTAATGAATGTCACTGTAAAACACTTGAAATAGTTATTTTTTTTATTCGTAAATGTTTTTATTGTCTCATGTATTTAATCAGAATAGTATACTGTTTTGTTTATGCTGTAAAATGATTTTGTTCAATTACACTTGATTTGCAATATTTTGCAATAGATTTTTTAATTTGATAAATATTTTGTTCAGATATTCATTCTTGCTAAACAAAAATAATTCTACATAATAAAATCCAGACTTGCTACATATAATAATTATATTCTTAGAACCAAAACTGTTTTAAGATCAAACATAAATGTTATTTATGGCCATGGCAAAATTTAATCAGTTTCATTAAGTGATGCAGATGTGTCTTAAAATAAAAAGTGCTTTGAATTAGGATTTTTTTTTTTTACCAAAGTAAAAGTGTAGTTAATATTTATATCAATTAATTAATTGATTTTATTGCAGTAATCTATACCGCATTATTTGAAATGTTTAGTTTAAATAAGAATTTTTCATTTATTAGGTTAAAACACAAAAAGATAGACTTAGTATATTTAAACTGCTTAAAATTGAACATAAATTAAACATTTAAAACATCTTTTCTAAAGCATAGTTTTGGTTGTTCTAATCATGAGTTTCTTCAAAAAGGTCTTGGAATTTGGGAAAGCACCTCCTCATAAACAAATAAATATAAACAGTGGTCAAAATAGGTGTCAAACATCAGCACCTCTCAGACCATTTACAAGATCCGCCCAAAGGGGATGTCCAACCACTGTCAATTTTGTCAGAAAAAATTAACAAAGGCAATCTGACAATATTCTACTAATATATTCATCAATCAAGTTACTTTACATGTTTTTTTTTTTATTATTGTGGTTACAACCCTCTCTTAACGCTATACTTCGAAACACAAACTTTGATCAACAACCCGCTGCACAAAGAAACAAATCGAGCCCCATTCTACCAGGAATGTGATGGGGATCAAACTCAGAACTTTTTACTTACAAAACAAAAAACATGCCAAAAGCAGAACCAAAGCTAACTGGCTAACAGCTGTAAATGATTGTGCAGAATTAAAAGATTAATTTAAAAGAAAGAAGATTTAAAATAATTTACAGATACAAAACTATTTAAACAAAGGATCCAAAGCACTAGGAATTCTTGTTTAATATTGTTACAGAGAACAGAAAGTTATTTCTGATGCAGGAGAGTTTACTATCAGAAACACCCAAACCAAATAAAAATGAGCCTTAATAAGCTTGAACTGCTTAATGCTTAACTTTATTGAAGAAAATTTAGCAATTCACTGAGACAAAAAATAAATTATTGGTACCAGTTATACAAGGCCACAATGAGCAATAGGCAACCACTCAAAAAATGTTTATAAATACAAATTTTTTGATTAGAACATTTAAACAGTTTTTTTTTTCAAAATTATGACATTTTTAAATCTTGTTTCATTTTGAATTCAAAATTTAACAACGAAAGACTTTATAGGTTAACATATAAGACTTAAAATCTTATATGTTATATAGTTGTATTAAAGTAAATTAAATAAGTATATTTTGTTTTATCAAACTTCTTACTTCATTATTATTACATAAAGTTTTTCATTCAAGTATTGTACTGTTTACATTTTTTTAGTTTTTCATTATGGTGTTTACTTAAAATTAGTACTTGTACTATATGTAAATATTCCATGAAATGTAAAATCTATTTCAGAATACATTTGATTTGATTTGATTTATTTGTGTTTTTTACTTTCAGCATGATCACTAAGTATTTAAAAAAACCATATCATACCACATTAATACACATTTGCTTTAAAACATTTTTCGAAAAACTATTTTTATTTTTTTTATATTATAATATGCCTATACAATATTATTTATCAATGACTTATAGGGATGTACCAAAAATTCAGCTTCTACACTTTTGCCGAAGCTTCGGCAGAAGCCAGTTGTTATGTTTGCCTAATCATCGGCTTCAGCAAATTAATTTTCAGTAATTAAAATTATTTAAGCTTAGTTTTCAATATCTACAGAAATAATGTAAAATAGTTGTGCAATTTTAATGAACAGCAACTTTTACAGGATCCAAATTGTTTCTATTTCCACAACAATTGTTTTACAATACAAAATTCATTATAAAACTGATGCTAAATTGCATAACTTACACTAGTTTCCATTGTATAACAAATTTTTTGTGCAACTGCTGAACGACATTCCCAAAACAATTAAAACCAGCTAGTTTAAGCAACTGGCATTTTGGTCATTTAACTCGACTAATAAGGACATTTAAATAGACTAATAAGTAAACTAGTATTTAATGCTTGATAGTTTAAAGAAATTAAATGCAATATTATTAAATTTCTACCTTTTTTTTTTTAATGTGTGGTTGTTTTTTAAGCTTTAAATTACAGATATAAAATTTACTTTAAACCTTGTGTTATTTACCTAATAAGTAACGAGTTACTAATTAGTAATTAATTTAAGTAGTAAATTAGTGACAAGTCTAGCTACATACATAAAAAAGTAATGTCTATATGCAACTGCTTCTTGTATTGTTTTCTTTGTATGACCATAATTTTGTATTTTTAAAAAAAAAAATAATATAAAAAAATAAATAGCAAAAAGGCAAAGCTATAGCCTAAAACTCTTAACACTTGCAAGAGTGTTTTATAATAACCATGATTGATAGCTCACAAAGTGATAATGAAATATCTTGTGCATTAGAATAATTGCAGTATTACAATACCTACTATATATTGTAATTGTAGTATTACAATACATACTATATATTTATTTAGCCAGCGTTTGTTCAACAAAAACCGTCTTTTGAACTTTCAAAAGGTCTTCAGAACATTCAAAAACGTTTAATAGACATCTTTTTTGGACCAAAGACTGGATAGGAATACTGTTTGTTAAAAATTAGTAATATAGTTAGATAGTTAGGATAGATAGATATGCAAGATAGCAAATTTTAGCTGTATAAATATAAAAGCTTCAGCAAAGTGGCTTCAGCAGAAGCTTTGGCTTTGGCAAATTCTTGGCTTCAGTACATCCCTAATAACTAACCAATATTATTTCTTTGTTCTAAGATAAAATGCTGACAAATAAAATTTATTTTTAATTACAAAACTAAAATTTAAAAAAAATTATATAAACAAATTGTTATTATTTTTACCACTAAATACGATTCAAGAATTTTTCTCCTTCCTTCAATAACATCTGGATCCATTCGACCAAATGGCATGGCATATCTTCTATTTGGTCGTAAAATACCTTTCATGTGTTTAGCCATTGGCCCATGAGTCAAGCGATTATGAAGATATAAAAACTCTCTTTAAAATAAATGTGTGTGTGTATATATACATATATATATATATGTGTGTGTATACAAATGTGTGTGTGTATATATACATATATATATATATGTGTGTGTATATAAATGTGTGTGTGTATATATACATATATATATATATATATATATATATATATATATATATATATATATATATATATATATATATATATATATATATACATATATATATATAAAATATATATAAACAGGCCTTGTTAAGAAGCATTACGCAGCTGGCATTTTGCTTGCGAAAAGGCGATTTGCCTACGCATTCAGCAGTTTTGCCTTACGCAAAAACTTTTATCTTTAAGAATATTTAAATTATCTTTTGATATTGTTTGTGACATTTATTCAGAAGAAATAAATTCGTAAAAGCATATAACTGCAATTGTAAACTAATAGATTTTTTGTTAAAGAAACAGTTGGTTTAATAATTTTGTTGTTGTTGTTAAAAATTAGTTTTAAAGAAAATAAAGTATTTTAAGTTTTATCTTAAGGAATTAAATATATAAATTCCTTTTAAATTTATAAATTATTTTTTGTCATAATAGTTTAAAAAATGCACGATTTATTTTGATGAAAATACTTTATTAATAAGATATTTTATTTT
Source organism: Hydra vulgaris (assembly GCF_038396675.1). Lineage (NCBI taxonomy): Eukaryota > Metazoa > Cnidaria > Hydrozoa > Anthoathecata > Hydridae > Hydra > Hydra vulgaris. The sequence goes on from NC_088923.1 coordinate 35,192,767, forward strand.
AAGTTTATGGTCAATTCAATAACGTAAAGTTTTAATGACGCTCGTTTAATTTATGAAAATAAACTATGATCACAAATACGTTATTGGTAACAGATAAAACTATTTATTGTTTAAAAACACTATTAAAAAGAGTTCACAAAAAAAAATAAGAAAAAATTTAATAACAGTTAATAAAATAACCAAAAACCAATTGTAAAATTATGAGAAAATAAACAAATATTATGTTACAATTTATGAAAAAAATATATTTTTCAAAATAAAATTTATTTCATATTTGAAAAAAATGATAAAAATGATTTTTCAGCGAAATCTCATAACAAGGCCTGTATATGTATATTTTTTATTTGAGTAATATTTTCATTTATATTTTTATTAATTTCTACAAAACAAACAAAAAAAATTAAATTATAAAAAATTTAGCAGTATAACGTTGTAACAAAATATTCAATTGCTTAGGAAACTCTACGACTTCGAAAAATCATTTGATAAGCCATGGAATTGATAAGACAAAAGAATCACATTTGATAAAAGTTGAAAAAATGTCCAAAAACTATTAGTGATATTATAATAATATAAAAAATAAAAAATCATCTCAGTGACAAACCCAGATTTTATTTGAATCAGTGTTTTTTAAAATAGCTGATTTGACATTTTGTCAAAAATCCATTTTTTCGATGATTGATGATGATCTTTAATAATAACTTAATTTTCTTTTAAAAGGGTGTTTAAATGTCATCTCCTTATACAAGTAAAGCTAATTAAAATTTTTTAGCTTTTATTAAAAAGAAAAATTTGCTTTAAATACATCTTTTGAAAAAAAATTACTCTCCTCCGTGGCTTACCTAATCAAGCCACAGTTGTTGCTGTCAAGTTACAATTTTTTGCTAGCTACGTTGTTTTAACTTTAAGTACAATAAAAAGTTTTGCTATAGAGGATCTTGTTATTTCGAGTCCTAGAAAAATGGAAAGCGATCCTTGTATGTATAAGCATAACAAAATTAAACAAGCTCATTAATGGGACAAGCATACATCAATCACAAGAGAATGAAGTTCCACCAGAGCACCCTTGCAGGAAAGGTTCAATTTTCCAGGACAACTAGATCATTTAAAACTTATGTTCATATTGAATTTATTATGTTTCAAAATACTATATTATAGAACAATTCAAAATACCTGGCCTTATCTTAGATACAAATAATAGTGTAAGTATTATACGTATCTTAGATACCTAAAATACTTAGACTAGATAAGATAAGGTTTACCTGATTTAAACAGGCTGATGAATAAAATGACTCTTAAGTAAACATTTTACAGTTCTTACATATATTTAGACGAAGTTAGTACTTAGATTAGGTTTGCATTGGTATACCTGTTTTATACAATATAATGAGAAAAATGACTTATATAATGAGTAAACAACAAACAGTTGTCACATATTTAACCCTTGGTACATAGTAGTTTAAATTGCCTAAGTTTTATTATAGAATTTTTCTCCAAAAGTAAACATACTATGATCAGTTAAATCTTGTTATAGCAGACTTAGACCTACATAGTGTTATAGGTTTGTTATAGGCCTACATAGGTGTTGAGAATATAACATAGGTAGCAACACTAACAAGTTAAAAACTCTTAACACAAAATGGTCTATTTTTCTCTGATTCCTGTCACTATTGCTCTGTGTTTAAGATTAGCTATTTTAAATAATGCTGTTTTATAATACTATTATTTATTATTAATATTAGAAAATTATTTCTGATAGAAAAACCATTTTTCAGCCTGTAGGCCATCATTAATCTTTTGTTGTTTTTTTTTGTTGTTGTTTTTTTTTGTACCTGCTTAAAAACATGTTTGGAAAAGCTTGGGCCAACTGTGAAGATATCTTTTCCAACTTTTATGAGATGAAAAGCAAATATGAACAAAATCTATATATTTAAAGATTGATGTCGCTAGCTTAAAAGAAGAGTACTCAGCCAAAAGAATGTTGAACAACCAATGCACCAAAACAGCTTCTCTACCATGGAGAGCAATGTGCATGTAGAAGTATGTTGCAATGCATGTTTACCTGTCCTGTGTTTTACAATGATTACAGAGAATAAGGAACTTTAAGGTTATTAGAAAAACCCCTAAAGATAAAAGAAGAAAAGGTTTTATTCATAGTCTTCCTCAGAATGTTTATGTAAGTAAACAAATACAACCATTTCTACTCAAGAAATTGCATTACTCAAAAATCTTTGTAGGACATGGTCAATTTTGCTATTCTAGTGTTGAATTTGAAAGTGGAATGTGAGTAATTGTTTTTGTGTAGATGATGATTAGATGGTTTGGAATGCTCAATATTTGTTTAAGTGTACTGATGCATACACCGTCATTGGTTGCATCATGAAGATCAATACCAGCTGCTTTTAGGAAAGTTTTGAAAGATATCTTGGATTTAGATTTATTGGTTGTGGAGGTAAGGATAACTGCATTGTGGGTAAAATAGCTGAGGCAATAGGCACAGTAAGCAGCTATAAGCATAGATTTAGACCATCCTCCAAATATTCTAAGTTGGTTAAAAAAATGTTAATAAGGGATAATTTTATTATATAGGCTTCACCGTTGTTTTTCAAATTTTAGACTCAAGTTAAAGTCCTGATTTGAAAAATCCTGATTTGAAAGTGAGCAAGTGTTTTTACTGGAACCATTTGTACTTATATAACAATTTATATATGCAAATTATACTTTTTGGTTTGACTGCTCACAAGTAGACACTTTGCTGCAAGTGCAAAGAATTATATCTCCACATCTAAATGATGTGGCTAAAAAAGCAGCATAGGCTGAGTTGGATGTTCATAAGCTGATGAGTAAAAAGTTAAACAATGCTCTAAAACAAACATAAGAAGATGAATTAAATGAGAAGGCATTTGATTATATGAAGATATTACACAAGACAGCCTCTAGTCAATGTTTTCTTTGTACACAATATCAAAAGAGAATATACACAAAATATCAAGGTTCTACATATATTTGTATCATGAAAGTCAAGGAAGAAAAGGGTCCAACTTAGTTGCTAGTTTTTAAAATGAATTAATAAAAACACAGGAACATCTTAACAATATCCATCAAGTCAGGGAGCTTATTATTAGCAGTTTCAGCTCAGAAAAAGTTTATATGAAAGAAATAGTAGATGTAACCAAATTCTTTAATTTTAAAACTTGGAGCACCAAACATAACAAAAAGTCTTCCATTTCTGTAGAAACTTCTGTGATTTTGAAGAACTGGAAAAAGATGTATGGACTTCATGCTTACTTTGTTTTACTTAAAGCTTTTTTAGTTACTAATTATACTTATGAATTATATTGATATACATAAATAAAAATTAAACTGATAAGTTTTCATTCTTTTTTTTTTTAAATCAAACATTCGCTTAGTAATTAAGTAATAGTTTTAAATGCTAAACGTTAAATAAGTTACAACATGCAGTCTTCTCCATTTAAAATTTATCGCCAGCGCACAAAAAAGTGCTGGCTGGACAGTAATTATTTGTCTGGCGTGCGCTATTTAAAAAAAAAATTTTTTTTTTGTACCTTTTTAATTAGAATTTGATTATGAAAAAAGATTTGTTGCAATTTAAAAACACTCTTGAAATTTTTTGGCAAGCGCTTAAAAAAGCGTCAGCCGTAGTATTGGCATGTGGGCAAGCGCAAAAGCGCTCATCAAATGGAGAAGACTTAACATGCAACCCTCGGAGTTCGGAAAAATGAGGTTGGCAATAATTTGCTGACCTCAATCTCTTAGAGGTCGGCATCAGGTTGGCAAAAAAAAAGTTGATACAAAGATCTTACCATTAAACATAGAAACAAGGTTGGCATTATTTTTCCGACCTCAAACACTTTTAGGTCAGTAGTTAGGTCGGCATTGCCGAATGCCGACCCTAATTCTTAGGGTTGCAACATGTAATTACTTTTTTATTTTATTGTATTATTCTGAAGTAGTTTAAATGAACAGAAATTTAGTTATTTACTAGTGCATTTGAAATCAATTTTTTTTTTCTGTTTTTAATAAAAGAGTAAAAGAAAAACAAGTAATACATATATTTTGGGTGCTTTTTTTTAGGCCCCAACATACTGCTCCAACAGTACCAAAACAGATCTAGGCTTGTCAACAAAATGCAAAATAACAACTACAGCAAACAAAATGTTGAAAATGCTTTGAAACATTATAGAGAGCAAAGAATATCATTAAGAAAGTGTGCATTCAAGTTTAAAGTACAAAATCGATAATGATTGACAGTAATAAAAGTAAGAATGCAGGACAGCATGGAAGAAGAAGGCCAATAACAACAACAGCAACAGCAGCTTTATCAGTTGAAACTGAAAAGTTGTTGATTTATTTGATTGAATGCTTCAGTAATTAGGGTTATAGTTTGACACACACTAATATAAGTTCTTCAACACAATTTGAAAAACACAAATAATGAAGGTTTGCCATTTTTGAATAATGTTTTTGGAATTTATTCAAAAATGGCAAACCTTCATTAGAGTGGTGGTATGATTTTAAAGAGAGATAGAAACATGATATAGCATGAAATAAACCTGATAACATTGCATCAAACAGAGCATTATTGCACTTCAAATATAATTGACAACTATTTTAACAGTTATAAGAAACAATATAATAAAGTCAAATTCGATCACTTAAAAGCTTATCATATTCGGAACTGCAGTGAGGTGATTTTAGTGATGACTAAAAATTTCAATTTTATGCTGAAAAGGTACAAACTGGGCTCTCAAACTTATAGAAAACAATGTAAAAATAAATTATACCATAAACAACTGTCCCAATGTATCAGATTTTTACTTACCATAATTACCATACACATAACATAGGCTATGCAGACAATGTAAATATACAAAAGTAAGAAGCAAAAAAATATAGAAAATACAAAACACATTTCCATAAATCAATCATGAAATATGAAAACAATTTGTGTCACTTGTGGTTTTGCAATCAGATGTGTACCCCAAAACGATGTCAACAAGACACTAAATTTTTCTGCATTAAAAAGTGTAGATGCAGCTCCAACATTAATTAATAGATAGATTAATTCTTATTTTTATTTATTCTCATATATAAATTAGTTTTCTTTTTTATTGTTTTCTCATTGATTATAACAGTGACTCACTTTAGTAGAAAAAAATATAAATCCAGTCAAATATAGTTTCTTGTAAAACTAATTTTAATAGTTATTAAAATTTTTAATAGACATTTATCTCTTGAAAAAAAAATCCCATGAAAAAATAGGTTTCCTATCAAAGATGAATTAAACTTATTGATCAAATTAATTAAATGTTGAATTCTATTATTTCTAAATGTTGACCTAAATTATGCTAACTTATTAAATGAATTATAAAAATTCTGCTAACTATTTTAATTATACTTATTATATTTTAACAACTCTAAAAAAAAATACTAAACACACCTGTATCTCCTTTTTATTTCCCTAATTAATGGCATTGCATTGTCACCAATATGAAGATCTGTAGCTTGATGATTTAAATGTTTTTGATACAAATCTGGCCAAATCCGTATATCATACTAAACCATAAAAACAAAACAAAAAATCAATTAATTATACAGCAATTTTTTATGTAGGGACAGGTAATATACATGTTTTTGAAATTTTAAAAACATCATGACTAAAACCTGCCCTAACCAAAACCCTCAGTTGATGAATGCACGCATTACTGCACCTATTAATAACAAACTACATCATTTCTAATTACTTTTGACTTCCAATATATCCGTGTTGTCTAGAAGCTAAAACCATTAATTTAAATGCAAATAAAACATTTTTTTTTTTCAATGTAGAATGCGTTTTTATTTTTTTAATGTTTTATACTGTTTTTATTTGTTTTATTGTATTATTTTATATTATTAATATTATTATTATTATTACTGTTTTATGTACTCATCTTGGATAATAGAAAATATATGATGTATATATATATATATATATATATATATATATATATATATATATATATATATATATATATATATATATATATATATATATATATATATATATATATATATATATATATATATATATATATATATATATATATATATATATATATATATATATATTAGTGATGTACTGACAACACTTTTTTGGCCGATGCCGATACCGATGGATAGGAAAAGGCCGATACCGATGCCGATACCGATGAATTAACTAATTATTAAAGTTTTGAAGATATAAAGCCATAGAACTTCAAATCGGGTAAATTTTTTCATGGAATCCGTACTGGTAAACAATTACTTGGACTCAAATCAGAGCCAAACAATTACTTTAAAAGATGTTAGAAAAACTCAGTTAAAAAAATATACATTTCTTATTTTTTTAACTATGAAAAGAAAGCTTTCAAAAAAATAAATACAATTTTAGAGGAACATATTTTATTTCAATTTTAAAAAGAAAATAGTATTATGATAAGCAGTTTACTTAGAATTTTAATCTCTTTATAAAAAGCAGATAAAAAAAAACCTCTATAAATATATACATATATATTCTCAAAATAAAATAAAATAAGAGACTTCAAAATGAAATACCAAAAAAAAATAATAACTTTAAGATCTTTAAGAGCATCAAAAAAGCATCAATAGCAGTTGTCACAATGTTTAGTATTTAAATTGTGTATACGAATATTGTAATGTAAAAACATAAGCATTTCTTCTGTTTCTGGAGTTAACCTATTTCGTCTTGAAGAGTAAACTTGCCCTCCACAACTGAACAACCATTCACTTTCAACAGAAGATGGAGGGCATGATAAATACTTCTGAGCTATTGGAGCTAATTGCTTGAAGTTATTTCTATTTGCTCTCCACCATACTATAGGGCTATCTTGTTGCATGATAAGGTATTGGCTCAAATAAATTAAAACTTCATTTTTCAATTTTAAATAACCCTTGTTTTCTGTTTCTTGCAGAACTTCAGATATTGATTTGTTTTCAATTAAATTGTTTTTATTTTTAACAAAATTTTCAAAGCATTTTGAAAAATCGAAATCTAGATTTATTGTACTTGATGACAAACTGACCTCAGGTTGAAATTCCATATGATCTTTTTGTTGAAGACTTTTTGAGCAATCTACAAGCCATTTAATAATATTTTCAAAATAACTATCAGCTTCTTCATTTGGGAAAAAGTTATTTTTATACCTCGGATCTAAAAATGTGGCTAAAATGAGATTTTTGTCATTGAGATATTTTTCAAATCTTTCATTCGCTGATTTTTTACATTCTTTTAAAGTTGTCCCTAATCCTAAAAACAAGGAAGACTTTTCAGCTTGAACCAGCATGGTTTTTATAACTTGTATAGTTGGAATTATAGCAGATGCAATTGCTTCACGCTCACTTAACAAATTTGTTATATCATTAAACATTTTTAATAGTCGTAGTAATTTTTCTAAAATAATCCATTCATTGTTTTCCAGTGACTTTAGTTTAGAGTTGTCATTATCACAACAAAATGGGATCAAAGCACGCTTCTGTTCAAAAATTCTTTCAAATATAAAATATTGACTGTTCCATCTTGTTGTTATGTCTTGTTTGAACCTATTTTCTGGCACTTGATAACTAGTTTGATATTTTTGATAAGCTTCAAAAGAAGATGGCGAATGATTAAAATGGGTAACTATGTTTTTACAAGTTGTTGATATATTTTTAATGTATATCTGGGCAAATACAGCATCATTCAACACAAGTTGCAAAGTGTGTAAAAAGCATGGTAAACTGTTGTAACCTGCCTCTCTTATGCCAGTTATGCCGAACTTTTGTAACCTGCTCTCTTAGCTGCATTGCCTCTAGCAACTAAATGTACCTTTGAATTTGGAATAAGAAAGTCATTCATAGAACTTTGAATTGCTTCACTTATATTTTTGGCAGTATGCGATACGTTGAGTTGACAAACTCGAAGAATTGCTGATTTTTGATGAAATTCATTAGTTAACCAATGAGCTGTCAGGCTAAGAAATGAGCATTTTCCGTTGGTAGATGCCCATCCATCAGTTGTAAATGAAATATATGAAGCATCATTTATTTCTTTTTGGACCTTTTGTCTGACCTTGTTGTATATATTTTGAAAAACAGAGTTTTTAATGTATTTTCTACTTGGAATGCAATAGTTAGGACATAAATAGTTTAACAATCTTTGAAATCCGATGTCTTCTACTATAGAAAAAGGTTGAATATCAACTGCAATCATTTCTGCAATATATTTACTAATTAATTTAGACCTGTGATCATTAATGTCCCAGGGCTTTTTTCTCTCAATTGTTTGAAACAAAGTTTGTTGAGACTGTTTTGAGCAACTTGCATGAGTTGACTTGATTTTCTTGAATACGTTTTGTTCACTTTCTGCTCTTCTTTTGTTTTCTTCTTCATTAAGTTTCAACTCTTTGCTTGCTATTTCTTTATGTTTTGTATTAATATGAGACAACATATTTGTTGTGTTAAAAGACTTTGATTTTTTTTCTTTGTTACCTCTTGTAATCTTCATTTTGCATAGGCTACATATTGCAATTGAAGCATCTTCAGGAGAAATAGTAAAATATTTCCACACCCAGCTGCGTGATTTTATTGGAATATCTTTTCCAAACAAAGCTGCTGCCATTCTAAATATATATTTGATTCTGCAACTTTATTACCTTATTAGTAATTTAGATATCTAAATAACAATCATATAAAAATATAGATAGCAATACTTGAATACATATAGATAACAATGCTTAAATAAGTTCCTTTTAAGTATAACAATAAAACAATACAAAATAAAATTATACTAAAAACAACATTATAGTAATAAAAATATAATTAAATCCAGCTGTTAAATTAAAGCTTATAAACATCATTTTAAGAATAAATAAACTTGCCTGTAAACAAAGTCAAAAAAAACAATTTTTCTAAAAAATCTAAGCGATGCATAAAGTTTAGATTATTTATTATTTAATAATTATCAAAATGCAGGATAAAAGTATTAAAATGCCATCGGTAATGCATATCGGTAAATTAATAAAAAAAGGCCGATGCCGAAACCGATTCCGATTGTACAAAAAGTGGCCGATTAAGCCGATGCCGATTAATCGGTACATCACTAATATATATATATATACATACATATATATATACAATAGACAGATATTTGATGGGAATATGTTCTTATATCAATTATGGTTACAAAGTTATTGAACAAACATTTCAAATAATTTTATTCCTTAATGTTAAAAAACAATTCTAATGCATTATTCAAGCTTAATATCTTTATAAACCATATTGAGACTTTGATATTTACCATATTGATATTTAAATACATATGAAATATAAGATTAAAAATATGTATGGTTATATAATAAAAACATAAATGCCTCCAATAAAATAAATTTTAAAATGTGCCTGTGTACTATTATAAACAATAACCGATCTCAGCAGTTTTGATTGATACAATTTGTGACAACTTGGAACTTTGTATCTTTGTTCACGAAACTGTTTGAAGTCATAATGAACAGATTCAGAAGCCTGTTCTTACCAAAAACCAAGACCTTTTCCAGGGTATTTATCAGCCATTGATTCCAAAAAAGCTGGTACATAAATGGCTATAGCATGTACCTTTGGAGATTTTTTTGTTCAATGCCATATATACTTCCATATAGGCATTGACGTGATTCTTGTAAGATATATCCAAACTTAGGCGAAACCAAGTTTTCTTCACATTATTTAGTGCTTTCATTGCACACATAAGCATTTTCAATTCATCAGGTATAACTTGAATTTAAGAATTTAGTCTAATGTTTCTAAGTTATCTAATAGCATTGAACACTGTCCTCCCTTGAACTGGCCGCAGTACAATCTCAGCCTTATAAATCCAATTGCTTTATTCCACAAATCCATGGAAATTGATGTTTCTGTTTTTGACATTATTTTATCACCTATGTTATACAGAAGGTTTGCGTTTCCAAAAAATAACTGAAGCACCATTGGAGGTATCACCTACTAGGTCTAGCAAAGGAGTTTGGACACAATTCTTAAATGGTGCAGCTGAGAATTCACTTTTTTTCATGTGATTCTCATAAGCCTTTTTGTACTGTTTTGCATTATCTCTAATCATACCAAGTGTTCTAAAAAAAGTAGATTAAAATCCAATAGTTCTATGATTTGCTTAATGTTTTGGTGATTCTCTTTAACATCTTCAACAATGGCCAGAATAATAAGTTTCTTAACTCCTCTGTCATTGGGTTTGTCTTGCTTTATTCCTTCTCTGTACAAGAACTTGGTTTTAGGTTCATTCACTTCACAAGAACACTTAAACAAACCTTTAAAAATCCTCTTCCCCCATCTATTCCAATCTTTACAATATAATCTGGGGATACTTCTCTTTTTTCCACTAGTTGATTTATTAGCTCAGACACATTTGTACAGTAAACTAAATATTTTGTTTGCTTATTTGAAGTTCTGCAACATCAAAGAAACGATCTAGAATGTAGTCTCAAAGCACAAGCTTTTCTTTTAGATTGGGTTCAAAAAACTCTCTCCCTTTTCAGCTTCTAAGAACACTACAAGCAGTTTTTGTTTACGAGTTGCTTAATCCTAGTATATTTTTAAATCTTGTAACTTCACTAGCTGGCACCATGTTTTCAGGAAAAAGGGCTTTCAATTCGGTTGTCTTCAGAATTTTAATATTAAAAAGTTTAGGCCCTTTGTTAGGATACTTTATTGAATCACCTACATCCACTTCAGATTTCAGTTTCTGCTTTAGGATTTTAGTAAAAAAAAGCTCTATACCTCTCTCATCTGAAATACATTATATTTTTACAATCAAAAACTGTATGCACCTGCATAATACTATATTTTGTTGGTTTTAACGTAAATTATTATTGCACATCAGAGGCGTGGTGGCCCCAGAGGTTATGCGGGATTCCCGCATGGGCTTTTCACTTTTTATCTAAATATGGGCCTTTTGGCAAATTTTAATATTTTCTACATTTTAAAGAAATTCCATAATTATTTACAATATTTTTGTTTGCACAAATTAAATTTTATTAATCCCAAGATTTTAAGTCTTCAACTTTGAGCGCAATGATATTAGTATTTTGCATAATAGTAATATTGCTTTGAAAACAAAGTAGATATTTTAAGACGTATTATGATATTTTTTTTCATAAGAAAAATTATGAACCCATAAACGGTTTTTAACGATCGCAATGTTGACAAAATAAATTTAAAAAAGTCTGCAGACCTCCATATTACTATTGTTGGACTTAAATTAATTTAATTTAAAATTTAACCCCAAAATATTTTTTTAAATGAATTAATACGCAATACAATTACTATATAGTAATTGTATTGCGTATTAATTCATTTAAGAAAAATGTTTTGGTGTTTTAAATTAAGTTTTAAACAAATTTTAAATTAAGTTTTATACAAATAAATATCGAACTCATGTTTTGCATTTTTGTAGCGTTTCGAAACAGATTTATACTTGTTTTATAATAATGTTTTATAATAAATGAAACTTATTTCATAATAAATAAAGTTTTTTATTTTTATACAGTTTATAGTATTGTATGTAAATAAACAAACCACTCCGTAATATCCTGTCCTCAGACAGATTAAAAAAAGGATGATGGCTGTGCAAAAAGTACATTTAAAGAAGATATGTTTTATGCAAACTTTGAATTATGAACTATATAAATACACAAATAAAATCTTTTAAAAATAGCGTAAAACCATATTATCTAACGAGTTTATTTTAATTGAGGTGTGGGAATTATTATACAATAAAATATATATCATTATATAGTAAAAGAAAAATTGAAATCTTTGATTTTTGATTTTGTTTAGGCTATGTTCTTCAAACAATAAAATACTAATCGTATTTGCTTGTGGTAAATTGTGTTAGAAAATCAGAACAAAAACGTGGTCGCTGCATCGTGTTGTTACCATTTTTTATTTTGAAGTATTACAAACAATATTAATAATTACAAATCACAAATACAATAATTAATAATTACATTATTAAAAATTACCAATTACAATATTAATAATTACAAATATTACTAATTACAAATGCTTTGCAAACTATATTAATAATTACAAGTGTTATCTCAACTTGCTAGTTTGTATTGATGGTTTATTAGAATTAGGTCAGTTATTATATATATATATATATATATATATATATATATATATATATATATACATCTTTTTTTTCGTATGGGCCTTTACATCAAGCATATATGGTAAAATACCGCATATATAGGCCTTTTAATAAAAATCCCGCATGAGCTTTTTAGAACCACCACGCCCCTGTTGCACATATGGTTTTAAGTTAAATAACTATTATATATACACCTTTAGACGGTGCTGTCTCAAGATTCTCCTTGCAAATTCAGTGGATACTTGTCTTCCATTTTTTTCAATTTTTTCCTGATCCCGGGGAGAATGTTTTCCTTGCAACAACACAAACTGAACATTCACATGTAGTTTGACTTCTTGTAATAATGGAAATTCTTATTCCAGAAAAATTGTATGGTGCTGGAAGAGCTTCAATTTCTTTTATACCTTTTTCAGATACCAGAAGCCAAGTCTAAATTAGGGATAAAATAATTTTGAAGTCTTATATAGATTGGGCCAGTTATTCTCTAATCGTTTTGTCTTTCTCAAAGCATACAATGCAAACTTTTTTTCGGTTATCTTTGTGGTTTAATACCCGATCAGGCATCGTTGAAGTATTGATGCCACAAAATATAGAGTTAAGGGAATATATTTAAAAAAATATTGGCTTAGTCGTTGACTTTTGTAATTGGTTTTCATAGACTTCCTTAAATATATTGTAATAATTGTTACAAAATTAGTTCCCTCCAGATAAATGCGGTAGTGGTGTAGTGGTAAAGCGCTCGCTTCATAAGCGAGAGGTTCTGAGTTTGATCCCCACCACGTACCTGGTAGTACCGTGCTCAACTTGTTTCTCCGCGCAGCAGCCTTGTTCATCGAGGTTCGTGTTTCGGAGTTATAGAGTTGAGAGAGGGTTATAACCACTATTAAGTAGCCTCCTCATCTGTAGTTGCCTTCTTGGCCTTGAGGAGGTGAATAACAAAAAAAAACAAAAAAAAAAACAAAAAAATCATTTCTAACACTCGTTTAGAATGATGATAAACAATTGTAACATAAGTAATTCCCTTTGAAGAACTATATGGAGCACTCTCTATAACGATTGATCTATATTAATGATCTATAATAATTGCTAAACTATTTCCTCAGAGATTAATTCCGCACAAGGAATTCTTGCTTGAATGGAATAAAAGCAGTAGCACTAGACTGAATTAGAGTTAAAATAACGATACAAGAAAACTATATTGTAATAATTATTTATATATATGCATTGAGTTTTATTTATATGAATAATTATTTATACATATAAATGTTAAAGGAAAACCAATACTAATTTTGTTTACTATAAACAAGATTACAAAACATTACATATATGCTCTAGATAAATGTTGACACATAAAAAAAAAACATTAAAATGTTTGCCTGCCTATTGTGAATATTTTAAAGCTTTCTTATATGTAACAGTCTTCAAAAAAATCATAATCAAATAAAACATTTATTGAACATACAAGGTAAAATACTGGTCTTTTTGGTTTACAAAGATGTAGTTTTTTTTTTCTTGGACCCCGAAATTTTTTTCATTGGTGTTATTTTCTGAAAGTAGATGTTAGTACAGATCTAAAAAAGTATAACATGATCCTGGGACATTTTTTTTGGTTTGAACCTACTTCCATCGCAGTGTGTTGCACAAATTGTTGAAATCTTATAGACTCCTAAAATTGCGCAATTGGTCCAATTTTTTGTATGGTTAATTCTTATATATAGTAGAATAAAGTTAGACTTGTTGAGAGTGGTTAGGAACATTTTGAATTTTTCCAATGTAAACATTACTAGGACAGCAGTTAGGTTGGCATTGCCGAATGCCGACCCTAATTACAAGAGCTATATATATATATATATATATATATATATATATATATATATATATATATATATATATATATATATATATATATATATATATATATATATATATATATATATATATATATATATATATATATATCATGGCCAATCGAGCATGTCTCTCCCCCCCCCCCTTACATTTTTTTTCTAAAAAACCTTTTTTTTAAAGAGATTTCAAGATATAGAACTTGCCCCCCCCCCCTCTCTCAACTTCAAAAACTGTTTTGTCAGCCTTGTGTGTGTGTGTATATATATATAAATATATATATATATATACAGGGCTTGTGATGAAGCGAGTGCGATCGCGCTCCGCTCGTAAAACGCGCCCGTAAACGGTATTTTCAAACGTTCTAGGCGCGATAAACAACGCTCGGTCAGCTTATAACGAGCGTATAAAATAACGCTCGTCCAATAGTTCAAGATTATATTTTTATTTTCATAAAATATTTAAAAAAGATTTTTTATTAAAGATATTCTGTTATCAAACAACTGATATAAAATATAAAAAGCACAACGTCGTTCTCTTTTGCACTAACGTAATGAATGAACGAGCAGTTTAAAGTCGTTAATCGTCACTAATTTCAATAATGGAATGTGCACATGGAAACACAATGTGAATACAAAAATGCGCAAATAAAAAAAGAATAGAAAATTAGAAAACCATTGTAAGAAAATTAAAACTGCGGAGTATTTTTAATCTTGTGAAAATATCAAGTAAAATTTATTTGATTTATTGTTTGTAATATTCCACACATCGTTTATGATAAAAATAAATATTAATAATAGAGTAATTTTTAAAATTAGTTTTTGTTCATAGTACAGATTTTTTATTAACTATTATTTATTTCAACTCAAATTTAAAACGATTCTGTTGTTTAGAATGTTCGCAATTAAGGACATTCGAATATTTATTAAATGAAAAGTTATTATTCTTATTTACTATTATTTCAAATTATTCTTGTGTTATATTTTTAAGATAAAAAAACGTAATTTAAAAAAGAAATTTTAGAAAAAAATTAAATAATTAATTTGAATAAAAAATATCAAGAATTATAAAAACCATTAACTGTTAATTAAGTTTACAGAGTAACATTTTAAAATACATATATCAAAACAACGAAGCAAAACTAAGTCACTAAATTATACTTCAATACTAAATCAATAAGAAGTTGCGTTTTTGTTTGATATTATTTTTTTATAACATAAATAGTTAAAAATAAAATCGCGATCTGACAATATACAAGAAGTTTAGAAGTATAAAAATCTCTTTCGTTGAAGTAGTTTCATAAGTGTGATACTAATTCAAACATTTTTTGAAGAAAAAATTATGTAACAAATAAAAAAAGATATAAAAAAGAAAAAGCTTTTTATGAGTATCGCCTTTAGCAATTTTCATAATCGCGCTCACCGACGTTATCTCGAGCGCACATAATCACGCCCGATGAAAACATATTCTAATTTTACGAGCGCGATATAACACGCTTGACGATTTTCTTCATCACAAGCCCTGTATATATATATATATATATATATATATATATATATATATATATATATATATATATATATATATATATATATATATATATATATATATATATATATATATATATATATATATATATATTTATATATTTATATTTATATACTAGAAAATTCATGGGCGCCTGTGGCTTTTAAAAACATGTGCCCATTTTTAATAATTTTTTACACTTGTAAATGATATTTATTTTGAGAAGTGAAGTAAAGCCGGTGAAGGCAAATAAATATTATATACACTATACCTATAAATCTGATATATACCTTATGCATACCTAATGAGTGTTTATAAGTGAAAAAGAAATGTCTGAAAACAAATGTTAAAATAAAAAATTCCAAGTTAAAAAATTTTATTATAGAATTTCTTTATAAACTATATTAAGAGCATAACAATAACACCTTTCTTTAAAAGCAAGACGTAACGTCTTGCTTTTAAAGAAAGGTGCATTTGTTATGCTCTTAATATAGTTTATAAAGAATTTTATAAACTATATTAAGCGCATTTAATTTATTTATTAACTTAATCGCTTAACTATTTATTAACCACCATGTCTTTTATTATATTAATATTTATTATTATTAATATATTAGCAACAATTAGTTACTTAATAAAAAATATTTAAAAAAAGGAAAATCCAAAGGATTTGATTAATTAATGCACAGCACAATATTGTAATTCAATAAGTTAATAAAGTTCAAATGAAATGAATTTGTTTTAACGCATGATATTTTTTTAAGCAATTAATGCGCCTTAAATTAAAATAACTTCCGCATGACTGATTCTGCAATAACTTCCACATGACATGATTAATACATGTTACATCAGCGTTACATTATCAGGAAATCAGTGACCTGGGTAAATATATATTATTTATTATATATTTATATATATATACATATATATATATATATATATATATACATATATATATATATATATATATATATATATATATATATATATATATATATATATATATATATATACATATATATAAATATATATAAATATATATATACATATATACATTTATGTTTTATTTTTAAAAATACATTTAAACAATAAAATAACAATAATAATAATAATAATAGTAAAGGTACTTACATGAATATTATATAGAGTGTATTTATTTATACCAGGCTCCCATCCTTTCTCAAATGCAATTTCTGTCGAAGGAATAGAAATCATTTGAATAGGATAAAGCCATGCAGCTGGTAGTTTACTCGGGTGAGGCATAATCACTTGTCCTTCAAATATAGGAATGTAAGTTTCTTTTTTCATCATACGTTCTTTAGAATTTGTTACTAACTTCTCGCTTGATTTGTCACTAGAAACTTTGGATTCATTAGATTTTGCAGACCTTGCTGATTTAATTGATAAAACATCACACCCTTTTTCTGTAACAGTTATCACCTTAGATAATGGATCAACATTTTCAGGACATGGTAAATAATGTTGGGAGTTTGCATCTTCTTCAAAAAATATATCATCTTCATTTATTTCATGTGCTATTTCCTCAACAAAGTTGCCCATAAAACTGTCACGCTCAATTTCAATTTTATCAGATTCATTTTCAGGTATACTGTGAAACTTAGTTCGAGTAGTAGATACAGAAGACGATTCAAACTTTTGATTATCAATTTCATTTTTCTTAATGGCTTTTAAATTTTTATATATTCTTGGTATATGAGTTGCTTCTTTATTTTCTACTTTATCTTTTGATATAAAATCATTTGACACTTTTGAATCATTTGACAAATGAAACTTTTTAATATTGTTATGCTTGGAATTTTGTATTAAATCTTTTTTAAAAAGCCTGAAAACAACACTTTTGGTTTTCTTTTTGAAACTTTTTCTACCTTTTACTTTTTCATGATTTATAGATAAACTATTTTCATAAACACTTCGAAAAGAAGATGCAGAAACTGATCGAACACTATGAGCCAGGACTTGATCATCGTTTTTCTCAAGTTGATCAAAAAATTTTGCACTTTTTTTAATGGATTGTGTTGTTTCAGAAGAGCTGCCAGTTGCATCAGAGGAGCTATTAGTATCTGATAGAGAAGAAACAACATCAAA
Organism: Hydra vulgaris; assembly: GCF_038396675.1. Classification (NCBI taxonomy): domain Eukaryota; kingdom Metazoa; phylum Cnidaria; class Hydrozoa; order Anthoathecata; family Hydridae; genus Hydra; species Hydra vulgaris. Next base: position 35,210,444 of record NC_088923.1, read on the forward strand.
ACCTTGCATAGAAATCGCAACAATCTTTTTTTCACTTTCTTTTGATGATTCTTGTTCCTCATCTTGGTAATTGCTACATGAAACAAATGAGTCTTTTTCTATTGAATCTGAAGTAAGTTTTTTTTTCTCAACTAATGCTGGGTAAAAAAAATGCTGAGTTTTCAAACCACAATCATGCTCATTACCTTTAATTTTCTTGTCAGCATTAAAAAAAAAACCATTTGATTTGTTTTGAAATGGGCTAGCAAAAAATGACATTTCCATGCAAGTAGGACAAGATGGTGCCACATCATAAAAAACACCCTCTTCTCCACTTTTATGAGATTCAAATTGTTGAAATTGATAAATTTCTGACAAAGAAGGCCTGTTTTCAGGTGCTACTTTTTCTGGAACACTTGAAAAACTTGTATTTTTGTTTTGTTGTGATTTTGTTTTGCGCTTACTTTTATGCTTTGTATTAGAATGCTTAGAGTAACCATTTCTATCCAAGCAAAAAAGCGAAGGAGAGGCAACAATTTCACTTAATGATCTTAACTTAGACTTTACTTGCTCAGATATGTCATCTTGATTTCTAGGCATATCTAAAAAACTTTTTCCAAGAAAAACTTCAGAACTAGAAGTAGGACAAACTCCCCAAGAAGATGCAATTGGATCAAGACTAACTAATGATTGTATATCTAGGTCATCACGCAGAGATGAAGAGCTATCAGTGTATTTATTTAATGCTTTTTTTTCATGGTCTCTTACTGATTTCGAACCATAAACTGGTGCAGAAGATCTTTCATCGAACTTGTTAAACCGAATAATATTACTGCCAGATAAATCATCATCTTCATGTTCTAATGCTGAATAGACAGGAGTTGAATGTTCTTCACTTGTTTCTAATAGCGGTGTTCCTTCACAAACACTTTCATTGTCAGTCTCTTTTTTTTTATTATACTCTATTTCATGACATAAACTTGTGTCCTTCTCAACTTGTAAAAATGCTTCATTCCATCTTTGCTGAATTACAGAGAGAGGTAAAGATGGCTCAAGTATAACATTTACTATCTCATTTAAAACATGTGGGTCAATGAATTCTTGAATAAGAGGTTCAACTAGTTGAATAGCTAAAACTTCCCTTAACATAAATCGTCCACTTTCGCATAAGAAAGCATCTTTAGGAGCAAACTTATACAATATAATATCAAGCAAAGTTCTAATATAATCAATTTCAGCGCTTTTATTTAATGTTGCAATATGTTTATTAACAGCAGCTTCGTAAAGTTCTGTAATACAAACTGTAAAGTCCTGCTTGTTAATACCAGGATATTTTTTATTTATAATACTGCGACATTCATCAAACAAATGTATGTGCCTTTGAAACATTCTAACCAAAACAGCTGTTAAATTCTTTAAATCGACATGTTCTAGTTGATTATATACTTCTAAAATAACATTTTCTAAAATAAACTCAACTTCTTTAATAAAGTCTTCTTCACCAGGGCCTATGTAGGAATACCATGTTTTTACAAAGCTGTTTATAATGGAATTGATTATCTTTTGAAGAATATCAGCTATAGGTTTAGGAAAAGATTTAATCCTTTCAAATTTTGGATGTTTTCGTTCTTCATTTGATCTTGGCAAGGCTAAAAATAATAAAACAATTTTGAACCAAAAATAGGCAAGTGAATGGAGAAAAACTTTAAAGAGCTTGATTCTTAAAAGTTGTTCTCTATAAAATTGTTTATAAAACTGATCATCATCCATTAAATTGAGAAAAGCTTAAAAAAGAAAATAAAGAAAAACTTTAAAGAGGAAAGTAAATACATAAAAACTTTATTAAGTAAAATTTAGAAATCCTTAAAACATACACATCTTGATTATTTAAAAAAACAACAACATTTATGCTTTTCTGGTCTTTATGCTCTTACTTTATGCTATTTAGTTCTTTTTCTACTTTATGCTCTTAGTTTGCTTACTTTACTTTTTGCCTTATTTTATCCCCTTAGTTCTTTTTCTTTTCTTTTTTTTTAACTGTATTTAGCTCCTTAAGGCCAGAGGAGCCAATATGGCTGAGAAGACTACTCTTTTTTTTTAAATTGTTGTTAGAAAGAGGAAGAAACAAGTGTGATACTAACAGGTACATGGTGTGAATTGAATTTCGAACTTCTCATTTACAAAGTAAGCACTCTACCACTACACTATTACCGTGTCTTATCCTAGATTTTATTTTTTTGAATTTACTTTATTATTTATTTGGTTTTAAAAAGTTACTAATTCACTATTAATAATTCTGCATGAGAGAGCTTATCTTTCTGTTCAAATATAAATTAGCTACATTACCTTTTTATAAAATTAATTTAAATACTCTGCAAATCAAATAAATAAATTTAAAAATGTTATGTTTCAGTTTTTTCTTATCAAATCAAAATTTACAAGAATTGGTTTATAAAAGTAATTTAGGCAAATGCATTACTTTTTTGTCTTATTAAGTAATTATGGCTTCTTACACATATATATTACTAGATTTTCTCTCTTTTTTTGTGTATGATTTTTTTTAATTAAATCTATTTATTTAATTGTAAGCAATACAGAGTTCAACCCTATTATGCCTCTGGAAGTTACATACTCAACTCTGTACAGTGGCTTGCTTGCCAAGCTTTGTGTTTTGGAGTTATAGAACTAAGAGAAAAGCAAAAATTTCCTTAGCTATAGCTGCCTCCAGAGGCTTGGAGAGATTAATATCTATAAAAAAAGATATTCATTGTTTTATCATTTTTGACACACAGAGGTGCACACTGGATTTTTTTGGATGTTAGAATTTTGACACTTACAGGCATTGTGTAAACTCCAAACTTTTGTATGTTCATGCTTATAACAAATAAGAATGTTTTGCAAAAAATTGCGGTGATTAAAGCTTGGGAACAAAAAACCCTAATTTTTGTTCCCAGTCAGCCCAGAACGTGGGAGTAACGAGTTTATAAAATATTTTGCTTACTATTTTTATCTAAATTTTATATTCATCAACAAATTTCAAGTTACATGCAATAATCTCTTGGTGTTCAGTTTTTATGACCCTGCAAAGTTTACAGCCCCTTCAAATTGAGGGGGTTAAAACTTTACATGGTCATAGTTTTCGAAAAATAAGAGATTATTGCATAAAATTTAAAATTTGTTGATGAATATAAATTTAGATAAAAATAGTAAAGAAAATATTTTATAAACTCGTTGCTCCCATGTTAAGGGCCTAAAATTAGGGTTTTTTTGTTCCCAAGCTCTAATCACTGCAATTTTTTCCACAACATTCTTATTTGCTATAAGCATGAACATACAAATGTTTGGAGTTTGCATAATACCTGTAAGTGTCGAAATTCAAACATCCAAAAAAATCCAGTGTACACCCCTGACACAATATAGTTACAGTAATGTTGAGCATAGCAACAATTTTCTTCACCAATTTAATCTTAATATTCTTTATCTTTTCTTCCTATAATTAAGAATTAACTCTGAAAAAGCATAAAAAATATAAAACAAGTGCACTCTGAAAAAGCGTAAAAAATATAAAATATGCGCACTCTGAAAAAGCGTAACAATTTTTCAAAGTGCACTTTGAAAAATTGAGTCAAGTAGGATTTTACTTAAGTTTTATTTAATTTTTATCTGCTGCAATGTCCATTTAACTCTTTCAGCCCCAGTGATTTGTTATGTGGGTCATGACATTTGTTATTAAAATTGACCACACCAAAAACGGTATTTGATCACATGACCACGGCTAAGAAAAGTTAGACTTTTAAAAAAATAGTTTGGCAGGTGTTTTTTTGATTAAAAAAAATAAGACCTCACTTAGGAAATTCTGACAACTAGATTTTATTTTATAGCTTTTAAATTGATGATGACACTGAAATTTTTAGAGCTCCAGTTTGTTTGGAAAATAGTAAAAATTTACCAGGCGCCATGCCCCACTTTTTTTTTTTTTTTTATTTTTTCGACTTTAACAAGGTAAAGATAACTTTAAAAATATTGTCTTCAAAATTTTTTTTGTTATCTTTACTTTGTTAAAGTCGGAAAAAAAATAAAGTGTCAGTTGTTGTTAAAATTGTTTCCTGCAATGGAAACAATTTTAACACCGTTTATCTTGACTACACTAATGCTGAAATTTTCAGAGCTTCAGTTTGCCTGGAAAGTAGTGAAAAATCTATCACAAGATTCTGCTACAAAAAAGTAGGGCATATTAGGGTGAGTCGATTTTTTTTTTTTTTTGAAAAATGGCAAGGTTACTATAGGTGAAGAACTTTATGGGGATTCCGAATCCACAAAAAAAAATTTAAAAAAAAAATGTCTTGCTGGGTGGGTCAGCACTTTTTTGAACGAAAAAATGACTAAAATATGACTAATTAACAAGGGGAAATAATAATTGAAAATATATATATATTTTTTTAATTTTTATTAAACTTAATAGCTATTATGTTGAATTTTAAGAAAATTTTATATTTGGTTCAAAAATTCATTAAAATGATCACAGAAAGTGAGTTTTTGTGAAGGCTAATTTTACAAAAATAAGCCACTTTCTTAATATTTTAAACATAAAATGTGACAGTAGAATGCGTTGTTTTTTCCTTTTTTAATAAAATTTTAAAAATCAAAAAATAAAATTAAAGATTTTAGTCAGGGGAACGCTTAGTTTTCAACGATTAAAGAATGACTAAAGTGTGGCTAATTAAGGAGAAATATTTTTTATATTTTTAGACAGTTACTGTTGTGTGTGCTGTCTTTTCCCGTTTTTATTAAGTTTTAAAAATAATGGTAGTTTATTTTTGTGAATAACTTCACAAGGAATCCGAATCCGTAAAAATAATTAACAAGATATAATTGTATTTAATAACTAATTGTAAAAATAAAGAAAATAAAAAAGAGTTTACATTGAAATTGGATAAACTTTTTGATATTTTAAATTGTAAGTGTATAATTTCTGGTTGTAAAGAGTTTGGTTGCAAAATTATTTATAAACAACAAGCCCACATTACATGCAACTACTCTAAGAAATATATAATTCCTATAATAGATATTTTTTATATTAAAACCGAAAGAGATAAAATTGGTGCTAAAGGTTTGCTTCAAATATCTTCCAAAGATATGCCTGAACACAACAGACAAGTTAAAACATTATATAACCATTCTAATAAAAAAGCTTTTAAAAGAAAAAGGGCAGACAGCATAACAACAAATAAAACGTTAAACAATCATTTTTCAATGACTGAAGATAAACTCACTGGTGAAGAATTCAACACAGAACCTAGTACTTCAATTTCGAAAGTAAAAAAGTCTAAATATAATACTAAAAGTGTACAAAATGTCGCAATACATAGTCAAAGGTAAAATATATTTTTTTTATTTTAAATTAAAAAAAAAACTCTTAAATATAACTAAAAAATGTATATATATTTAGACACTTAGATTATTGTTGACTATAAAAAAATGGAATTTATAGTTGGTGTATATTTTCCTTTCCGGTTTCAAATAAAGGTAAAACACTCCTGGATAGATGGACCTAGGCATACTTTATTCCAATTGAAACAACTAAAATGTCAAAAAAAAAAGAGGTTGTTGCAATAGTAATAAAAGCTGTAAAGATATCTGCATGGTTTACCTTTAGTGAATGCATTCAGACTATTTTGTGTTCCAACAATGAAGAGGAATGAAAGTTCGGAGTGCAAAAATTACTAGAAATTAGAGGGAAAGGAGATGACAATACCCAGTTTGGAGATGATTCAGTAAGAAGTCACAAAATCCCATCCATAATTACTGATGCTGATAAATTGACCAATCTAATTGAGTGGAAAGATTCAGTATACGAATCACTTCTTACCACAAGCCTCACAACCCATTAAGTCAGAAATTATTTTTACAAGCCTATGGTTGTTCCAGATTGGTCATGCCATTCACAATCCATCGAACGTTGTGTTAAGCAGATTTCTTTTTCATCTAATTATAAGAATATAATAATTTACTAAATGTTTTCAATAACTAAATTATTTTTAATGTTTTATATAAGTTACAGAGGCTTGTGCAAAAACATATTTAAATGATAAGCGAGAAGGATATATAAGAGCACAAGAAGTCAGCAGAGGTTTCATGAGCAAAAACAATTCTAAATATAACTTAGCTGGACTTACAAATTTTAAATAAAATTTATAAACTATTATTTGTTAATTATATGTAAATTTAAAAAAGATAACAGTACTATATAATATATTTTATATACATATATTATAAACATATTAGTATATAATATATTGTTTGTTATAAAAAAATTGATTGTCTATTATTAGTTTTAGATTTGTGTTTAATACTTAAAAAAATTATGATAGAGACTTAAATATTTTGCTACATTCAGATTCGTTATCTATTTCTTCACAAAAATGTATACCCTTGATTTGAAAAATTTAATAAAAAAAGGAAAAAATGACGCAATCTACCGTCATATTTTACATCTAAAATATGAAAAAAGTGGCTAATTTTTGTAAAAATACCCTTCACAAAAATTCACTTTCTGTGTTCATTTTTAAGCATTTTTGAATCAAATATAAAATTTTCTTAAAATTCAACATAATAGTTACTAGGTTTATTAAAAACTAAAAAAATTTATATATTTTTTCAATTATTATTTCTCCTCGTTAATTAGTCATATTTTAGTCATATTTTAATCATTTTTTCGTTCAAATATGTGCTGACCCACCCAGCAAGACATTCTTTCAGGGCCCAAGACCAAGAAGTCTTGGGCCCTGAAAACAACTTGAAAATGCATATTCATCGGCACAACAAAAATGCCTAAAGTTTCAGAACTCCAGTTAGTCTGGGAGGTAGTGAAAAATTAATTGCTATATTCCGCTACAAAAAAGTGGGGATCGTTACCCATTATTCATATATGGAAATCCATAAACTTGAAAATCAAAATCCTTATATTTTCTAAAAGATCAATAAATATAGAATGTGAAAAAAAACTTTTTTTATTATCATCAAGGCCACATGGGTTTCTTGAACATTAAAATCATGTATATAAATTGCCTAAATTTATTTAAATTGATAAATACAGATACTTAATAATAATTTTTTACATTACTGATCATTTCATTGGATTCGTCATCCCTGAAAATAGCCAGTTACAAATTTTTAGGTAAAAAGATCAAATATTTTTAAAGTTGTGTAACTTGTAACCTCTAAATAAATGTTGCAATTCTGAGCAGACAAGACTGGTTGGCCTGGCTAATATCTACTAAAGTAAAATGGTCATATTTGGATCTTCTTGCAGCTAGAGGCTAAAATTTTCACGAAATTCTTATTGTACTATATTCTCTTAACTGTATAAAAATTAGCAAAATCTGAAATATAGGGCGACATTTTGAAAAAACTTCTGGCTTGTTTGACATGGAATTAGCCTGATATATTATTTTGCCATTATTACACATTACTCTAATAAAATGTAATTACACACATATAATATAATTATGTTATTGTATTTTGTGCAGTGCACTGTTGCAATCTACAAAAGATATCTCTATATAATAATGCTAAACCTAATAGAAGTAGTAGTATTGCCCACTTGTGTGTGTTTGACACAACACTATTGATAGCCATTATGGTTGATTTTGTGGCTTTGAACCCACAAAATTGTCAGGATGTTGGTACAAAGGACAGCGCACTAAACCACTAGGCTACTAAAGAAATATATCATATAGAAAAACAAACATTTTTATAAACCATTTATACCTAATGTAACAAATTAACAATTTTTAGGCAGGATCTCTAAATTAGTGCAACAATATTACAAGAACAGCATTGCATAAAAATTTATAAAAGAAATATTTAAAAACCACAAAATACTATCATAAAAATTAAAAAAAAAACACGCATGTATAAAAATTACATTTAAAAAATTATAATTAAATAGAACTTTCTTATTAATAGAGATGTAATATGCAAATGCAAAAAGCAATATGTAATATTCAAATGTAAAAAATCTACTAATAACTTTATATACAAACATTTGTAAGTATAAACGCCAGTACTACTGACAGTAGGTAAGTTGAGTTTGTGGATCGTACATTTAAGTATTATGTATGTATAATATTAAGTATCATGTATGTATAATATAAAGGCAACTTTTAAAAACTGTTCTAACAATTAAAAGCTTTTTGCTTAAACTTTTTTGTTTTGAATTTTTGCATTTATATTAATGGATTTTAAAAAAATTGTCAAGATTAAAAAAACACAAAAGTTATTTTCATACCCAAGCAGAGAATTTAAAACTTAGATGACCACCTTACCACTCAGAGAATATCACACCTAATCATCATGCTACTAATGCTATCACAAAGATATCAAAATAAATTCTTTTGCAAAAACTTATAACAACAACAATTATTTGCCACGACTTTTCCTCCTACTCTCTTTAATAGTTCTGCTTGTTAAAATTTACATTATAATTAATAATCTGCTAAAACCAGTATTTAAAATAGCTTAATTAAAACTTTTTTTGTTGTTGAGAGTTTATTGTGGAAAAGTTACAACATAAAAAGTCTAATAGATAGAGTTAACCTATTTGACATACCTAGCTCACTATGACCTGTTTTCTAGGTCTTCTTTTGTAAATAAATAAATAAATAAATATAGTCTTGATGAAAATTTGAAATTTTAACTTTTTATCAAGAAAATTATTATTTTAAAATGTCACACAATTGCCATCTATATTAAAAATAAAAAAATGTTAAGTTTATATTTTTATCTTCTTATATCTGATCATTACATAACCAGTTAGAACTGATTATGTAAACACCTAACATAAGTATTCGTGTTTACATCCATCTTAGATGCGCATTAGGGTGTTGACTTTTTTGAAAAATTTTAGGTATCTCTAGTTTTCTGTATAAAAAACAGATGAACTTTGGTTTGAAAGTAACTGAAAACTAATTGGTTTTATTTTATTTTTGAAAAAGGTTGCCCAACATGACCCTTGATCGCACACTGGCTCCCATATATCAGTGAATTTTTTTTTTCTTCAAAAGTATATCAACCTGGGTCTCAAAAGAACCAGAATTTTATAGTGATTTCAAAATTTATAATCTTTTTTACTGAAACTTTAAAAAAATATTGCAAACAAAATGTCATAATAAAGAACCTTTTCAATTTTTAGTTAAAAAATGCTGTTTTTTTGTACATAAAAATTAAGTAATTCATTTTTGAAACCATTATTATCTCTGAAATCTCTATGAAATTCTGGTTCTTTTGAGACTCAGGTTGATATACTTTTGAAGAAAAAAAAAATTCACTGATATATAGGAGCCAGTGTGTAATCAAGGGTCATGGTGGGTGACTTTTTTCAAAAATTACTTTTAAACCAAAGTTCATCTTTTTTTCATACAGGAAACTGGAGATACTAAAAAGTCAATATCCTAGTTTGTCAAGGTTGGTGTTTTGGAGGTAAAGAGTTAGAGAGGGTTGTAACCACAATAAAGTAGCCTCCTCGACTGTAGTGGCCTTCTTGGCCTTGAGAAGGTGAATAACATTAAATAAAAAATAAAAAAATATTACAGCTACAAAAACAAAAACAAAAAACAAAAAAAAAGCAAAGTTTACATTTTCTATTTAAGTACTTTATATATGAAGTGAAACAGACAACTATGTATCACTTATGTTCAAAACTTATATTTTGACAATTTAACAAAGATAGGTATACGTAAAAAAATGTTCTTTCAACACATTTTTTAAGGTACAAATCTACTTGAGAATGGAGAGTCGAGATGATCAACAATTTATTATTAATTTCTAATCCACCCATTGTATCAATATTTTTGTAAAGTACAAGACTGTAAAGGTCCTAGACCATGACCAAGACCAATAATCCAGGTTTTCAAGACCAAGACTCTAATCTTCAAGACCAAGACTAAAACAGTTAACAGGGATGAACCCAGACCTGATTTGGTACTGCTGGAGCAGTAAGGGTGCCCAAAAATATGTGCCTAAAAATTACTTATTATATTTTATTTTTATTTTGCTTTTTTATATAAAATAAGAAAAAAAGTTTTGGTTTCAAATGCAATAGTAAATATTATTTAATGTTTGCAATACTTTTAATTATATATGTATTTTTCAATTATTAAGTTCACCATAATTATCTCTTTTATTTAAGGGTCCTTAAAGCAATGTGAAAATTATTAAACTTTAGTAAAAGTTAAATGAACAGAATTGCTAATATTTGAATCCAAATGAAAATTAAAATAATATTAAATACAATTTTTATAAAGTAACTAAAGTAGCATATACTTACGCCTACAGCGAAATTAAAGTATAAAAAAAAAGCTTATATATAAACCTATTTAAATCAGCTCCTTTCAAAACTAAAAAAGGTAAACACAAATAAAGTGATGTTTAAAAATCATTGCTATGGCATCAGATTTGACTGTGGAAGGGGGGAAGGCTACCCCAAGAATGTCTCCCTCCCTACTATGTTGCCAAAAAAAGAACGGCATCTACAAATAAACTCTGGGTTTATCACAGGTTAAATAAGAATCTTAAAACGTCTCAAGACAAAGACTTTAGTCTTGAGAACTACATCTCTGCTTATAAAGATATAAAGTATAATCCAAAAAATGCTAAAACATTTTTTTAAATAAAAATTTAGAACTGTTTCATATTCAATATTATTAATGTGCAAAAAAAATTAAACTCAAACTGCTTCATTACAATAACTAAAAGTCTGAGTTTAAGATTCTTTTTTTGTGAAAGAATTTACTGTATACTTTTATTTAAAAATATTTCAATACCAACTTTATTGTCCAATAAAAATAATTTATAAATCCTCAATGCTTTTTAATTAAGCTCTTTAATCAATTGTGGTTCACCTTTGAAAACAAATGACCTTTTAAATAATATATTTGCAGGTAATCAAAGTTAAGGCTACTTAACTAGACAAATTATTTCTGCAAAACACAGGATTACTTTTCTTTCAAATATTTTGATTGAAAATAAACTTGAAACTTATTATTAAAATTTAAAAAATACTAAAAGCAGTTTAATTAGATTTGAGATTACTATTTTTATATTTATATACCTCAAAAAGCAGCAATCAGAAAGAGGCTTAAGCTAGGCAACTGAGAGTGTTTTCTATCAAGGACAACTTTACTGCCATGAAAAAGGAATCAATATTTTAAAAGTTTCCGATATAAAAAACTGCTTATAATGAAGACTCGTATGTCAGACTTTATCAAAAGCTTTTGATATGTCAGGAGATTCCAATTAATTGTGCATTAGATCTCTTCTGTAATTGCAGTAATAATATAAAAGTTTTCATAGGATAGCAGTAGAAAAAGATAATCTAAATCTGTGTTGATTGTAAAAGTTGTTAGACTCAAGATCAGTTATTAGAAGTTTGTTAGAAGACTTATAAGGCTTTGGTAATTATTGTGAAAAAGATAAAAGAGATAGTTATAAATAGAAATGGCAGTTAACAGTAAGAGAAAACATGAGGTAGAGTGAGAGTTGACTTGAAACTAATGAAAAAGAATCAAAGCTTTCACACTTCCCTGTATTTAGGAGATTATGTAAGAAGCACAACTATCAGCTAAGAACCTGATATTTATTAATCCGATGTAGAAGTAGCATTGCCTGAGCTACCTAAAGGAGAAGAATGAGAAACTAAGCACAAACTAGTGTCAAAAAAAAGAGACAAATCAAGGAGTGAGATAAGTGATATAAATTGTCTGGAAAATGAGTCACAAAATAATTTATTTGACTGAGAGATTGAAAAAGACAAAAGTTTGAGTTTTAGTGCTAGAATATTTATAAAAGATTCTTTCAACCATTAGTAGAGTTGTTTACAAATATAAATCCTTGATTTATGCAGTTCAGAAAACTAAGTATTTTTATTATGACAATATCACTAGGAAGATTACCATCCAAAGTTAACAGTCTCTAACACTTACCACAATAAAGTGGAGTTTTATTTCATAGTTTTTGATTTCCTAAGCAAACTGAAGTTTTTATTAGGAGTCAAATGAAAATAAGGATCAACTTATTCCTACTAACTTATTCTTAACAACTTGTAAAAGTGATACTCAACAACGCTGTTGAGTAACATTTTTACAAGTTTTAAATAGTTTATTTAGAAATGTAAATAAAAATATATGCATTTGCATTAATAATTAAAAATAAGAAAATTAAGTATACATAGCAATAGTAAAACTTAACAGATTTTTTAAACTTAAGTTATATTAAAGAATTTCATCTACAAGACTGTGTCATATTCAATTTGACAGTGTGACATTGTGGCTTATAATAATATCAAAGTGTTTCTATTCTTGCTAATATGTTTTAAAGTAATATTGGTGTCAATATATTTTGAAATAAGAATAGTTTTTTAATTAAGTGATATTCAGTTTTTTTCTTGTTAGCTCATAGCTTATCTTTTGTTTACACTAAATTCGCTTATTATGAGCCTTATTTTGAATAAATAATGTTATATTAATTAGATTTTTCAAGGTACTTATCTTAACTGATTTGAATACTAATAATAATAATAATAAAATACTTATCTAAATTTACTAAAATAGACTTACATATTCCAAATTTTAAAATGAAGTTGACTAATCGCTCAACTTTTAATTGTGTTTTAAGTGAATAACAGATATATGTTGTAACTGTTGTAATAAAAAAAACAAATAAAGCAGCAAGCAGACCATATCCAGAATACAGTAAAACCACAAGAAATAGAGTTAGTAAAAACAATCTATAGGCTATCATTTTAGTCTTTACGCTCGTCTTTAACCTAGTCTTGATTACAATTTTAAACTTTTTAAACTAAGTTTTATTTGCCACAAAAAAATGTTTAGACATTCAATAATACGTTCATATTTTTGATACATTTTCAAATATATTTAGCAGACACAACAATACCAAACCAACTCGTGATATTTTTGCAAAGTTATATTTTTTTTGTTAGAAATATTTTCAACTTGATAAAAACTATTCGCCGCGGCTTAGAATAGCACAAAGTTAAACTATGCTACGGGAACAGTTTAAACAGCAAATCAGTTTAATTTGGCCTATTAAAACGTTTGTTTTTTGTTGTTTATTTAATTTTGATTAACTCTCAATAAGGCTGCAAGAAACCACCAGAAAGTTGTAGGTTGTATGAGTCTGGAAAGCATAAAGTTGGGTGAGAGTTCCAAAGGGTTGAAGGGCGGGAAAAAAACTAGATAAATAAAAGTTTTTAGAACATGCATGTCTTATCCTTAAAGCTGTTGAAGATTTACCAAAAGTCTCTCGAGAACTTCTTAGATAAGATTCGAGACTAAGTGAACTCGGAATAATGGAGCTCAGCATCAGACAGCACCTTTTTACATCATTTTCTTGCAATAAAAAAATAGTCATTTGTTCTAAAGACAATTTTTTTTTGAAAAAATTGAAAAAAAAGATTAGATATAGCAGCTGCACAAGAGGGTAAAAACCATGGAATAGAATGAGACTTGACTTGGAACCGACATGAAGGAATAAATGCCTGAATCCAGCTTTAGGGTAGTAGTAAATGATGCGATGATAGGGAGAGTCCGAAGAAAAAGTACAATATGAAAGATTTATAGAGATTACTGCATGGTCAAAACCACTTAAGAGAGAAAAAGGAGAAATAAAACACAATCTAGGGTCAGAGACAAGACATAAATCAAGGATTAAGGGTAAATGATTAGGGTTAATCAGGAAAACGAGTCGCAAAGCTATCTGAGTAAAATATTGAGTCGTAAAGCTATCTGAGTAAAATATTGAGAAATGCAGAAGTTATAGGTTTTAGTGCTTTTAGGGTCAGTGGCGTTACAGCCAAATCATTAAGTGTGATGAGCATTAAAGTTACCAATAACAACAATATTGGCACATAAAAGAATGTTTCAAGAATTTAAATCTGATTTCACAACAAACAGATGAATTGCGTATGTATACCCCAAGCATGTGACTGTGCGTATGTATACCCCAAGCATTGTGAACCAAAGGAATTTAAATTAGTCTTACTAAGAGCAAGCAAGTCTGGTTAATTTTTCATACCACGAATATTTATAAAAGACATATTAAAACGGTTAAGTGATGGGGATAGCTTTTATGTTTAATATTTTGGGTTACTTTTGGCGAGGTTTAGTTTAAATAGAACTTGACTCATTCATAGATAGAGCACAGCCTCTTAAGTAATGAGCTATGCAATTGTGAGTCGTAACATAGGGCTCCTTATGTGGCCTCAACAATACGCATTAAAGCATTAACAGGAACACCATCCATGCGCAATATGGCACTGTTAATACTCTGATACTTTGCAGCTGTCGATCGAATTAGTCTCTCTGAGAGCTACCACAAAGTTCAGGTAACCTTACTATTGGCCAATCTTAGAACCATTATAATTAGTTTTAGAGCTGTGCCCTCATTAGGATATAACAGGAAGAGTTACATCCTAAAAAATCTATGAGTAGAGTCAAGAAGATCCAGCATTTGCCATACTAGGCAGGACCATAGCTGGATGTAATTAGCATGTGCTCAATATGAGTCATTTTATCGAGACACAATCTGTAGCATTTACTCAACCAAGAGCCCCTTGGCAGGGACTTTTTAAGTTGGGGTTTGTTTCTTCTAGCCTTTGCTTAAAAAAGCACACTCTATAAGGCAGCAGGGGATGGGGCAGGTAGTGCTGGGTTGCATGATACCAATAGCAGGGTGATCATGATAATCCTGAACATGACCTAACCTGGGTCAGGTTCAGGGTTTGACCAGACGTACTGTTTACAGTATAAAATTTTTATATACAGGTCCTGACCTGAAATATTTACATGATACAACTTTTTAGCATTCAACCCTTCCTAATAATTGTCTTAATACTAATTTAAGCAAAATTGACCTAAACGATCCCTTCCAAAAAATAAATTATTAATCTGTATATGTTTTAATAACATTAAGATAAATAAACTTTTCTTGTTTAGATAGCTGCTAAATCAATAATAGCATTGTCATACTTTACATTTATAATTATTTCATTTTCAATTGAAAAAACATTTAAATTGGGGATGCGTTTATGTCCAATAGATCATTGTAAACATTTTTTTATAAACTTGCGTTTGTTAAAACTTCTTTGACATATCGAAACAGTCAATGGAATTGTTAAAAATATTCTGAGAGCAATTTCAATGTTTGGACAAACATCAGTTAATGAGCAGGAGTGTATGAACTTCATGAATTCAGTAGGATTTCATCTGATTTTCCATCGATGATTGAGTTTTTTCAATTAAAAGAATTATGTTTCGATAGAAATTGAAAGTCGGATGATATTTTGATGAAGATGATAACAAATATAACGGACTTAGCTTTAAACCTCCGTTGTAATTGTATTCCATCATTTTTCCATTAAACATCAAAAGTTTAACTATTTTTTTTTTTAATTGAAAAGCCTGTATCAATTTAAATTTTTAATTCTGTACATTTGGTTCATTTAACTATTTTTTTTATAACAATTAATATAAATAAGCTTGAACACCTTAATATTTTTTCTAAAATATTTGCACCACTGTTATAGCCTTAGACTCTGCAGTTTTCAATGCTTATTCCATAAATGTAGAATTTTTCTTTGATTACTTTAACAACGTTTTTTTTAAGAATCTTTATAAAATTTGCAAACCTTTCTTTAATTAAATAGAATCCATTATTAGTAAGAACATATTTTATAATATCATTTATTTTTTCATTGAGAGATAGGTGGCGCATTTTTCAGAGAAAAATTTTAGGGCGCGTACATGCGCAACTTTTTCTTTTTTTTAATGGTAAATAGAATATCTAAGCTTTACGTGAAGCACAGGCTAGTAGCTTAATAAGACTTAATTGGCATTCAAAAACACTTTTTAATATCGTGTATACAAAAAAAAAGCGTTTAATTTTTTACATCAAATATAATTGATGAGAAATGTGACAGTAACATATAAAATAGAGAAAATAAATATACCAAAAGTATGCGCTTACCTTCTTTTCAGTATCCATTATGATTATTAAAATTTGTCACTAACCACAAACTCAAAAAAAGATTTGTAATAATGCTTGTCAACAGGAACGTTGAAAAACAATTGAATTCATTATCACGATTACTCTATTTTTAAAGCTGCTCCAATTTGGTGGGGGAGGGGGGGGGGGGTAGGGGTCCCCGAAATGAATATTTAGGGATGTAACCTTTGTTAAACTTTAACTATGCACCAATAAAAATAAACTTTGAAAAAATTTTGAAAATCGACTTTTGATCAACTTTTTTGTATAAATACTCCACTGTGCGACGGTGAAAATAAAAACAAAGTATTTAATACCCAGTCATACTGGTAAAACAAGTTTTATTTAAACGCGTTTACGTTTTCAATGTTATAAAATGTATAAAACAGCAATAAAACAACATGGCAAAGTTGTTGTATATTAACACGAGCTTTTTATATTGACAAAACAACCTCGCTGTATTGTTTTATACAGTTTTTTAAAACATGCTTTTAAAATAAAACGTGTTTTATCGTCAGTAATACCGGTGACAAGCACGTCTTATTTTTAAATTGTAAAAAACTGTATAAAGCAGTTTTCTGTTAATAGGTTGAGTCTAGACCCAGACCCAATCCATTTGAACCGAGTCTAAGTTTTTATAGACTCAAAACCCACCAAGTCTGAGTTTTTATAGACTCAAAATCCACCAGACTCATTAGACCCGTTAATCAAACAGGTCGGGTGTGTATAGCTAACCCGTTTGGTTAATGGGTTCAAAGGATCTGGGTCTGGCGGGTTTTGGGTTTATAATAACAACACTCATACCTAGTTCAAGTAGGTTGGATTGGATCTGGGTCTAGACCCGACAGATTAACACTCCTAGTCAGTATGAACAGAGTATAAGTTATTAAACAACAAAAAATAGTTAAAACTAAATTTTTTTTTAGAAAATTTAATTTAAACAGAATCTAAACAAAAATCTACACAAAATTTAATATTAATACTTTATTTCAACTTTTCATTTCAAGCAGTTTTCATATTTTTTTGTTTTCATCTGAACATACTAACTACTAATTGTCACAAGTTAAAACAATTTTAACTATTATTTACATTGCCTCAAAATAGTGTTTATGATTAAAATTTATTAAAACATTTGATTTTTTTTTTCATCAATGAAATAATTTCCAAGATCTTATAAACATATGCTAATCACAGGGGCGGCGCTAGGCACTAAGCAAACTAGGCAACTGCCTATAAAATATAAAAATCTAGCTCAAGTAAAATTATAGTTTTATAATATATTATAAATGACGATGAGAAATCTTCCATATCCCGTAATTGAGCATAAACTGCAAGGCAAATTAGCGTAGCACTCGCAGGCTATAGGCAAAGGCAACATGTAGTGTTGTTATGTTATTAGATAGTGGCTCCTGCTTCTTGTGTCTCGTCTGTGTTTATATTAATAAAATGAGAGATAATAAACAACTTGAGTTGCGTTTTCCAAATAAAGCAAATTTTTTTTTTTTTAATCATAAAAATAGCAAACAAAATTGTATATTATCTGTTCGCTATTCATCATGTTCCCTCGATCGCCCTCATATTTAATTAGTCACATCACATTCATTCGCTTGCGTTAGGTTAACAGAGTACTTGATGCGTTTTCTCTCTGTCTCTGATTCTTTGAATAAATATCAATTTAACTCTTTCCCTACCGCAAGCCGCTGGTAACGACTTTCGAGTATGCTTCACAATTTATTCTGCTTTGTGCATAAATTTTCATTCTAGACACATATAATTTGTTTTTTCTTAAAGTTTAATTAGTTCTCTACGTAGTCAAGTACAAATATGAGCCATAATGTGTAATTATAATTAGTTACCACTTGACAAAGTTAAAAAATCTTGAGTAATCCTTGATAAAAAAAGTTTCTTTAAATTTAGTTTGTAATTAGTAAAACAAATGCAGCGTTAACATTGTAAAATTTAACTTGTAGAAACGTATGAGTTAAGTAATTACAAAGTAGTTACTTAACTCATGCTGTTAATGTGTTTCTGCACGAAAATATTTTAAAATAGCTCCTCTTTGACTTTGACTTTCTTTATTTTTCTTTACTGTTAGCCTCTTTTTCTCAGACATGGTTTGAAAAACGTAAGAAATTTGTAATATTTACTTATTACTTGCTAGCGTAAAATAGTAGAATTGAAGTAATACACTACTTTTTAAATCGATGAGAACATTGTCAGTTAAATACTTATTATAAATGAAATATAATAGTAAAGCACTAAACAGTTAACTCTTTCGCTACCGCAGTTTAAACAAAAATACCAACTTTACGAAATCTAAACGCCAACTGCAAGTTAAGTAATTACAAAGTAATTACTTAACTTGCAGTTAAGTAATTACTTTGTAATTACTTTAACATGTTTTAATTCTATTATTCTTTATAGTTATAAATTACAAGTCGTTTATGTTATTATGGTTTCATTATTAAAAATATATTATTATTCATAATATTTTTAAAGTTGTTTGTTTTTATTATTAATTATTAATTAAAACTTTAATTGTTAGATTCTTTTAACATAAAAAATGCAGATAGAACCCTATAATTCTCATGCGGCGACTTCTCTAATTCGATTGCGCAACTGTTTTCTTAACATTAAAACGAGGCCAGTATGGACAAAAATGTAAACAAATAGCGACAAATCGCTTAAATAATCCTTCTTATAGTTCCTAATTTTTCTGTTTATCTATTAAAAAAAAAAACTTTGAATTTTTGGTAAAACAATTTACAGAAGACAATTAAAAATTCACATATGTCAAAGGCATGTTAAATCATAATAAAATTGTTGAAACTTAAGATTACCCCCATGCATTCCTTGTTTTGGTGCAAGTCCAGATGGACTTTTAAATCAATTTAAGGAAAATATATATTAGGGTGGGGCATAAAACACCAAAGGCAATAAAAAAAAAACCATAACAATTTTTCTGGTTCATTTTGATATTTGTATTAAAAAAATGTAATTTTTTTTTTTTTATAGATGTTCCTATGGTCGGTCCCAGCAGTCCGAAAATTAGAAAATTTATTATTTTTGTAAATAGTAAGGGGGGCAGGACCACTTACAAATATTTTAAAAATATCTTAAGAGTTACTTTTGCAGCCTGATATATCTATTTTTTAGATTATGTTTTGTTTTATTGCAAAAGATGATGGAAATGATCAGCCCTACCCATTTAAATACATGATGTTTATATTTGGGAGGTGGGGGGGGGGAGGGTTAAGTTAAAAAAATCGGTAATTTTTAAAATTTTTATCTTAGTGTAAATAAAAATAGTGTCAATAAGCAATAGTTTTGGAAAAATATCTCATCGTGAAGTTTTTCTTGTTGGAAAAAGAATTGTAACAATACCTAATACACAATTACCAACTAAAAAAACTGTATTGCAATATTACCATTACATAGATCTTATGCTAAGAGCTGATTTTCCAAACATTTCCTCAGTTAGCATAGCTTCATGTCCTCTTGGTGATTTCTTTACTGCACAATGTGCTGAAATAGGCGGTTGTCTCTAAAAATGTTTACCATGAGTTGTTTATGAGGTGAAGAAAATATAGCAAAAAGCAGGAATTCCTTTTATTAATATTGACAAGCATATCAAGTTTTTATAAAATTAAAATAATTTTTATTTTTAGTTTAATCCAATTTCAAATTTATGTTATATAAGTAACAATTATAAAGTCATCCAATTTTATATATTTATAATAAATTACATTAATTTGAATGCATTCTTCTACATTTGCTTTAGAGACAAGATTGTTGACTTAGAAAAGAAGAGAAAAGATTTAAACAAACACAGAAACCGTTTAAGTAAAAATTTAGTTTTAAAAAGAGAACAGTTTTCAAGAATGCTAGAGGAGGTATTTGATGTAAGTCAAAAGAATTGTGAAGGTATTATTATGAAAGATAAAACTAAAGATATAAAAACTATAAGAGAAGATGCAGATTTTCATAACGACCAGAAAGGAGCACATGTTCAGAAAATGTTAGGTAAAGATAAAATTTCACAAAAGTTTGTAAAAAACAAAACCAAAAGAGAAATGAAAATATAAAATTAAGGAACAAAAGAGTCCGTGAGAAAACAGAAAGAGTTGGTTACTAAGAAATATGAAAACACAATAAAAATTTTAAATACTTTAGATGATAACCAAGATGAAGAGTATCTACAACCTTCTAGAAAAATTAGAAAATCTAATTTTGTTCCTCTTATTGTTCTAAAAAATATAGGAAAAGATTTAGCTCTAACAGCATCACGATATGGAATCAGTTCGAGTGCACTGAGTGCAACTCTTCCTTCTCTTATAAATAATAGTTTTGGAACAACAGATGATTTTCCTATTTCTAAACGAAGTATTTTAAGGCAGAAAAAATTAAGTATAAGAAAAACTGCCTGTAATATTAAAGGCAACTTTATTACATTGGTTAAGGGTAAAAGTCTTACTGTGCATTTTGACTCAAAAATTATGTTAGAAATGAAAGAACTTGGTAAAGAAAAAGTTGAAAGAGTAGCTGTACTAATCAGTTCACTAGATCTCTCAGAATCCCAACTTTTGGGTATTTTATTTGTGATTTTTTGTATATCTCTCTCTCTCTCTCTCTCTCTCTCTCTCTCTCTCTCTCTCTCTCTCTCTCTCTCTCTCTCTGTATATATATATATATATATATATATATATATATATATATATATATATATATATATATATATATATTTTATATATATATATATATATATATTTATATATATATATATATATATATATATACATATATATATATACATACATATATATATATATATATTTATATACATATATATATATATATAAATATATATATATATATATATATACATATATATATATATATATATATATATATATATATATATATATATATACACGTATATATATACATATATATATATATATTTATATTTATATATATTTGTATTTATATTTTTTTTTTTAGAAAATGTTTGAAGAAAGTTAGAAGATACGAAGCGATTTAATTAATTCAATCGACAAAAAACGGCGTGTAAATCGCAAAAGAAAAAATAATATTTTTAATATTCATTTTGGATGTATTGATTAATAGCATTTATTTTAAAATAAATTCATTTTGCAACACGTTTTTTACTTTTATAAAATTTCGTCATAATAGTTTAAGGTAAATCACACATAGGTTATAGGTGGAAAACATCACATGTAAAAAATCAAAAATGCTACACATTTTGAATACCAAATGGGATAAAGTAGCAAATACCAGATTAAGTTAAGCCTCTCTGAAAGCTTCGATGATTAATTTTAAATTACTATTTAAGTGATTTTTAAATTAAAAGAATTTTAAAAATTATCATAGAAGCATTCGGACGTTTATTTGTCTAGTATTGGCTACTTTTATACCATTTGGATTAAAATATGTGGTATTTAAGATCTATAACATGTAGTATTTTCCACCTCTATCCCATGTAGGATTTACCACATAAAACCCATGTGGGATTTACCATATGAAACCCACATGGGACAAAATAATAATCCCCATATGGGTTACACATGGTAAAAACCCACGCGTATCCCATATGGGATTTACCATATGGAATCCATGTGGGATTTACCATATGAAACCCACATGGGACAAATTAATAACCCCACATGAGTTACATATGGAAAAAATCCACGCGTATCCCATGTGCGCTTTATCACTGGGGCTAGGTTAATTATAATTATTTTGGTGCGATTAAATATTAAAAACAGTTTTCATTAATTCTTTTAATTGTTACCTATATTCTTTCAATTACATAAAACCCCACTTTTTCCCGTCTCAAATATTTATAATCTTGTATATAAAAGGTGAGTGGTTGAAACCTTAAACTCAAATTTGGTGCCAAAACCGAAACCGAAATTTCGGCAAATATTTTACCAAAACCGATACCGAAATTGCTGCTAGTCAAAATTTATTTTATAAGAAAAATTTATTTAAAAGTGCGATTTTACATTTGTTGCTTTTTTATACTCGTATGATGTTACAATTAATTACACGTGTATCCCAAATTGAGATTTAATACATAATTTGACGATATAAGTTAATAGCGAAATTCAACAACTGGCAGATTTTTTCTGCAAAACAAGATTTTTTCGAGGTACTTTGTGAAAATTCTCAATATTTTTGTGAAAATATTAAAAAATAACTGTTTTTCTATATAAGATAAAAATCGGTTTTCGGTATGTATTTCAACCAAAATTTCTGTTTTTACCGAATTTATAAAAAGTTCCGAAACCGAAATTTCGGTATCGGTTCAAATTGAAATTTCTGTCGAAACCGATGCCGAAACAGAATTTCGGTCGATCACTAATTAGTGATATATATATATATATATATATATATATATATATATATATATATATATATATATATATATATATATATATATATATATATATATATATATATATATATATATATATATATATATATATATTCTTTTAATTTTATTTACAACACCATTTGATATACAACAAACTCCTACAAAGCTTACAATAATTCAGTTAAGATTCAATCTGAGTTATTGAAACGTAATAAATTTAACATCAATAGAAAAGTAAAGCTGTCATCATTTAAAATATAAAGGGTGTTGTCAAAATATGTTGAAAATAAAATTAAGTTACTAATAAAATCACGTTCAACAATGATAAACATTCTTACTGTAGTAAAAAATAGTACTAACTGATAAACTTGAACAAATAAAAATAAAGTTAACAAAAACAATGAATATATAAGAACTTTAACTTGAACTTTAACTAAATCTTGAATTTAAATTAATTGGTACTAATTTGTTCATGCATAACTTTAAAAAATAAGTTTTTATAACAAATTATATGTATAACCAGTTATACATATAGTTAACTATCAGGAGTTATATGTGTATTATACATTGTATAACTATATGCATTTTAAAGCATATTATTTTATTTAAACATTACTTTAGATCATAATACTTTGAAAACTGGACCCAGAGGCTTTATTCTCAATAACACTGTGGTACTCCAGATTAAAAATTGAAAAGTTTTTGTAAATATCCTGTTTTTGTTCCTCAATGCAGTTCGTAAGTCCCTTAAGTCTTAAGAACCTTATTATATCTAAAGTTAAAAGTTTTTTTCTTTTTTTAATAAAGAAAATTGGGAATTCTTTGACTTTCAAACCTGCATTTCTTTGTGGGACGCTGCAGTGTCCCATGCATGCAAGATTGGTTTTTGACAACATTTCAACTTGCATCAGTTAATTGTTTGCAAATAATTTACTCAAGATCTATATTCAAATAACTATTATATTATCCTAATAATACGTCTATTTGCACAAATCTTAATCTTATTTCTTTAAAAAAAGATAAACATTATTCGTGGTACTTACATACTTGCTTGCCATTCTCTATATTAATATAAAATATTTTCACACAATATAAACGTAACGCAATGCAATGTCGATTTAAAAATTTTTTTTTTAGTTTTTTTTTCAGTTTCCAGCTTTCAAATTAATTCCCATGCAAATCCCACAGGAAACCCACGTAGGATTTCCCGTGTGTGTAAATACCATATGGTTCCCACATGTAACCCATGTGGGATTACCCACATGGGTTTAAGGTGACAAATTTCCATACGGATACCATATGGGAAAATCCGTCCCACGTAAATCCCATTAATCCCACATGGAACCCACGCGGAACCCATGTGGGACGCGTTTTTATTTTTCACTGGGTAATGGGGACAGAAAACTCTATAAGTTGTGCTCCTCCCCAGCAACCTCCAACAAAAGGGCAATTAGCTACTCATATTTTACTATTTAAAAATTTATTTTAAAATAATGATTGTGGAATAAATTTATTTTGAAACATATAAAAGAATTTGCTTAAGAATAGTAATATATTATAGTAAAAAACTGCGAATAATATTCTAAAACATTATTTAAGTAAAAATATTGTTGGTATAAAATATAATATATAAATACTATATATAAATTTTATAATATTTTATATAGAGGTTATAATGTCCAATTTAAACAACTTAACTTATTGTTCTCGCATTTAAGAGGCCGCGCGTCTGTGTTTGTGTGTGTGGGGGGGGGGGGGGGGGTGGCAAACATTTTAGGTTAATTTTGTTTCCACGACACAATTAACGCAATATAATCAACTGAATATATTTAGGAATTATATCAAATGAGTTATATTTAGGAATTTGACTATAAGAAAAATTATATTTTCTACATGGAACATGTATATATGCAAAAGCGTATATATGTTCCGAATAGAAAAAAAATTAAATACAAATATCAAAATCCAAATAAATACATAAAGTAATCGATTAGTACTTATAAATGTTAGCTGGGCTATTAGAATAAGTTCCACAAGTGTAATTCAGTTGTCTATAAACTACGATATGATGTTTCTAGTTTTTATAAACTATGCTTTTTTTGTTTGAGCTTCAGTTTGCTTTTTACTGATGAAAAAAAGTAACAACTGAATACACCAATTATTTTTTTTAACGCGCTATTATGGTTCCATTTAAAAAAAATTAAAAATATGAAGACAAACTTAAAGTATTCAATCTGGAATCATTAGAAAACAGAAGAACTCGCGAAGATCTAATACAAATATACAGTATAATATAAATAGAACAGTAGTACATGGTTGTGACCAAACTTTGTTACAAAAACCAATAATTTTTCCCGCTAATAGAGCATTAGATGGAAAAAAAAGTAGAAATCACATCATTAGATTTGCAAGAGAATATACTCCAAAATATAATGCACGACATAACTTTTTTATAAATCGAGTTTATAATGATCGAATTAATTTGAAGCTATTAATGCGAAATCGATAAACTCTTTCAAAAACAATATTGATAAAAGATAATAAAAAAAAAACTTTTATTAAGCAATCTCTCTCGTGATTAGTTTCCGTGTAATTTTATACTACGGCTTTTCTTTAATAGTAATAATCCTAAAAATAATGATTATAAAACTTTATGGGCTATTATTTATAGGTTAAAAACTCGAGACCTTTTTAGTAACGATACATACAGGTATCAGATCACAGGAAAAACTTGATAAAGCAAGGTATAAACATCATACTAGAGCGTTTTAAGTAAATTTTAATTAATTATAAAGAAGACTCTAAAAACAAGAGAGATATATAGGGTTGAGCGAGGCTAACTTAGCAATTTTACTAAATATAAAACAGGTCTTATGAAACGTGCGTTGGATATACATGACAAATTTTTACTTTTGGATAGATAATTTAACCTGCTTAAAACTGGTAAAAAAAGATTTTATTTTGATTCGCTTGATAAGATGTTGCCTAAAGTTTACTAAGTTGTTCGACATTTCCCACCTGAACAATTGTGTTGGACAAGTTTAGCAATCAACGAATAAATGAATAAGCATGATATGGAACTTGGATATATGGAATATAAATCATTAATAAAACTATTGTTTAACAGTAAGCAAATCTATAAACTATAAACTTTTTATTTTGTACACAAAATTAAACACCAAGAAAGTGTCAAAAAATATAAAAACATTATTATACAATTATTTTGAACCTTGAAGCCCGATTTAAAAATTACTAATTTGAAAAATATATTTATTGAACCATTTAAAATTCTAAAACATAGATATTTAACTATAGCACGTAATAAGAAAAAACAAATAAAGTAATAATAAATAGCAATACAAAAAAAGTTATAAAATAAATTTTTATTAAACATTTAAGTTTAAAAATTGGTTTCCTTTCTGAACACGTTTCGAGATTGTGAGCAAAATCGAGAATGGAATATTTGTGAAATTCGCGAACTGCGCACAATGTAAATTAATGGACTGAGGGCGGAGTGAAGTTTATATGACGCAAGAAACCAGAACTGTAATTCTGTTAAAGTGACAATAGAGTTCATATCATCTGATTTAAGTGCTACTGCTTGACAAAAGTGAATTGGTACTGAAGGAATATACGAGACAAGCAGTATTATAGATACAAGTGTGAATGTTTTGGTAATTTTTTTCTCTAACAATTGATTTCTTTGATGTTGAACGTTTTTTAATTTTTTTTTAATATTATATAAGCACAAACAGTTTATTATTGTTACTAAACCTAAAAAAATTACAGTAGAAGTTGCTACGACAAAAAAGAAATTTGACAACTGGTTATGATTTCTTGATAGGAAACTCGTAATGTACCAAAATGAGATTCCTAAACTTATCATAAATAAAGCCAAAACATACAAAACCAAAAAAAAGTCACTTAATAAAAAACTGCAACTCTTGTTATTAAAACCGAGCGCTACCAAGCGATCAATACATATCAAAGCGGTTATATATCCTGAAAATTTTTCCAACAAAACGTGGCAGAACCCAGTAATTGCAATGTGTATGCATCTTAAATGATTCAAATTAACTATAAGGAAAATTTCTAACGGCACGTGAACACAGCCAATCAATAGGTCTATAACTGATGCAAACAAAACAATTTTTTCATTTCTTGGATACTTTTTGTTCTTTTTATTCACTTTATATATTCCAAAAATAAGCGCGCAATTAAAGGCAACTATCGAAGTCCCAACAAATGCATATAAAACAATCAACCAATACTTATAAGAACTATTACCTACGCCAATTAAATAACTTTCACACGTGTAGTTCTTCTTCATATACATTGCAACATAATTTGTTCTGGGTTTCTTTTCAATAGATATAGAAATATATATTAAAAAGATACAGCTGCATTTTTTGTTTGAGCTTTAATTTTCTTTTTATTGCCAAGAAAAAAAAAAACGAGTTCACCTAGAACGGAGTAAAACGAAAATATGAATATATAAATAAGAGTAATAAGTTTATGTATTTTTTATCACTCTAATGCTCCTTCTGAGCAGACCGAATGCGCAGGGGCGCAGCACACTAAATACCGTTGCATCTTTTTTGCGACAAAAAGTACAAAATACCAATGTTTCCAATATTAATTACTTTGAGTAGCACAGAGAATAAATTGACATCAAAATTTACACACTTTTTTGAAATGACTAATGTTTCACGCAACAATTCTAAAATGCGAAAAATAAATATAGATTTTCGCATTTTAGAACCGTCACGCGTAAGTTTGAATGAATTTTTTATTAGTTTTTACAAATATATTGGTGTTTGTAAAGTTCAAACACATTTTTTTAAAAATTTATAAATTTGAGCTAGAAAAACTGAGCTCTGACCTAAAAATTGAACATCCATTTTTTCTGATAATTATGTTTTAAAACCGATATATAACAAATTAAGTAAACGTTTATTTAGCATTAGATTTGAGATTAACTGAACAAGCATTAAAGCACTCGGTAAATAGGAAGCGGCTGTTTAAAATGAAATATTCCCATGAAACGTCTCTGATTATACGCATTATATAACTATGCTAGTAGCACTGAAGCCTAATTATCAAGCCCCTTTCAATTTGCTAATTTACAAAAAGTTTTTACGTAAGATAAAAACATTTGTAACAATATTAAAATTTCCTAATAAAAAAAACAAAACAAAAAATAACAACAACAAAAAAAAGCAAAGCCTATACGCTACGATCTCATAAATTTTATTATATAATAATACAAAAATTGAATTATTTGTGTTATAATATAATAATTATTTGTATTCATTATGGTGCAGAATAGGAAAAAGTATTTTTAGTTAGATTGGTGATATTAATTCAATCTTCAAAAATGTGAGAATATGATGACGTCACCTAAGTACTGTTTGACAGCTGCTTTAAAAGATTTTAATGGTTTAATGTTTTTTATTTCCTTTTCATAGATTAAACTCTAAAGTCATAGTCTTTGAGGTAAAATTGAAAAATTAGCTTTTTTAAGTAAAATCTTCAGAATTTTAAAGTTGTAAAAAGTATGTTGGAAATTTGTGATCAATGATAGAAAATTGATTTTCAAAGTATTTTGGTAGCACGTCATTTTGCGATTGAAACATATATGCTAGTTTTGGAAAAGGTTCAATTCATAAATATTAGAAACTTTAATTTCTTTGAAGATTGGTTTGGTATCTGTTAGCATTGAATTATAATTCGACACGTTTGATTTTGTTTTATGAATGTTTTTTTAGTGCTGAAGAGCATGAGCTTGACTAAAATATGTAATGCAATAGTTGATATAACTGTGAACTGTGAATAAATGATATACATATATATATATATATATATATATATATATATATATATATATATATATATATATATATATATATATATATATATATAAACACACAAATGTCTATTAAACGTCAAAACAACGTTTCGGCAACACATTCTGATTTGGTCGATTAGCCGTTTAGAATGAAATCCAGATTAATGTTTAGGATAAACGTCTATGAAACGTCTATGTTTAAACGTATTTTAGGCTTCTGTAATGGGATTATTATGCGTATATAAAGCGCTTAGATTTTGTCTAATTAACGTTTAAATCTAGTCTCATTAACGTATATAAAGCGTTTAGATTTAGTCTAAGTACAAGTATATTAAACTTTTAGATCTTGCCAAATGATTTACTTGATTTAGTTAACGTAATTTCAATTTATTTAAGTTTTAAAACTTATATAAATTAAAATAACATTATAACTTTTTAACTTTATATAAGTAGGGGAGACCGGAGCTAGTTGGCCGCAGGGGTAAGTTGACGAACTGCGTTTATCTTTAGAGCCTTTCATCAGAAAGTGACAAAAATTACTCAGAAACTTCCTTATTGACCATTTCATCATTCACTGTAGTATTGTCAGGATTCGCGCATGCGCATGGGAGATATTGAGATTAATGCGTTTTTTTTGACAAAAACGTAACTTTTAGAACATAGCTTCCTTTTTACTTTACAAAGAAAATATTTAGTCGTATGAAAAAGAAATTATTGTAAAAGTTCCAGTCACAATTGGTTTACAATATCCAGTCAGACTTTTTTTTCAAAGCTGCCGTTTTTCAGGATCTATAGACTGCTTATTAAAAAAAAAGCTTTTGGGGTTCGTTGACAAATTTTTAACGGGGTAAGTTGGCTCATAGCATTTACTATGGAAAAAAATATTTATTTTTATAAAATTATTATTATTATTTTTTTCAATTTTTAACAATATTGAAAATATTTATTCTTACAAAAAAATTAAAAAAAATTTTTTTTAGTTTTTTTTCCACAGATAAAAGGTGGGCTATTGTTTGGCTTTTATACGGACTAATATTTGGTACCAGCTAAAAGTAAAATTAAATTTTGGGATAAAATTGTTGCAAAAATTAATTTAAAAAAAATTTCTATTAATTTTGCACTTAATAGTGCATTAATAATCATTTTTAAAGTTTTTTTTTTTTTAAGTTCCGGAAAGGCCCCAAGTTTTTTTTTTGTAAATGAATGCAAATTTTATAAGATACCCTAATCCATACTCTTTAAGACTACACTTTAATATTTTTAAAAGAATGTACTGTTAGGGCTACAGAGCTCATAGAGTAAAAACCGAGCTAACTAGCCCCGGTCTCCCTTAATAAGAGATATATAGGTCTTGACATTTATAAATAAGATATAGTTATAAAAGTAATGAAATTTATAAATAAGATATAGTAATAACAGACCTGGTCTTACTTTTTATATTTTTTATAACTATTATAATATATTTATAAACTTTTATACTATACAACTTATACTATACTTTTATTTTATAAAACTATATATAAAGTTATAAACTTATATAAAACGTTTTCATATAGTGGGGATTTAGAGAAAAAGCGTTTGTGCACTATACTTGTTTATGTTTCGATGATTAAAAAAAATTAAATGATCAAGCTTTTTGCAGTGGAAATTTTATAGAAACAATTTCTATCAAATACTTTTTAAATTGAATCTCATTATCAGAAAATAAAAGTTTACATTAAGATTACTAATAAAATTACGTCAACGATTACTAATAAAATTAATAAACTCATAAACAAATATTTTGGATCACTGTTTTCTCTGGTTTATGCATTATCAAAAAACTTCTTAGAATAAGGTCTACCGCTTGTTCATCTTGCACCTGTTTGTGCAACATTATCTTCTACATTCGTATCCTGATCGTCTGATTTCGTAATCTGATTTGTAAACGCAAAAAACAAGGGCAAAATAGTTAGCATTTTAAATACAAATTCATAAATCAAAATTGGAATTACACAGAACAACTTTACATATAGAGGATTTTCTGAATGGAAGTTTCCGAAATTTCCTGTACCATTCATGTTTATTTTTGACATTAAAAAATTAGTAACATCGCGACATATGTAGTGGTTTTTACCAGTTCTGCTCCACCAATTTTCTTTAGCAAATGTAACTAAATTAAGTTAAAATGCATCTAAAATAAAAAATAAATATTTAGTAACTAAACCTCTTAATTATTGCAAATATGAATACCTACTGTTACACAACCATACTAGCGTTTACAAGATGAATTTAAACTGTTTATAAAACTTACGAAAAAAGTTCTTGCAACAGGACTTTTATAACGAGAGACCAGCAACTCATATTTTTTAGCTGTATCAATGTCGCCATCAATAATTTCTAAAACATCGGAGTCCATTGATTTGTTGGGATTTAGGAAGGATTGTGATAAGAGCTTTCTAACTTCTTGGAATTAAAATGGCGCACCCGACACTCGTTTAATATTTATTTATCAGTCGTTTTGCTTTCAGTTATTGTAAGAAAGTGAATCTTAAAAACGCATTTTAGTCTAATTTAATTATTTAGTCAATAAAAGAAAAAAATTTTAATAAGTTTTTTAATTCATTTTAATTATGTCTATTTAAACCGCGTGGCTTTAGTTGTTACGCGAGTCTTCTGACAAATTGCTATATTACTATATTATAATATAATAAACGTTTATTAAACGTCGAATAAATGTTTAGAATAACGATTTATATTAGTCAATATTGTAAACGTTTGATCGACGCCTAATAAACGTATATATTAAAAGTTTTAAAGTGTAGATTTTAAATCTATAAATGTTTACATTTAATAAGGTCGATTAAAAGTTTACAATATTGACTAATGTAAGTCAATATTAAAAAAACGTTATATCGACGTTTAGTTAACGTGTATATAAAAAAAGTTTGAAATATGCATTTCAAATCAAGCGGTCGATTTTTAGTCAATAATAGGTCGCTAAACGTTTTATCAATTTTTTGACCTATTTTGACAAAATATTGACCAATTCTGAACTAATCTGTGTATACTGGGATATATATATATATATATATGTATATATATATATATATATATATATATATATATATATATATATATATATATATATATATATATATATATATATACATATATATATATATATATATATATATATATATATATATATATATATATATATATATATATATATATATATATATTATGTTAGTGTATTCTACAAACAGAGTGCTCAATATTCTAAAAGAACAGAGCAATAATAAATTCTTCCTGATGAACCTACTAATGGTGAAACACAGTGTTGAAGTAGGGGAAAGGCGCCTATGATGGCATACTTAACTTTGAAGCTTCATTATTCAGTATCCTGAAGACCAATAATAAAAGTTTTGATATGGATACATTCCTTGTTACGTCTAGAACAATAATTACTCTGGGAGTTTTCATCAGTTTTATTTTTTTTATAAGTTATTCTTATTGCAAAAAAAAGCTCAAGTAAAAAAAAGCTCAAATTTAGCTCAAGGTTGCCATCATTGGCAACCACTGCTCCTATGATGGCATAGGGGAGGATGGGGCTAGTTAGGATCGAGGGTAACTTAATGATTTCATTTTACCTTAGAGTCTTCCCTCAGAAAAGCCAGAAATTACTCGAAACCATCCTAATTTACCATTTCATGCTACACACCAGCAATGTAAAATTTTGCGCATGCGCATAGGATATATTGTTTTTTCACTAAAACTAATGTAAAGTCAGTATAGTCATGTAGGTCTAATCATTTTTTTACCAAAACCAATTTTAATGGAAATATGACCGGTATGCCATCATAGGCGCCTTTCCCCTAATCAAAAATTAGATAAGTGTTTTTACTAATTTATATATATATATATATATATATATATATATATATATATATATATATATATATATATATATATATATATATATATATATATATATATATATGTATATATATATAAAAGATGATTTTTCCAATTAAAAATTTTTTGAAAAAACTTCCAGGATCTTTATTGAATTGACTCTTTCTATATCAATGTTGTTCATCATATATTTGGAAAGCTGAAGTGGTAATTTATCAGAGTTAAATGGTTTGTGCGATAAAATATATTTGGTTTTGGTAATGTTTAATGAAAATTTATTAGCTTTAAACCTCTCATTTAGGTATTGTATTTCGTAATTAAATGTAGAAAATATCGTTTTTATATTGGGATTTTAAAAGAAAATATTCGTACCGTCAGCAAAAAGAATATAATCTTTGAAGTTAAGTAAATATCGTTTACATAATGTAAAAAGCTTTGAGGTACACCACAACTAATTGTCTGTAACCGGGATATATAATATCTGTCAAATATCAATAACAATTATATAAAATATATAATATTCGTTTTTGTTCGCTTTAACACAATAACAAGCAACAACTTTACCCATTAGGGCTTGTCGTCACTAGCATCTACTCCAAGATTTACTGAGTTTTTCTTACATTTCAGTCATAAAAACATCTTTTTATTTGATACAACAGTAAAATACTTTTTCTTATTGCTTTTAAAAATCTACCTTTTTATTTTTATAATTTTTCTTCACTGATTTTGGAAACAAATTGTATTATCTTTCCTTCTTTCTGTATGTCAGTTAAGAACGCTTTGCAAAAAAAAAAATAAATATACTGTGGTCGAAGTTAGGGTTTCTTAAACGGGATCCCGGGGATAAAAGTGGCAACGGGATTTCCCGGGATATCACTCATATCCCGGAGAGCAATTTTTTTTTAATTTTACATATGATAACTGTTTGAACTAATACAACCAAAAATAAGAAAAATATTATTGCATTTAGTTGTGTGTTATGCGTTCATACTTTATATTAAAACCTAGCACAACAAGAAATGTTATTGAAACTTAAACTATCTAACTCAAGGAATGCATTACAATTTGCAACGCGATGTTTTCTTTTTTCTCGTTATTATAAAATATGAGTAAAAAATAAAAAAGATTTCTTGCGACGAAAACTGTAAGTTTGATTTTTAAACTTCTAAATTATTGAAAAGTTAAACTTTTTCTGTATTGAATTATTGAAATATTTAATAATTTTTGTATTTAAAAAACGGCAAACAAAGACATATAAAGTCATACTTAAGGTAACATACATTTGTAAGAAATATTTGTAACTTTACCTTTAGTTATTTTACGATTCAATTTAGTTATACCATGTCAATTGTAAATGGATCGAAAGCACGGCAGTATTTTTGTAAAGAAAAATTTGGCGAATCTGCAATTTGCAAAAAGTGCAATGTAAAGATAATGTGCAAAGGATTTTCGACAAGTGGGCTCCTTCGTCATTTAAAAAACGCACATAAAGATTTGGATTTAAATATGAAGCGTCTACATAAAGATACTGGTTCGGAAATTAAAATTGCGCAAAAGAAAATCACATTATTTGTTAAACAGCAGATTATCGAGGAAATTGTGTCAAAGCTAGCAACCGCGGATGGCTTCTCAATAAATGCCAAAAATACAGAGATATATTTTTAAAATACAAAGATATTGAAATTTCAATATTATATAATAAGCATATATTGGAACAATGCTATATAACTTATGAATCAACGCATACAAGTCCGAAAATCGTCTGTATCGCTGGAGAAATTTTTCATTGGTAAAGAAACCGATTCACATAGACAAAGAAAAGCTGATTTTATTATTATAAATGAAAATTTAACTCTAATAAAAGTTAAAACTACATTCTACCATTCTCCTGACTTTTCAGCAATTTGCTCAACTAATGTTTGTGGTATATTGTACATTCTGGGCTCATTCCGCCGGTTATGAAAAAAATGAACATTGAACGCGGAACGTAAAGGTTCTGTGATTGATGTTCATAACTAG
The DNA here is from genome assembly GCF_038396675.1 of Hydra vulgaris. Taxonomy (NCBI): domain Eukaryota; kingdom Metazoa; phylum Cnidaria; class Hydrozoa; order Anthoathecata; family Hydridae; genus Hydra; species Hydra vulgaris. The sequence goes on from NC_088923.1 coordinate 35,244,643, forward strand.
TTACGATAGATAGAGTTAACTGTACCGCTGTAACTTTTTTTGTTGCAATTTTTTAATTTTCCTGTTTTGTATATATTTAATCTAAGCATAATTCATAAAATATCCCTATCTAAAACCAATGATTCTGTGCTTTAGAGGGTCGTCTATAAATTACGTCACGCTATATGAGAGAGGGGGGGGGGTTAGTTGTTTTGTGACGACTCATACAAAACTTGCTACTAAAACTACTAAAAACGGTCAATAATTACGTGACGTAATTTATGGATGACCCTTCACGCCAAAACCCGCGGGGACGAATATCGAATCTCTAGCTTCGTCTGCTCCATTTACTTATTAGACGGTATTAGACGCCCGGTATTAGACGCGCGAGAGTAAATATTAGTAAATATGCCTTTTAATGATGCAAAACCGTAAGAAAAACCATTAACATTATTATCAAGTTTTAGTCTTTTTTGATTTCAGACTTTTGTCTGAAATTTAAATGTATTTTATTAACAACTTATAACTGAGTTTTACTCACAACTTTTTACTGTATTTTGTCATTTAGTTTAGGCGTAAAACTCAAGACACGTAGTCGTGTCTAACAAATTTAAAAATAGCGAGAAATATTTGTATAACTGTCCTACGCGTATTATAACGTTCTGACCACAATTGTTATTAGTATGAATGATGCTGAATAGTTGTGAATACCATCATTACGTCTTTGCTGCATGCATCTTAAATGACAATTTAAAATGACATTTTATATTGCCATTTAAGATACCTCGGAGTAATGAAGTTACACATATTTTACGTAGCTTAAATAGAAAAAGCAGTATGTTAAAAGAAAATATATCCCAATTATTTAAAATACAAATATTTGTAATATTTCATTAAATATATTAAATGTTGGCGATTAATAATCTAATTTTTGAAGAAAACGAATCGAAATTTCTTTTTCTAGTCTTAGTCAAATAAAAAATAAAAAACTGTTAGTGATCTTCAAAATTTTAAAAAGGAAGTGTTAAGTTGAGTAATAAAAAGTATTGGGTTCAAAGCGTTATTTTAAAATGTAAAAAAGTAGCATTTTAAACTTGAGCTCAACTTTCCACTTTCTATTCTAAAATAATGATTTTGTGTGCAAACAATTAAATTGTTGAATAGCATTTCCAGCTGCATACATCTGGCAATTTAATTTAAAACTCATGCTTTTGTTTCTCTCTGCCTCTGATACTGCAGTATCAGTACTGCATGCAGTATCAGTATTGCATGCAGTATCAGTACTGCGTACAGTACTGATACTGATACAGTATCTGTACAGTATACTGGTACAGTATCAGTAAAGATACTGATACAGTGTTTGCTGCAGTATCTACTGCATGCAGTATCAGGGGCAGAGTGAAATAAAAGCATGAGTTTTAAACAAAGCATAAATAGTTTTTTTATTAAATGTTTCTATTTAAAATACTTTGCCAAAGTATAGTTAAAAAATCCAAAACAAAAATCAATTAAATTTTTCTTTCCTTTTTTTTTAATATTTAACTCATTTTTTAGCAAAATCTTTTCCACACAATGTTTTTATAAAGCATTAGAAAATATTTTTGATCTGACTACAAATAGGAACCGCTTATAAATAGTCTTAATAACCAAGCTATGTTAGAATTAAAGCCAAAAAGCCTTATTTTTGAACTATTTCCTTTGAAAAAAAGTTAGTTTAATTAAAACAAGTGAAATTCAAACACTAAACAAATGTTGTATTTTTTATGTTTTTGTTTTTTTATGTTTATTTAAATAATTATTAACTTATAGTTTAAGTTTTTAATTTATAACTTTACAAGTTATAAGTTATAATTTAATATAATATAGATTATAATAATATATAATAAATATGAATTATAATAAATTTTAATATAAATTATTTAAGTTATAATTTGTTAGTTTATAACTTATAATTCAAAAATTTATAAAATAAATAAATGTAATTATTTTTAGATACAGTTTAAATTTCAAATTTCTCTTTCTTTATAAATATATTTAACAAAAAAAAAAAAAACTATCTGATGAAAGTAAACAACACAACTTTCAAAAGTCTAATTATAAAACAATCACCTCATAGATCAAAATTTTACTTACCAAATAAAAATACTAATAATTATAAAAATTTGTTTTATGAATAGTATTATATTTTACAATGTTTCATATTATTTCTTTGTGTGTGTTGATTTAGCCTTCGTTTTGAAGATTTTTTTGTTGTTGCAGTAAATATGACTGAAATTTAAAGCAAAAATAAAGATAAAATGATTTGTTTTTATTGGTGTTATTAGACATGGAGTATTATTAGATGGAGGTATTATTTGGTAAATGTTGTTCTACAATATTATAATTGTTCTTAAGTTTTATATTAAATAGAAATAAGTAATTTTACCAGAATAATAATAATAATAACAATAATAATAATTTTAATAATAATAACAACAACAATAGCAGCTTAATAATATAATAATTGCAACAGTAATAATGATAAGTAAGCAATTATTTTTAATTAATAATAAAATAGAAATATATAATTTTTAGCTTGAAGTTGACAATATAAGTCTTGCTGATGAGTTGCTAACTTTTCGACAGCAATGGCATGAAGAGTTGCTAGTTTTACAAGAAAATAAAGATCAAACAAGTAAAAATCTTTCTGTTGAAGAAAAAGTAAGTGTTATTTAAAAAGAATCATCATCATCATCATCATCATCATCATCATCATCATCATCATCATCATCATCATCATCATCATCATCATCATCATCATCATCATCATCATCATCATCATCATCATCATCATCATCACCATTATGGAAATGATAGAGTGTGTTATAAAAGTTATATAACAGTTTAAACTTTTTAGAACTTTTAATATTTGTATTTATTTTTCATATAATTTTGATTACTTTTTTTTTTATAGAAGAGAGGTAAAATGTATATTTTTTTCATTTACTAATTGCTTTTTATTATTATATTCTTTAAATTTTTATCTTACATTGTGCATCAGCTTATTAAAGTAACAAAATAAAAATCTTTTAGAATGTATAAAATAAGTTACTTTACTATTACTCCTTACTTACTAACAACTATTAGTTACTTTATTGTTAAAAAATTATTTATATCTATGTTTTATAATTTTAAATTACTTTATTTGTTTTTAAGGGTTCAGTTAAACTATTTTAACTGTATTTTAACTGCTTTTGAAAATAATTATTTTTGAGATATATGTTTTATTTGAATTTTCTGATATTCTGTAATGTTAAATTGACTAATATTAAATGCCAAAGTAATAAATCATAGTATTTTTTGATATTAAAAGTCTTTAAAGATGATCGCTAATCTATTAACTAATCTAATAATAGTTTTAACTAAGCCATAGTAGATCTTATTTTCGACATACAATGTAATATGTTAGGCTTTTGTAACTGTAACATGTTGTAACATGCTTAAAAGTATTTGTAATGGAATCATTCCTGAAATTTTTTTTAAAAAAGAAACAATCCATGAAGACTTGATCATAATGAATAAGGCTTTTTTTTTACTTATATTTTGGGGATTATAATTTTTGTTATTAAATGTAACACTAGTAACACTAAAAAACCAATTTTTTAGGCTGCACAGTTTTTTAAGCAAGGTGCACAATTTGAAGCTGATGGAAACATAAATGCAGGTATAAGCAAGTTTTTTAAAATATCATTAATATTTATGTAATAATTTTTTTTGGTTTTTAATTGGGTAAGATTATTTTTCAGCTCTTTATTTCTATCGTCAGGCAGTCAGATTAGTTCCTGATATTGAGTTTAAGATTAAGTATGATGAAAGAGACCAGATTGATACAGGTAATATTTAAAATTAAGGGATTTAATTTTCTACCTTGAGAACCATGTTTGCAAACCCATAACTCATGGTTTTATATATGTATGTGTATATAAACATGCATACTAATAATTGTTTCTTATTCGCACATACAAACATTTTTTCTTACTTGTATGTGCTTATTTAAACATAAGTTATTATTAGTTATTTTGATTATTTCACCTAAAAATCTAATGTAGTTTAGTTAAATAATTTCAAAGTAATTAAGCTTAGTTTAAATAACTTTGAAACTTTAAACTTTTCTTGTAGTGAAACAGCTTTAATTAAAATAAAAACATATTAACTTCATGGTTTTATTTTGACGGTTTTTTTAAATTTGTTTTATCATTTGTTAAATTTGTTTTATCATTTGTTTGCATTTTTTCAGTTTAGTTTTCTTAGTTTTTTTTTCTTAGTTTTTATTTCTCTTTCCAGTTTATACATTTTTTAAATGTACCAGCTATATATATATATATATATATATATATATATATATATATATATATATATATATATATTATATATATATATATATATATATATATATATATATATATATATATATATATATTAGGGTAATAACTATTATCATAATTTTTCGTTACAAAACTGAAACCCTTTACATTAGAGGAGCAATTGTAGGTAAATGACAGTAGCAACATCAATTTTTAAAAAAATTGAAAAAAGTTCCCCACCTTTTTATTTTTTTTGTGCACACATCGCACAGTTTGACTATCGGTTTCAATTTCACATTGACTTTTTATATAACGTTCTATACTGCTTTTAAACACATTCTAGTCAGCTGTTTCCATTTGTTTATAAACAAGACATTTACAGATGGTTGTTAGTTTAGTAGTTTGTTAATAGATGTTGTTTATTATCTTTGTTTTGATCCCAGCTATATCGTGTGAAGTGTGAACTCGTTTGAATATTTTTGTTTTCAGTGCAAGATTGTCAAAAAAATGTCTTATAGAAATTCCAGCAACAGTGTAAAGTCAAACAGGTATATTTGGATAAAGAATCTACCCTCCTTTTCTAAACAAAAAAGGAATCCAAGTATTCCATCTGTTGAAAAGTTAACCAATCTCATATGGATCGAATCAAAGTTATGATTACGGATATAGAATTACTCTATAGCGAAATTCTAGACTTTCCACTATTATCCAGCGCACTTATCAGAAAGAAGCTCAATAGTCTGATTGATCTATATGATAAAAACAAAAAGAAACCGTCTGATAAATTCACTGCAACACTTTCTCAGTTATTTGATGTCACTAACGTTAATGGAGAATGGAAAAACACAGAGGATAAAGAGCTCTACCAGAGGCAAGTTAAGAGTGGAGGAAAGATAGGTTATTCAATGGTCAAACAAGTCCCCTTGGAATCAATCCACCCAAGAAAACGAATCTGACTATCAACAACTCAACCTCAAGCCAGCTCTACTCAATCCCAACCCACACAAACACATAAAAGTGACAGAATCTTCGGATTCTGAAACCTCTGATTCTTCACCCGAGTCGCCAACCTCTTCTTCCACGTCATCTTCTCCTGAATGCAACCAAAATACCAAAGATCAAGCACTACAACAGCGGGTTTACTAGTACTGAAAAACAATATTTCTACACATAAAGCACATGATGTTCTTGCAACCATTGCTGAGCATGGTCATGATGTGCCGGTTCCAAGTCAGGCGGGTGTCTGGAAACGAGTAATCTCTGAAGGACAGAAAATGAAAACCAAATTTGTTCAAAAACTTCAAAGCAAAGATCCCTATTGTCTCCAGTTTGATGGTAAAAGAATGCAAAGGGAAGAGTATCAAGTCGTTCTGCTGAAAAATTTGACAACCAAAATCAAACTCGGTATTCTTAAATGTGAGAGTGGTTCTGCCGCGGCCATTCACAAGGATCTACATCAGCTAATTGATGAATATGATGCTTGGGAAAATATTCGCATGATAATCTGCGACACGACCGCAGTAAATACTGGTCATTTGCACGGGATTGTAAAGCTCATACAGGATAATGTCTTGAGCAAGGGCTTTCAGAAGCCACAATATATTGGCTGTCAGCACCATGTGCTCGACCTTCTTCTGAAGCATGTCATGGATTTTCTTATTCAAGAGCCAATGACCAAACTAGAACTCAACTATACCTTCATTAACAAATTAACAGAAAACTATGTCTCACTTCAGGCTGATTACCATCTCGTTGCGACAGATGATGTTAACACAGGCGAGAACCCTGGATGGCGAGATGATTTTAAGTTCTTATATGAACTATGTCAGGCATATTGTCATTACAAAACAACTTCAAGTTGGCCTAGAATCAGCTGGAAGAAACTCCCAAATTTACACCAGGCAAATTGGAACTCACATGCGATATATGATATTATAGCATTATTTCTGATACCAGATTGGCGCAGCATCCTCGCTCAAGCATGCGACTTCATCTGCTACAAATGGGCAAATGCTTGGTTCCATTCGCAACACTACAATGAAGCGTCCTTCAATGAACTGTTTACCTCACTCATGAAGATAAAATGTAAGAAAGCAGTTAAGTTTTTGAAGATGCATTAGTCAGTCGAAGATTCATTAATTGACATTCCCAGATCTAACCAAATTGCTGAACGTGCTGTAAAGCTGATGGAGTAACTTCATGTGAAATCAAGAAAAATTGATTTTTTGAACCTGAAGTTCATAGCAAAAACTATTTTTTATACATTTCTTGTACATTTTGGACAAATTGCTATTCTGTATCTTATTTGTTAATAAAATTTCCTTAGTTATTACTATTACTCTTTTGAATAAAAAACACATGTCATTTAAAAAAAAATAAATTAATTTTTCACTTTTTTCTTCCGAAGAGGTAGGGGGGAGGAAACTTTTTAAAAAAAAATCAAAAATGCAATTTATATTCTTCAATTACTCATAAACTTTCCTCGATTGCAAGTGGTTTCATTAAAAATTTTTTTTTGTTATCACACTAATATATATATATATATATATATATATATATATATATATATATATATATATATATATATATATATATATATATATATATATATATATATATATATATATATATATATATATATATATATATATTAGGCCAGGTGGATTACCTGATGATGCTGACCACAATAAGTCAACGAAATATTGTAAATATATTATTATATCTAAAATATATTTAAAAAAGTAGTTTTTCGCTGCCTTTTTTATTAAAATCAATTTATTTATATATATATTGTATAACAAGATGTGACTTTTAAAGATATATATATATATATATATATATATATATATATATATATATATATATATATATATATATTTATATATATATATTTATATTTATGTTTTTATATATATATATATATATCTGTATATATATATATATATATATATATATATATATATATATATATATATATATATATATATATATATATATATAATATATATATATATATATATATGTATATATACATATATATGTATATATACATATATATCTACATATCAGGCCTTGTTTTAAATTAAAACGGCTTAGCTCATTAGTGCATTGTGATTTTGACGTCATAAAATTATCTTTATTTTTTTATTTATCGAAGGAAATTAACTTTTTTAACTACTGCAAGAAAATAAATTACCACAAGACAAGTTTATTTTACTAATTAAGAAAAACAAATCTAGAAGTGTTATTTTCTAAATGTACATATTGTGGAATGTTTATTTTGTTTCAAAAATTTTTTTTAATATTAAATAATTAGATTTAATATTACATTTTTTATTATCATTCAATGTAAATTAATTGCTTTCTTTTCTCGAAATGTATATAAATGAATTAAAATATCTCAAATTTTTTTTTTATTATTTCTTAAAAATCCAACTTTGCAAATAAAGATTTTTTTCTTGTTGCCAAGAAAAAAAAACTCAAGTTAATTACTTAACTAGCACTTTTTTTTGTGACGAAGATTTGTGTATAAATGAATTAAAATATCTCAAAATTTTCTTTCATTATTTTTTAAAATTCCAAATTTTCAATTAATGATTTTTTTCTTGTTGCAAAAAAAAAAAAAACTTTAAAAAAGTTAATTACTTTACCAGAAATTTTTTTTGTGACAAAGATTTAAGTTTCCAAGTATCATTTATTAAAAAATATATACCATTGTGCTTTCACAGTGCATTGTTATAAGTTATAACATGTTAACGAGGAGTTTATTTTTTTGTTTAAAAATTGAAAAGGAGGAAAAAAATAGAGAAATAAATCTTTTTTTTTTTTACTTAAACGACTATTTTTTCAAAATTCTTTCTAAATTATAAGAAAATTTCTGTTTTTAATTTTATGATATTGTACAATCTGTTCATTATATCAAGCTGATGTAACTTTTATAAAATATTATTTTTCTAAACTATTATTTACTATATGAGTAGGATCATTGGGACTTAAATATCTTGGTAAACAATGTTTTTTTGTTAAGCATTGGTTTGATAAAGGGCAGGTATTCTTATTAAAGGAAAATTAAAAAAACTTGTTGATATATTTAAAAGAAACGATCTCACTATATCAATACACTGCAATACGAAAGTTATAAATTACCTTGAATCTTAATGACCATACTTTTCAACCATATTCTAAGCCCAGAAATTCTTTAAATTATATTCACGTTGATTCAATTGTTCACAATTTAAATATAACGTTTCTTTTGTGTTTTTTTGTTAACTATTTTATTAAGAATTTAAATAATACATTTGTTTTCTCATTTTTATTTTTTCAAATAATTTTATTCTGAATTTAAATAAAATATTTTTTGTCTATATTTTAATTATTTTATTTAGAATTGTTTGTTTTGCCATTTTTGTTTTATTTCTTTTTTTTTGGAATATATATATATATATATATCAATATAAATATCAATATATATATATATATATATATATATATATATATATATATATATATATATATATATATATATATATATATGTATATATATATATATATATATATATATATATATATATATATATATATATATATATATATATATATATATATATATATATATCAATATATATATATTTTTTAGGAGTCAGCATCAGGTCGACAAAAAAAAAAGTTGATACAAAGGTCTTACCATAAAACAAAGAAATGATTATAGAAATATATATATATATATATATATATATATATATATATATATATATATATATATATATATATATATATATATATTTACATATATATATTTACATATATATATGTATATATTTATGTATTTATATATGTATATATGTAAATATATATATCTATATATCTATATACATACACAGACTTTGGAGTTAGGGTCAGAATTTGGCAATGCCGACCTAACTGCTGATCAAGAAGTGTTTGACGTCAGCAAAAAATCGCCAACCTCGTTTCTATGTTTTATGAACTGACCTTTGTTTCACATTTTTTCTGCTGATCTGATGCCAACCTTACACAGATTAAGGTTGGCAATAATTTGCCAACCTTAATATTCTTAATTCCGATGGCTGTATATATATATATATATATATATATATATATATATATATATATATATATATATATATATATATATATATATATATATATATATACACAGTATGTCAAAAAAGTCTAACTGATGATTTTTTATTAAAAACAAGTTTTTATATGCTTAAATTTAGATTTTTTACCTGAATTTTTATTTTTGATTTTTAATTTATATCAAAAAACATTTTTATAACAATAAATTAATATTCTTATACTTAGAACAAAAATTATCCACTAAATTAGAAAAGTCAAAAAAGTGTATCACCCCTTAAATAATTATTTCACTATTATAAAATTAATAGTCTATTTGTGCGCCTTTTGCCTTGATGACTGCAAGGCATCTTTTAGGCATTGAACTTACTAAGTTTTTAAGTCATTGTGTGTCAAATTTTTCCCACTCCTCAATGAGAATTGTCTTTAATTGTGACAAACTGGATGGTTTTTGATCAGCTACTTTAATTTTAAAAAGATTCCATAAATTTCAATTGGATTTAGGTCTAGTGACTGAGGAACCCAATCTAACATCTTAATACTGTTTTTCTTTAACCACTCAGTAGGTAACTTTGATGTGTGTTTAGGATCTCCATCCTGTTGAAAGATAAAATTACAAGATAAGCCAGCACTTCTGGTGCTTGATCTCAGTTTTCGCTTCAGAATATCAGTATAAACCTCTTTTGTCATTATTCTGTCAATGAATTCGAGTTCTCCAACACCACTCCAAGCAAAATAGCCCCAAACCATCATTCAACCTATGATAAGAGGAAAAAATAAGTTAGAAGCATATATCATATTGAAATGTTATAATAAAGCTTAATGTTACCTCCTCCATGCTTGACAGTTGGTCTTCTACATTTAAGATTTAGGCGTTCACCATTTTTTCTCCATTTGCGTATGATACCATCAGAATTAAACAAACATATTTTTGTTTCATTGGACCATAAAACTCTTTGCCATTGGTCAATAGTCCAACTCGAATGTTTCTTAGCCCAAGCCAATCTTTTCTTTTGATTCTTTTTACTCAAAAAAAAAACTTTTTTGGAGCAACTCTACCTACAAAACCTTGATTTTTCAAGCAATTGCGAACAGTTTGAGGATTTATAGTTATACCATGATCTGTTTGTAAATCTTTTGCAAGCTTTGGTGCAGATAATCTTCGATCTTGTTCAACTTTTTGAATAATTTTTCTATCAATGCGTAAGGTGTGTAGTGCGGTAGTGGTGTAGTGGTAAGAGCGCTCGCTTTGTAAGCGAGAGGTTCGGAGTTCGACTCCCACCACATCCCTGGAAGTACCGCGCTCAACTTAGTTTCTCTGCGCAGCGGCCTTGCTCGGCAAGGTTCGTGTTTCGGAGTTAAAGAGTTGAGAGAGGGTTGCACCACAAATAACAACTAAAAAAAATAAAAAACACAAAAAAATGAGTAGCCTCCTCGACTGTAGTGGCCCCCCTCGGGCCTTGGGGAGGTGAATAATCTAAAAAAAAAAAAAAAAAAAGGTAGTCTTAGCTGGGCGTCCTTTTCTTGCCAAATTTTTTACAGTACCTATTTTTTTATATTTTCTAATGATATTTCCTACACTATTACGCTTAACATTTACTATTTTAGAAATAGTTTTATATCCTTTTCCAATTTTATAGTGTCCCAGAATCAGTTTTTTTTACTGATTCATGAATTTCATATCTTTTTGCCATGATTTTTCTATTAAGAACCTAAAAAGAAAACAAACTTTGCTAAAAAATTAGTTAGAATAACTTCTATCAATCAAATTTGTTTGTTTTTGGCTTTTTTTCTGCAATTTTACTAAGTTAAACAACAGAAAAGTTAAAAAATGATTAGGGGGTGATACACTTTTTTGACTTACACTTTTTATAATTTAGTGGATAATATTTGTTTTAAGTATAAGAATATTAATTTCTTGTTATAAAAATGTTTTTTGATATAAATTCAATATTAAAAATAAAATTGAGGTCACAAATCTAAATTTGATTATATAAAAATTTGTTTTTATGGAAAAATCGACAGGGGGTGATTTTTTTGACTGTATATATATATATATAATATATATATATATATATATATATATATATATATATATATATATATATATATATATATATATATATATATTCTTCTGATCACAGTTTGATCTCTCTAAAACTAATTCTTCTAAAACTAATTCAGTTCTTCTGATCACAGTTTGATCTCTCTAAAACTAATTCTTCTAAAACTAATTCAGTTCTTCTGATCACAGTTTGATCTCTCTAAAACTAATATCTCATTCTTCTTCATCACCTGAATCCCCCTATTATCGTACCTCTTACAACTACAGTAAAGCTGACTTGGATTCTTTCCGTGATTTTCTTTGTGATGGCCCTTGGGTAAAAATCTTTCGTCTTCCTGTCAACAAATGTGCTTCTTACATAACTTTGTGGATTCAGGCTGGCATGGAATCTTTTGTTCCCTCTCGACGATTCCAGGTCAAGCCTCACTCTCCTCCATGGTTTTCCTCACACTGTGCTGCTGCGATTGCCAATCAAAACCGTTACTTCCACATTTATCAGCAAAACAATTCTCCAGAAAACAGACGTCTGTTTATTACTGCTAAAAACAATTTTAAAAAGGTTTTGTTTAACGCCAAAACCCGCTATTCTCAGGTCATGAAATCTTGTATCTCATCTCAAAAATTAGGCTCTCATGACTTCTGGAGGATCTTCAATAAAATCAAAAATAAGAGCAAATCTATAATTATATATATCAATATATATATATATATATATATATATATATATATATATATATATATATATATATATATATATATATATATCAATATATATATCAATATATATATCAATATATATATATATATATATATATATATATATATATATATATATATATATATTGATATATATATATATATATATATATATATATATCTATATATATATATAAATAAATTAGTAAAAACACTTATCTAATTTTTGATTACTTCAACACTGTGTTTCACCATCAGTAGGTTCATCAGGAAGAATCATTCAATCAAGGACTCTTCCTGATGAACCTACTGATGGTGAAACACTGTGTTGAAGTAGTCAAAAATTTGATAAATGTTTTTACTAATTTATTATTGCCTTGCTCTTTTAGAACATTGAGCACTCTGTTTGTAGAATACACTAACATAAATTATATATATATATATATATATATATATATATATATATATATATATATATATATATATATATATATATTTATATATTTATATATATATATATATATATATATATATATATGTTGATATATATATATATTGATATATATATATATATATATATATATATATATATGCATATATATATATATATATATATATATATATATATATATATATATATATATATATATATATATATATAGTTCTATAGTTTGTTGCATTTGGGAGTATGGAAGGAAAAAAATGATTCTTATGCAAACAAATACGTCACTTTTAATTACTTTTGACTTTCGTCCAACATTTGCCTGTTGTCAGAAAGTAAAAACCAAATTATTCGTTTTTTACAAAAACTGCTAAAACTCAAATTTAATTGACCAAAATGTTTTTAACAATATAAACAATGTTTTTATTTTTATTTTTTTTACTGTAAATCATGCGCGGAGTGCTGCTACATCGACTATCTTATAGCCTGACTTGCAACAAAGTGCTGCTACATCGACTGACAAATAGCCTGGCTCGCAACGGATTGCTACTATATCGACTGACAAATAGCCTGACTCGCAATGGAGTGCTGCTACATCTACTATCTTTTAGCCTGACTCACAAGGGAGTGCTGCTACATCAACTGAGGGTTTGGTTGTGGCAGGCAGTTTATCAATTGATAAAAAAAAAAGTTCCGGTCTTGCATTTTAATTTTTACTTTTTGTCAACAAAATACGGAAAAAACTTTCTGACAACATATAAGAGTTTATATATATACACATGTACAAACACACATAGAAAAAAAATCAATTATTTAAAATAAAGTTAATAATATCCTACTTTAATAAAAAGGAACCAAAGAAATGAAATTTAAATATGTAATATTGTGTGTTAAGTTAAAAGCTCATACTGCTCTTTTTGAATCTTTAATTAAAAGCTTTTTTGTGTTTAATGTTTAGAGCAAGAAGTAAAAATTAGTTTTCCTGACAATAGTACTGAGATGTAAGTGATTTTAAGTGTTTTTTGTCATATTATTTTTGTAAGTTAGAAAATTATTCATAATATCGCTAACTCTTAATAACCCTTTTTAACACCCTAATACCTTGATATTTATACTTTATTTGTAATTAATTCTATTAAATTAATAATTATGTTATTATTTAATGTTTGTTTTTACTTTTTAATACCCTAAAAATGTTTCTAATACCCATTTTCTTCATTTTTTCTTTCAATTTGTGGTTTAGTTTTGTATAATAACTCTTTTTACAGCAATGCCTTGGAAACACTAACAATTTCTTTGCAATATTTAAATGTTAAAGGATCATGCATTGCTGAAGCTCCTCAAAAGGTTTTAAATATTTTTATTATATATATATATATATATATATATATATATATATATATATATATATATATATATATATATATATATATATATATATATATATGTATATATATATATATATGTATATATATATATATATATATATATATATATATATATATATATATATATATATATATATATATATATATATATATATATATATATATATATATATATATATATATATATATATATATATATATATATATATATATATATATACAGTATTGGACAAAACATTTGCAACCAACATCGAACAATGCTAAAAAGTGTTCCTAATTTTACATGTCTTAAAAACGAAACGAACTATACTACCACAGCAAACAGTTCAGGAGTCTGGAGTCATAGCATGCCATGACATGAGCAATCAGCTGACAGGTGACAGCACACAGGCAGAATTTTGTTGACAAGTGCCATTTTGCAGCGGACAAAACAAGTGCAACTTTTTTGGTTTGTTTCATTTTCTTAAGTCTGGTCCGTGTCAACGTCACGGAAGTTTTTTAATAATTAAAGGAAGTGTCCAGAAGTTTCCAGAAGTTTCCAGAAGCATGCAGAAGCTCCCAGAAGTTTCCAGAAGAAGCATCTGGAAGCATCCAGTAGCATCCAGAAATATCCAGAAAAATTCAGAAGCATCCAGACGCATCCAGAAGCTTCCAGAAGCATCAAAAAGAAACATCTAGAATCTTCCAGAACAGGTTCACACAGGTTCATTTTACTATATAAGAGACATGTAAATCGACATGTAATTCAGTCAGTATATGGAAGTCAATCAGTCATTATTATCAAGACAGTTTATCGAAGTGAGTTTTATCAAAGTGCTATATCAAAGAACATCAATACAAGAAGTGAAATACAACAAGTGTTTCATTACATCAATACAGACAACCAAGACGTTGTGTTCCACAGAGCCTTATTGTATCATCACAAGGTAAATGTAACACGGTAAGCCTTGAGAAGCGTGATTATTTATTTTTATTATTTTTATGACTTCAAGTGCAAAAATGGCTCCCGACAGTCTTTGATTGGAACTAAGAAAGAAAATTATTGGCGATTACGTAAGTGGAATGTCACAAAAAAGTATTTGTGATCAATATCGCGTGAAAAATGGACCGTATCGAGTCTATGTTCCAAATATCGTTCTACGGGGAAGTTGGCAGCAGATAACAAAGGTGGAAGACCGCGTTCCACCACTTCTAGAGAGGATTCTATGATCGTCAGATCCGTCAAGAAGGATCCCTGGATATCATCAGTCGAGATACAAAAGCAATTAGAGCTGCCTGTATCGGACCAAACAATCAGACGATGTGCTGTTGAAGCTGGATTGTTTTCTCGACGCCCTGCAAAGAAACCGCTGATTTCACTAAAAAACCAGAAGAAAAGACTCCTGTTTGTTACATCTCATATTGACTGGAATGTGCAGAAATGGCGAACTGTCCTGTTCAGTGATGAATCGAAGTTCAACAAAATTGGGAGCAATGGCATTTACTGTGTACGTCGGCCGGCTGGAAAACGCCTCGATTTACGTTACTGCCATAAGACCGTGAAGCATGGCGGAGGCAATGTTATGGTCTGGGGGTGTTTTTCTGCTAAAGGTCTAGGTCTAATACATCGAAACAATGGAATAATGGACCATTTCATGTATAAAAATATCCTGAAAGATGTTATGTTACTTAATGCTGAATGGAATATGCCAATAAAATGGGTTTTTCAGCAAGACAACGATCCGAAACACACTGCAAAAGTAGTCAAGCAGTGGTTTCAAGACAACCACCTATTGGTGATGGATTGGCTGCCTCAATCTTCGGATCTCAACCCTATCGAAAACCTGTGGGAGATCGTCAACGGCAGAATTAATCGTGAAGGTGTTCGTAATAAGGATCAACTTTTTGAACAAATCCAAAAGGCCTGGGAAGCGATTCCACAAAGTTTCATTGATCACCTGATCGAATCTATGCCTCGAAGATGCAAGGCTGTGATCAACAACAAAGGATTTGCCACAAAATATTGATAGCGAAATACAGCTTGGTCAACATTTTGTTGAGTTGTACTTGTTTTATCCAGAAGGAAATCAACTTTTTTTAATACTTTTGATTAATTTATCAATTTTCGTGTACAAATAATGAACTTTTTTTTTTTTTTTTTTTTGAGCAGTAAAAATAAAAATTTTTATAATTTAATTTTTGGTCTTAATGATTGTAATAATCACTGGTTTAATGTTTGCAATAGTTTCTACTTTTAAAGCTATTTTCAAGAAACAAAAAATAATTAACTTTTCAAAATGTATGCGTTATATAAAACTTTCTTCCTCACTTGCATTAAGTTCTAAATCTGTTACTGTAGCTAGATTTATGTTCAACTTTCAGGAATGATCCTCGCAATGCGATGCGATTTAATCTTGATATCGCTTTAAATAAAATGAAAATATAAAAAAAATTGTTTCTTTATATTTTCATTTTATTAAAATCGCGTTTTTCATACTCTATTTGAGATTTCTTGTTAGAATAATTTTTAGTTAGAAGCTTATATTATGTGTTAACAACATAAAACGTATAAATAAAATATTTGTATGGCTAACTTTGAGAGTCTTTAAGTATATTAAGTACATTCAATAGTCGAGTAACTGTAACTTACTGTAGTAATTTAACTAGTTGTTTTGATTTAGTTTATATGTAAATTTACTGCAAAATATTTTATTTAGTCAGTAAATCAAACTAAATATAAACTTCAAAATATTATTGGCTTCCACGCAGAGATTTAAAGTAATTTAAATTCAAAAGTGCTTTATTGAATTAAAATCCCCGCGCATTTTTTTGTATTAGTTAATTCACCTCTCCAAGGCCCAGAAGACCACTACAGATGAGGAGGTTACTTAATTGTGGTTATAACCCTCTCTCAACTCTATAACTCTGAAACACAAACCTTGACGTACAAGGTCGCTGCGTGGAGAAACAAGTTTTATATATATTAGTAAGAAAACATCAATTAATACAAATTCTCTTAATACAATTGATAATTTGTTATTAGAAATTTTTGCTGGATTATGGGTACCAGCATCATCAGCTCGTAAAAGAATTTAATGCAAAAAATTTTTGTTTTTGTTTGTAACATTAGAAAAATTTAAAATTAACTGACGTCAGCAGTTAAATGGCTTCTTTCTTGCTTACGTAAAAGTGTAAAAAATGGATTCCAAAATTTAGTTTTCACAAACTGCCCGTTATCTAAACTAATTCCGCCATGTAAAGGTGAACATTGGAATCTCTGTATTTCAAAAGCGTTGTACACTTTTTGATCAAATTTGATTAATGAGATTAATTTCCATATTCAAATGTTTAACAAAAATGGGTACAACATATGCCATCTTAAAAGGATTGCAAACTTAATTGGAAATGGTCCCTAAAAATCAACAAAGTTCAATCACACTCTTTTAACCTCCCTACTGTATCGCTATTGTGGATACCATCACTATCCCCAAAACTAAGGAAAATATTTCGGAAAGCTGGCTATAGAGTAGTCTTCAAATCAAATCCAAATTTAAGAATATTACTAACGTTAAAAAACAAAACTAAACTGCCACATAATAGTCAACCTGGAACTTATTTGATTGAATACAAATGCTCAAAGAGATACGTAGATGAAACTAAACTTCAAATTAGGACTCAGCAATATCTAAAAAGTTTAAATGAGGGGCAACATCAGTCTGCAATAGCCACCCATAATAAGTTTTGCTCACAAGAAATAAAGTGAGAAAACATAAAAACTATTAAAGTTGAAACAAAAAAATTTGATCGAAAAATGCACAAAGCTCTTGAAATACATAGGTTCCAATGTTCACCTTTACATGGCGGAATTAATTTAGATAACGGGCAGTTTGTAAAAACTAAATTTTGGAATCCGTTTTTTACATTTTTACGTAAGCAAGAAAGAAGCCATTTAACTGCAGACCTCAGTTAATTTTAAACTATTTCTAACATTACAAAAAAAAAATTTTTTTTTGTATAAAAATTTTTTACGAGCTGATTATGCTGGTAACCATAATCCAGCGAAAATTTCTAATAACCAATTATTAATTGTATTAAGAGAATTCGTATTAATTGTTTTCTTCCTAATATAACATGCTCTTATACACAATGTCAACACTAAAGATATATATATATATATATATATATATATATATATATATATATATATATATATATATATATATATATATATATATATATATATATATATATATATATATATATATATATTGGTGGGCTTTGGCAGGATTAATGAGTGCGCATGCTGAGAAAAACTCTTATAAAACAGGCATAGGGAACTAAGCTATTATAATAAGAAAAAAAGAGCCTTCCATTCTGTCTCAAGCTTTGACCATAACTCATCAAGTGTTCTTGGGGTGCTTACTTTGACTTTCCTAAAAAGCTCTTTCCACAGATTCTCAATTGAATTCATATTGGGACTCTGTGGTGCCCAGTCCACCACAACCACCCCTTTTTGACAAAGATAGTCAGTTACTTTTCTTGCCTTGTGTCATGGAGCATTATCATGCATGAAAATAAACTAACCACCTCTGCCGAAAAGATCCACAGGGGAAGGTAGTATGTGAAATTGTAAGACCTAGACATACTGATGCTGTCTTAGGGATAATCCATAAATTATGTCATGTTATTAGGGGGAGGGGGTTGTTGGTTTTGCGAGGACTCATACAAAACTTGCTTCTTAAGTGTTATGATTTTATGACAGGGGGGGGGGGAGGAGGTCAAAAACAGTCAAAAATTACGTGACATAATTTATGATCAACCCCTTACAGTCCCCACATGCCTGTACAGATGACCAACACCAAGATCCGACATGCAACCTTAAACCATGGCTGGTCCATCCACAATGCTTAACCAATTTTGATGTTCATGGGCAAAATTTAGTCATTTACAACAATTTGCATTTGAAAGTAGAGGTTTTTTGACAGCCGCACTACCACGTAATCCTACTTCTACTAGTCTTTTACGAACAGTATTTTTTCCTTAAAAAAACTTTTGAGTTGATTTTGGGGATAGTTAGGCAACAGTTTTCAATTGAGGTCCAAACAATAATCTGATTTTCACAAACTGTCATCTTTTGTGGTTGCCTGCTTCTGGGTCGATCATTGCAACTTTTGATTTGTCTGTGCTTTGATACAATCTTGGATACGTTGCCTGGTGTTGTATGTATCTTCTTGGTGATTTTTGAGTGTGAATCTCCTTGCTCAACCTTAAAAACTTTTAACCTCTCCTTCATTGATAGTCTCCGATAACCAAGCATCTTATCTACAATGAGCACTAAAAAGTTAAGATAACATATATTTTATACATTTTTTAAGATGCGGCATTAAAACACGTATATGCTGATTTATAACAGACTATATATATAATAAATAACAGACTATATCATAATTACGATAATAATAGCAAAATGTTACAAAAAAGCCAAGTAAAAGTAATATAATGATAAAGTTTCAAATCTGTCATGTTTTTAATTGTTGTCAAAGTAAATAACCAAAGAAGTTATAGTGAAGTGAACAGAGAGTGATTTGGGAGTAATTTGCACTAATGTAATAGTATTATGTTGAAGAAAATTGTAAAAATGTTGCAAATTTTTAAATTTTAGGAATGTTTTGTTACTTATTGGAAGGAACTGTATATATACACATACATAAAAACATTTTTTGCCATTTGTCAATATGATAAATAATGAAATAAGTTAAATTATTAATAAATAGTACACCATAAAATTTTTTTGAAGATTTTGAAAAATTTTATTAGGGTTTGCATATATCAGCACTACCTACCGAACTGCTTAATGTTATTATTCGCTGGATTGTTTCTTTGGATCTAGATATTAAATCTCTGGAACGACTGTCATTAGTATGTTGTATTAAATATATGTAATTAATGATTGTTAGTGGATATATTAGCATTGTTTTCTTAATATTTTCATTTTTCTAATTTGTGATAAATAGTATTTATTTTTCTATAGATTCTATGGTCTAATAAAATAATCCATTGTAAAATAGACATTAAAAATAAACTTAAAGCCATAAAAAAGAAAATCTAAACACTACAAGATCTTTATTTTTTAATTGCATTAAAATTAATAATATAAAATTACTTTTAATTAAATTCAAATGACTTTTAAGGTAGGTGAACAAAGCAAATAAAGTTCTAACCTCAGTGTAACTACCACACTAAAACCATGCAAGACTTTTTGAATTTTCTCTTAAAGCAGTTATGCTATTATGTTTATTATTTCTTTTTTATATTTTTATGTATTTATATATTTATATATTTATATTTTTATATATTTATATTTTTATATATTTATATTTTTATATAGGTGTTCAAGTTAAATAGGTTTTATTAGTTTAATTAAATTTAAGTTCATTAAGGTGGTTTGTTTTTTCAATTGTAAAAATTAAATCTAATTAAAATTTAGTTAGGTTTATTTAATTAGGTTTGCAAGTGGTTTTATACATGTGTCAGAGATGAAGATTTATGGAAAACGATTTGCAAAAAGTAATTCTTTTAGTGTTTTTTAAAGTTATTTGTACTCAAATTTTTATCCAACGTGTTGATCACAAAAGCATCATTGATCTAAAATAGAAAAAGGTATTAACAGTTAAATCAAGACAAAGAATATATAAGATAAGGATAAGAAAAATGTATAAGGATGTGGCTGATATTTGAGCAATACAAGCTTGAGGTATAAGAATGTTAATAAAATGCAGGACAAAATCATGATGATGATGATGATGATGATGATGATGATGATGATGATGATGATGATGATGATGATGATGATGATGATGATGATTATGGTGATAATGATGATCTCTTCTTTCAGCTAAAACAAAATTGAAGTCAACAGTCAAAAATACATAGTGAACAGGCTAAAGCATAAAGATTCAAGTCATTGTAAAAAATGATAAGGCCTTTGAAGAGATTGCAGTGGCAGATATTTTTTGACCTTGTATAAATAGCTTTCTAATATAGTACTCGTTATATATTATTTATATATTATCTAATAAGGAAGAGGAGGAAGTTTTCAACATGGTTTTGAATGTAAATATTAGTAATATAAATAATATAAAGTCTGTATTTCCAATGATCATTAAAGCTTTGCTATTTAGACTTTTTCAATAGAGCCAGATTGGAATTCAATGTTAATTAAAATAAATATAAGAAATAAAATATAATTGTTTTTATTTTAATTATGTAGTATTTAGTTCTAATTCTAAATAAAATAATTAAAATAAAATTCTAAATAAAATAATACTGTATAATTAATATGTGTCTACTCAAGCGTGGTCGTTTTTAATTTTTCTAATAAATTATAAGTTTTATGTTTTTTTTTAAAAAAAAAAGTTTGTTTTAAAGGTTGGAGAAAGTTTAAAAACTTTAAAAAGTTTTTTGTTTATTAATTGATAGACTACCTGCCCCAACCAAACCCTCAGTCAATGTATCGGCACTTCCTTGTAACAGCAGACTATAAGATAGTCATTGTAGCAATTTTTTACTGTAAAACTCTGCACATGTTTTACAGTAAAAAAGTAAAAATAAAAAGATTCAGCTTTTAAAAACACTCTAGTCTTTTAATTTGGGCTTTTGTGGTTTTTTTAAAAAAACAATATATTTAATTAGTTTTCTCAATTAAGTTAATGTGTAGGAATGTGTAGGAATATGTATATATATATATATATATATATATATATATATGCTTTTTTAGAATTTGGGGTACGTCTTGCAAAGTCACACATTTATACTCTAATTCTTGGAGATTGATGTATTATCAGCGACCTCATATACAATATAATGGTATATAAATATGTTGTGTTTTTAATCTTTACTTAATTTTTAGTTTTTTTTCCAAAAATCAAAACAATATGTTTACAGGTCTTTATATAAGTGTAAATACTTATGTACGTACTGGAGAACAAACATTGAACAGCAGCTATAAACCATGTCATCTGGTACAATACTGCAAATACCTGCGCTTTTTTACTGACGGTAATTATGTTTTAATTTTAAATATTTGTTTTAAATTGTTAAAATAAATGCGCAATTTTAATAGATTGCTAGAATAAAGTTAAGAAATTCATTAATAGAGAAACTCCTTACTAAAATAACAAAGATTGTGAGAAGCTTGTAAACCTTGAATGGTAATTGACCTAGTGGTAGTGTCTTAATAAAAATACTCATTCTTGATCTGCAAATCAAGTAAATACCCAGGAAAGGCATGCAGTTTTAAAATTTTTTTAAGTTTTTGAATATTATGTGTGTTTGAAATCCTTAATTTTTTATTTAATAAATTTATATCATTCTTATACTGCGGATTCAGGTTGGCATTAAATCTCATGATATTACTCTGATTATGACTATCAACAATATTACACTCATTGATACTATTATGGTCAATTTATTATTGCAAGAAAAAAAGGTGCTATCTGATGCAAAGCTCCATTATTTTCAGTTCACTTTTGCTATCTTATCTCAGAAGTTAGGCTCAAGGGACTTTTGGAAAATCTTCAACAGCGTCATTAACATGGGTAGGTCTAACATTCCATCTCTCATTCATGACACTGATCTTGTTACCTCTCCCAAGGATAAGGCTGAACTATTTGCAAAGAACTTTTCTTCTAATTCGACTCTTGAATCTTATAGCCATTCTCTTTCTTCCATTCCTATTACACAGGTTAACCCATTGTTAGACATTCAAATCACTCCAGCGTCTGTTGCTAAAGTCATTTCTCGATTAAACTCTTTTATGGCTTGTGGTCTAGACAACATTCCTGTCATAGTCTTGCAAAATTGTTCTCCA